>NC_134832.1:44853296-45180226 GCF_004210375.1 Tachypleus tridentatus
TCCATGTATCTATCTTCATGGCATATTTTCGAGTAGAAATTGCCGGTTAAGTTACTTTAAATCTTACCGAAAAGAAATACCTGCTTGGGCCAATATAATCTAACATATTGATACTTGGATGCTGTTAATGTTTCACTTACCTCATAGGTATAATAAGCGTTCGTGTCTCTTACTGAAGAGTTAGCTGGCTGTTCATGGCTCCCAACGACCTCTTACGCGTCGTAAAGAACCGAGGTTTGCATAATAATAATAACTATCAAAAATACAATAAGCAAAATTAAGACAAACCCAACAGCCACGAGCAACATCGCGTGCAACAATAAGTTATGTCATTCCTCACCGTACAGTGTAAAAGAGATAATATTACTTGAATCTCGGAGGTTCAAGAGCGAGGCTATGAAGGCGCGGACTAAAATGGGGCTCCGGAAGTTGACATCACAGCAGCGACAACGCCAGGAACTGACGAGAGTGCAGATGATGAACTGTTACGAAGATGTGCGTTCACCAGCGATCGTCATTGATATGGACGCGTTTGTTTCTCTCTCTCTTTTTGTTTTCATATCATGGATATTATTCCACGAAGTTAAGCTATAGAAGTGCACATCATTATTTATTTATTATTAAGTAAACTTTCAAAGAGTCGTGTAACAACATCAACAAATAAAATCCAATAATGTAGAAGATAAGTTTTCCTAATAAATAGATTCCCGCTATAATCTGGGGGTCCTACATGGCCTAGTGGTTAAGGCACTCGACTCGTAATCTAAGGGTCACGGATACGAATCCCGTCAAACCAAACATGCTCGCCATTTCAGCCGTGGGGTCGTTATAATTCCACTATTCGTTGGTAAAAGAGTAACCTAAGAGTTAGCGTTGGGTGGTGATGACTAGCTGCCTCCCCTCTAGTCTTACACTGCCAAATTAGGGGCAGCTACCGCAGATAGCCCTCGTGTAGCTTTGCGCAAAATTCAAAACAAATAATAATCTAGCGTTCGATTCTCCGTGGTAGACACGGTAAATAATTCAATGTGTCTTTGTGTTAAACCGCACACCAAATCTAATAAGCTAGTGAGACGATCAGACAAAACTTTTATCGGCCCTCTGTTCATTTTATTACAATAAATAATACATATAATATTAGGGGTATTGATTACAAACACATGCTTATAAGGATTACACATATTAGTGTAAGAACTCACTGTTGTACAAGGCATCCTTCCATTCACGCAACCACTCTCTTTGTTCAAGCCAAGAATCTATTCTAAACGTACTGAATTATAAGCCTAATGTTAGTTGCCTTAGTAACAGTGAAAAAAAACAACAAACAAATTGGTAAGTCATACGTAAAAACACAAACTAGGGAAAAAAATTGTTTTGAATACGTTCTTACTAGTTTGTTTTTTAAATAAAGCTATCACGACAATTCTTAAAGTCTAAAAACTTTCTATTACGGATCTCAATATGGAAGGTTCGAAAGTCCAAGTGTACTAATTACAACAAATCCTTAGAGCACTTCCCCCAACTCCCCTTAGATGGAGGATAGAATTTGAATATTTCTAGAACCCCACTTTTGATTGTTATTTCGAGTGGGTCCTTGTTTGTTCATTCCAACATAACATAAAAGTATATCAATCAGCTCAACCTATTCTCTGGTGACTCAGCGAATGTCGATACTCGCGGTGAGCAAGCAGAGATAGCAAATAGTGTACGTTTGCGTTTATTTTGAAATACGCGCAAAGCTACGCGAGTGCAATCTGCGCTAGCCGTCCCTAATTTACCAGCGTAAGACAAGAGGGAAAGCAGCTGGCCATCATCACCCACCGCCATATCTTGGGCTACTCTTTTACCAACGAATAGTGGGATTGAACGCACATAATAACGCCTCCACGGTTGAAAGGGCAAGCATGTTTGGTATGAAGGGAATTCGATCCCGTGACTCTAGGATTGTGAGTCGAGTGCCTCAACCACCTAGATATGCCGGGCCGTTTAACAACTGAAACAAATACACAGTTAAACTTGAAACCCCTTGAATTCCACTTTTTGATATCTTCAAGACGCGTTTGGAAAGAATGATATTTTATTGTACATTACAGCTTGGATGTAAAATTTCGTTACTTCTCCATAAATATACTCCGGAAGTTAAGAAATCAAACGTTACTGACACTTAAATGTACACATTAAGACAAACGTAAAAAATAATGTGTTACCTTCTGTTTTGTTTGTTTGTTATTAAGCGAAAAGCAACTGAAAAGGCTATTTTTATTGTGCCCACAACAAATAACCAGTTTTGTATCATTTTACTTATCCGAAGTTTTTGGAATCGTCGTTTCGGATAGCATCAAGGTTTCGTTCGTGTTATGACAATAAAATATTAATTAAAAACATTATTTGTAACAAGGACTGTGCCAACAAAACTGAGAGGAAAACCAGTGTTCATGTCTAAAACAAAATCTTAAAAAAAAGCGTATTTTGCAGCAAATTTAACATTGAGGAAACGTAAACTGGAAAAACCTAAAACTTTTAACCAGTAACAGAGAACAATGTTACAAAGGTTGCTAAAGCAACGTCAACAATTACATTAGCTCTTACTGCTATTATAGAATATAGATGGCACTAGTATAGTATAAAATATAACAACTCAATTTGGCAAGTTATAGAGAAAAGTTTGTTTTGTTTGTTTTTTTGAAATTTCGCACAAAGCTACTCGAGGGCTATCTATGCTAGCCGTCCCTAATTTAGCAGTGTAAGACTAGAGGGAAGGCGGCTAGTCATCACCACCCAACGCCAACTCTTACCGCCAACTCTTGGGCTACTCTTTTACCAACGAATAGTGGGATTGACCGTAACATTATAAAGCCCCCACGGCTGGGAGGGCGAGCATGTTTGGCGCGACGCGGGCGCGAACCTGCGACCCTCGGATTACGAGTCGCACGCCTTACGCGCTAGGCCATATAGAGAAAAGAAACATTAGAAAAGTGAAAATATTTGATTTTTCTCTTAGTTTTGGCTACTTGGGATGACAATTCAATACCCTTCCCTCATACACACATACATAATGATGACGTTACGATACGCCATATGTCAGTAATTATAATAATCAATAATTATTTGCAATTTTAAAAAGGCATGTACTGTAGTTTTTTTATTTTTTTACATAAAAATTCTTAAAAAGAAGAGAGAATTCTCAATAGCCGCGTCACTTGAAATTATTTTAGGCAAAATTAGAGTAAGATAATCTATGATATCGTTTTCTCTATTTTATTAGCTATATTTTTTCTGCTCCAGCAATACCAAGCGTGTACGTATACTAGATTCGATTTTATTATACTCATCAGGATCACTACCTGCCTACCCTCAAACTGACATTCTTTTAGACAGGATTAGAGTAAATTAATCTTGGGACATTGGGCGTGGTCAATATACCAATCAAAATAGATTGACCTTCTATGTCCAAAACTGTAATTTGATCTCAAACTGATCAGGAAATGGCAGAGCTATGAACTGAAGTTTGTATTGGGGGGGGAAGAGAAAAAACCCCAAAACTCTTCCACGAGCCACTACACCGTGGAATTTACTTATTCTAGTGAAATGTGATTTGTTAGGAAAGTTTTTTTTGTTGCTAATTAGTTTTGTTTTTTCGAGTGGGGTTGAAGGGGGCCAACTTTTCTGAGAGGTTAATGTATTGTTCAGTATAATAAATTCATAATACGAGGTAATTTATGAAAAATACTTCCCCCCTCTTCCAGTGGATTAGCGGCAAGTCTGAGGGCTCACACCGCTAAAAACAAGATTTCGATACGCCCAGTGGGCACAACACAGATAGCTCAAAGAAACTGGTTAATCCGAAACTGATAGCGTAGAAATAATTTAACGTAAAGCGCTTAATGCTCATTGGTCCAACAATGTGCGTGTGTGGTTTCTTATAGTAAAGCCACATCGGGCTATCTGCTGAGTCCACCGAGGGGAATCGAGCCCCTAATTTTAGCGTTGTAAATCCGTAGACTTACTGCTGTACCAGTAGGGGACGATCCAATAATATGAGGTATTCTTTACGAACTCCAAATAATGACGGTTAATAATATAAGATGTTTAATGGTGAGGAAGATGCGAATATACACAATCCAAACCAAGCTTTCTCAATACTGAGCAATTGTTCCAAAACTAATCTGGCTAGAACTGAACTTATACAATTCCAAATTATAGTTTTCATTTGTGGTTTGTTCTGTTACATTCATCACAAAGTGTACGTGCGGATAGCTTCTAAAAGACGCAGGCAGCCTCAGATCCATCTTCCGCCATTATACATTGGAAGAGAAAATATCAGGCTGGCTTGGTTTGGTTTGTTTAGAATTTTGCGCAAAGTCGAACGAGGGCTATCTGGGCTAGCCCTTCCTAATTTAGCAATGTAACGATAGAAGGAAGGTAGATAGTCATCACCATCCACCACCAACTCTTTGGATACTCTTTTACCAACGAATAGTGGGATTGACCGTATCATTATAAAGCCTCCACAGCTGGAAGGGCGAGCATGTTTGGTGTCACGGAGATTCGAATCCGCAACCCTCGGATTACAAGTCAAGTACCTTAACCACCTGGCCATGCCGGACCGGCATGTTTGGTTACAGTAGTTAAACTTTCATTGATTCTTTAAAATAAAATGATGATGGTAATGCAGTATTTCATTGGTTACTCTTACATTGTTATATAAAATTATGTCACAAAATCGTTAAAACTTTATACCAAGTTATTCTTCGTCATTAGTCTTACTTTAATTCAGTTATTCTATATAACGTCTTGCTTCCATTTTTATATATAAAGTCACGTTTCTGTTTCATTTTACATAAAGTCACATTTTTATTTTATACTGCATAAAGTCTCGTTTATATTGTAACCTTACATTCAGTCACATTTCAATGATATTCTTACGTAAATCCGTGTTTCTATGTTATTGTTATATCAAATCCGGAGATATTACATAAAGACCTTGTATCTGTCTCTGCTAACTTTATACGCACGAAGGTTTATTTACATTCCACACTTACATCAAAATGTTACATAATACATCGCGCTTCCTGTATTAAATCTATTTATTTTTATACGTGTTACAGAAAGGTATGTGTTTATTTAGTTCAGACAGGCATCAAGTATTATGTTTATATATATGATAGCCAAAATTTGGTGCGAGTAGGAATTTCAAAGAGATTATCAGAGGGAGACACAGCTGCAAGCTAATGACGTAGAGAAACGAATTTTATTAATTCTTCTTCTTGAGATTTATTCTGTAAAAAGAAACAAACATCGCAATATTCAGAACCATATATTTAAGATTTATTTGCTGTTTTCTTAGTGCAAAGATACCCAATGGACTAGCTGTCCTCTATCCACTGCTGGGAATCGAGCCACGGATTTTAAGAGTGTGAGCTGGAAAATTATTCATTTATAGATTGTTTGATAAACTTTTCGCTTCGCCTTACAAAGAGAAAAAATAACCTGAAAAACTTAAACTAGAGCTTGGATATAAATAACACAATGACTCTTTTGGCATGTAAGCGCTTAAATTTTTCATTCAATTCACGCCAAAAACAAGGTTGAATCTTCAGTACTTGTGGCACGTGAAACTCTTTTAAGCAGGATTAGAGTAAATTAAATCTACGAGCCATTTGGCGTGGGCACATACATTAATCGATAGGGTTTGACTTCCTAAGTGCAATATTGTAATTAGATCTCAAATTGGTTACGAGATGGCGGAGCTATGAGCTAAAAATTTGTACTTAAGAACTTAAAGCCATTTTATGGCCGTTATGCCGCGGCTGAAAATATTTTTGTAAATGATATTAACAAGTTTTTATTATATTTTTACTTGAGTTCTAAACAAATTACGTGTCTAAACAAAGTATTAACTATTTAAAATAGAACAAGGCCTTTATAACAATTTGTCTTACGGTTTTTTAAGGGAGTTTCTGAATCGAATCAAAATATCAAAGTATGTTTTAAGAAACATGGTACATATTATCAGTTAAGCTTGTATTAAGAGACAGAAGTCTAGTTTGCTTTTAATTGTCGTAAAATTCAATTGTTTGTTATGTTTACACATGATGTGTGTACACTGGCTAACTTACGCTTCTAAAGAAACTGTATAAGTTGAAAAACTGAATACTCTGTATATAAAATTCTATAATTGTTAACGAGAAAAACAGAAATTAGAATTAACTGGTTCTAAGCCTTCTAACAGATAGTCGCCATTTTATTACAAAACTAGTTTTATTTCTGCAATTTTGAACAGATATCAACTGTGTCTATCTTCTTTTTCTCTCTCTTTATACAGTTAAGATAGTAAATTAAAAACAAAGTTATGAATTTATATATCATATATAATAAATAAAAACAACAATTCTATCTAAAATAGTTCATACCTTATCATTTATAATGTCTTACAGCTATCTATTGGCAGAATAACGAAGTTCACCATTTAATCCATTACAATCAGAATACTGACTTTCTCACTACAAGTTTTTTATATATATATATATATATAATAGAGGTATCAACCAACCAAAACAAACTCTTTTTTAGTTCGAGAATAATATAACTAGATTGGATACTGAAGCAATGCTTTTCAAATATGTGTACTTTATTCATCAACACTTATCTTCTGTACAAATGCTGTGTTACACAAACAGTATTAAATTATATTTTAACTTAATATTCTTTCTGATCAGCTCGAGATTAAATGTAGAATTCAAACCTCATGTAAAATAATTACTAGTTCTGTAATAACAAACAAGATAACTAATTATATAAAATTGATTGTATCGCCATCTATGAAACAAAGTTCTAAATAAGAAACGTCATACGGAGCTTTCAAGTGGTACTTGAGTTGTGTCTTCACCATTTTAGAATTATTACTGAACAAAATGTATTTATTAAAAATTACAATAATCAAAAGTTTACCACATTATTATCTAGTCTTTAAACATTTTATTTAAGTGTGGAATCTAAAATTATTGAAATAATCAATTTATATTCGTCACACACCTACCATAAGTCATTAACTGTGGAAGAAGAATAACTACACATAGTAAATCAAACATACACCAGGTTGCAGCACATGTCGGCTCGGGACCATGGTGACCACTATCCGGCATCGTTGTTACTTCGTCTTCTGCAATCTGGAAACAAAACACATAGATAAAAGTTAGCCTGATACATTCAGTACATTCTTAAAATGTTTACTAATCGAGGCACCTTTATATAACGATTTCTTGATATTTTTGCTTATATGTATATTTAACGTCTTAAACAATTTGATTTTATACAGGGTGTTCGGAAAGTCACTGTGCACTTATATATTTGTTAACAGACATGTTTCAATATAGAATACAGGGGGTAAGTATGAATGCCAATTATAAACAATGTTGAAAGTGACACCTGTTGGCATCAATACAGGCCTGAATCCTTCTTATTTTGTTTGTAAACACCGCTATCAGTTGCTGGCTTGAAATAGACTGAATAAAATATGATTACAAAACTGCACAGTGACTTTCCGAACACCCTGTATATATGTAAAAACGGCTGGTATGGAAAGAGAAAGCACTGTTTAGAGGAGCAAATAATGTTTTGACCTTGTTCGCTCCTCTACATAGAACTTTCTATGCCCATATCAGCCGTTTTTACATATATATATTTCTCTACAAGTGGGTTTTCTCGTCATCACGGATAATTCGATTTAATATCAACTACCATTCAACCGGTTGAAGCGCTAATATCTCTTGAATTTAAAAAAAAAATCCGTTGCTGCATAAGTCGTTTGTCAGATAAATTAACGAGGTAAATTTACAGTTTCTTTGTGTCTAAAATTTTCATATAAGAATATAATTCTTCTTATTATTATTGACCAATAACTACACATGACAACAGATTGTAACAGATAAATCTAAAAGTCAGCACCTCTAAACCGTATAATAAATCATTGAAACTCTAGTAGCTTAGATGAGACTTATTAAAGGGTTTGGTTTGTTTTGTTCGTCGGTAGCTATAAAGCTACGTAATAAGCTATCTGTGCTATGCCCACCAAGAATATCGATACTCAGTATATAGGGTTATGTCCGATGACTTCCCGCTATGCTACTAGTGGGGTGACCAGAGGGAAGGCAGTTAGTCAACATCACCCACCGCTAACTCTTGGGCTACTGGAATTGATCGTTACATTATAAGGCCCCAAAGCTAAAAGGGCGAGCATGTTTGATGTGACGGGGATTCGATCCCGCAACCCTCGGATTACGAGTCGAACGCCCTAACCACCTGGCCAAGCCGGGCCAGGTGGGACATAATGAAGAAGCCTTCACCCGGGCCAGGGGAACATAATGAAGAAACCTTCACCTGGGCCAGGGGGGGACATAATAAAGAAACCTTCACCTGGGCCAGGGGGGGACATAATAAAGAAACCTTCACCCGGGCCAGGGGGGACATAGTGAAAAGCTTTCACAAAGTTTCAATCAATTCTAGACGTCTTCATCACCACCATCTATAACCAAAAAGCGTCTGCTCAGTAATACAGGATGTTATCACAACTGTATTTATTACACTAATGGCATTCAGACGTATTACAGTTAAAAGGTTTGTAGTTGTTGAAATGTGTTGTTTCTATGAATGTAAAGTTACATCATGGCTTCTTCAAACTTTAACATCTGGCCATCACAGTTATTTGTCCCTCCTCTTTCAGCGATGATGTAATAAATGATTATGAGTTTGTTCAGCTATCTGCGCTAGTCGTCCGTAAGTGTGGACTGATAACACAGAAGGAAAGCAACGAGTCAACACCACGAGACGCAAACCAAGGACAACTACGAATATTTGTTTGTTGAATTTTATGAAACGCTACTCGAGGACTATCTGTGCCAGTCGTCCCTACACTAGAGAGGAAGACAACCAGAGAACACCACCCACCATCAGCTCTAGGGCTATTCCTTTAAAAACGAGTAATGAGATTGATTGTGACATTACAATGTCCTTATGACTGAAAGAACGAGCATGCTTGGTGACTGCATTTGAATTCGTTACTCGCAAGTATCGAGCGGAGCACCCTAACCACAAGTCCATGTCAGGTTGTCCAGGAATATTTGAATGTTCCGTAATATTAAATAATCTTACATAATTCAAAACTACGATGTTCTTATTTCATTCAATTTTCTTTTATTTCGTGGTTGTTGTTGTTGACTGTGTTGTGCCTGTCATAGTTATCGAAACCCGGTTTTAGCGTTATAGGCCTTTAGACTTACCACTGAACCATTGCGGGAGGAGGGCTTAAACTAATTTATCGAATAGTGAACTTCTTTAGTATTTCTTTTACAGTGTCCTCCAATATTGCGAACTGTAAGAACATATCTTATTGATCGAAAGTGCCGAAAACTGCCCAATAGCACTGAAACTAATAACATGAAAACAAATCAATAAACACGATTCATTTAAATAATTAGTCTATGAAAACAATATTGTCGCTTTTTTTAATAAAACAAAGAACTGAACCAAAATATACAACTGGATATAACAACAAAACGATACCATCATTAACTCAATGCATTTCTATACGCACTGGACTGAACTTGGCCTAATGATTAGCGTGGCGGGCTGCGGATGTAGGGTCTGGTCTTCTACAAGTGATTTCGTTGAAAGCGCTCCACACTTTCAACAGTGAGCATATTGTTTTTTTTTTTTGTATGGAATTAAGCACAAAGATACAAAATGGGATATCTGTGCTCTGCCCACCACGGTTATCGAAACTCGGTTTCTAACGGTGTGAGTCCACAGACATGCCGCTGTGCCACTGCGGGACAATATTTGGTTTATGTTTTAAATAAATATTCAAAGTCATGTAAAGCTCGGTTGCACGATGAAACCGTGGTATTATACTGCTAGAAATAACTTTTTCGTGAGATTATGGTGTAGATTTTGTGACTTATATGTACGTTTGTATGCGTTTCTAGATTTACACATAAACATGTTAATGGACTTAGTACCACCATAATGAAATTTAGAAACCTCTTTCACTGGTTATGCACAACATCACAAAGTTAACACAACACAGTCATTCTTTCTTCATCTTATGTTGGTTAATCCGGTCCCCCGCTGGTGCAGCAGTAAGTCTACGGATTTATAACGTATCCAATTCAGGAGTTTAATTACCCTCGGTAGACTCAATAGATAGCCCGATGTGGCTTTGCTATAATAAAATACAGACATATTCCTCAATCTAGGAGAGTTTTAAATTCACACTTTCAGGTTAAACAGTTTTTATTAATTGAGTACTGCTCTATGATTGATTTAACCACCTGGCCATGACTGCCCTAAGAAACAATAAGAAAGAGACTGAAAACAACACTTTATTTATTTCCATTATGAGACACCGTGATAACAGTTTCTTATTAACATATGTACTGCAATATCATAAATATTTGTCTCGGTTCGAGTCAGAGCAGATAAATCAGCTTTGATTTCGATATAGAGATTTTTTATTTTTTTCCAAATCCAAATTCCATAGATAAGATATAGCAAGGGTTTTATTTCAAGGAACTACTGAACAATGAGTGAAACATAAATAAGATATAACAAGGGTTTTATTTCATGGAACTACTGAACAATGAGTGAAATATAAATAATGTATAACAAGGGTTTTATTTCAAGGAACTACTGAACAATGAGTGAAACATAAATAAGATATAACAAGGGTTTTATTTCAAAGGGGCCTGGTATGGCCTAGCGCGTTAAGGCGTGCGCTTCGTAATCTGAGGGTCGCGGGTTCGCGCCCGAGTCGTGCCAAACATGCTCGCCCTTTCAGCCGTGGGGGCGTTATAATGTGACAGTCAATCCCACTATTCATTGGTAAAAGAGTAGCCCAAGAGTTGGCGGTGGGTGGTGATGACTAGCTGCCTTCCCCCTAGTCTTACACTGCTAAATTAGGGACGGCTAGCACAGATAGCCCTCGAGTAGCTTTGTGCGAAATTCCAAAAAACAAACAAACAATTTATTTCAAGGAACTACTGAACAATGAGTGAAACATAAATAAGATATAACAAGGGTTTTATTTCGAGGACCTACTGAACAATGAGTGAAACATAAATAATATATAGCAAGGGTTTTATTTCAAGGAACTACTGAACAATGAGTGAAACATAAATAATGTATAACAAGGGTTTTATTTCAAGGAACTACTGAACAATGAGTGAAACATAAATAATATATAAAAACAGTTTTATTTCAAGGAACTGTTGAACAAATAGTGTCAAAGGATGTAACGGTGAAAACGTGATTGACTTCATTTATATAAAAACATTTCATCGCCAACAAACAGGTCATATTATTAATCTCTCTATATACGTATATATACATAAAGAAGTTCAAATTATTACTTTGAAATATACGAACATTGGTTTAATTAATTTTAAACATTCCTCGTCTCTTCAAATCAGCTCGTATATTACAAAAATAGACGGCTAATACAAGTTGCCGAGCTTAATAAAACGTTTCGACTGAATATGAACTGCAGCCACTACTGGAAAAATCAAACCTACGTGTCGCCATCTACAAGCACTGTTTAACGACAAACAAAACATACTAATACGTGAAACAAATCACACCCAAAAGAAGCTAAAAAACACTATTATGGCCAATACTTCCATCAATAACCATAGCGTTAACCACACAAACCACTCAAGCATATACATATGTTGACGCTTACACTCACCGAATGTTAAAGAAATAAAACAAACTCAGAAAAACGAGAAAACAAATAACGGATCAACGAAATGCAAACTAAATAAATATCCAACAGTCATACTTAATAAACAGCCTTACCACAATGCAAACTAAATAAATATCCAACAGTCATACTTAATAAACAGCCTTACCACGCTACAAACTAAATAAATATCCAACAGTCATACTTAATAAACAGCCTTACCACGCTGCCAACATGCTAACTTTTAAGCGAACGTGTGGTTTTGTGGTATGGGACGACTTGTTACGCGAAGTGAAACTCGAGCAGCAGTGATCCTTGAAAGCCTTGAGTTATCTTTCATCACGACTGTTTTGCAAAGGAATTAGTGGTTGAAGTCACTAGAAAACGTCCACAAGAAAGATTGTTTGTTTATTTGTTTTGAAATTAGCGCAAAAATACTCGAGGGCTATCGGCGCTAGCCGTCCCTAATTTAGTAATGTAAGACTGGAGGGAAGGTAGCTAGTAATCACCATCCAACACCAATTCTTGGACTACTTTTTTATTAACAAATAGTGGGATTGACTGCCATGTTATAACGCTCCCACGGCTAAAAGAGGGAGCATGTTTAATGTGATGGGGATGCGATCCAGCGACCTCCAGATTACAAGTCAAGCGCCCCACAAGAAACAATGACAGATTTGATCAAGAAAGAAAAAAAAAAAAAAAGACGACTCTCATATGAAAATTCTTGAGTGTCCTTGAGCCATACCAGAACTTTCATATTAATTTATTCTAAATTGTCGATTCAACCATTTAATCCGTGGAAGAGAGGTTTCAGGAGCTACAGAAACACGTATCATTGTCCTGTTTCCGGCGATGCAACGCTGAATCGTCGAAATGACCTCAAGAGACTTGCTGATCTACTGCGTAGATGGTTTCAGTTTACCAGGTAGTGTTACAACTGATTTCAGTACAAAATAACTGTTTGACAAACTGCAAGCCCCCTCCAACCACTGTAGTAACCAAAATGATTCCAAAAAGTACATCGAAATACAGCCACGTAGTTCTCAGCAATTCAATGGCGCTGATAATTCAACTGATTTTGTTCATTTACTTTTGCAAGCGGAGGAGAAAAATGTCCCATAGTCTAGCTTTCTAAATCCTGAGTTCAACCACAAGGCAACTGTTTGGACGGAACTGCACAAAACTGGGTCTTGAAACCAAAGTGTTGCAACAAAGGTGATATTTCCACAATAGTGAAATTTTGAATTATCAACGGTAGTCACGTGGTAAAATTACTGTAGTATTCACTGAGGCTTCGATAAACAAGTTTGAATTGAAAATTCAAATTACAAGTAGCGGGGAGTGGGGGAACAGCATACTGAAAACTTTCTTATATGATAAACATAATCAATGCTGGTTCAATTGTAAACCTATTTACTTCTGTTCAACTATCTGTATGCCCTATTCAGATGATGTGCATACATAATTCGTTGAACTAATTGTTGAATTTATATGTCTAATCCTACTGAACTATATGTATTCTTATTTCTGTTGAACCGATATCTGTATGCCCAGCCCTAATGGTCTATTATTTATCTGTCTGCGTTATTGTGTTTTACTAAATGTATACATAGAAATCTGATCTCGTTGAATTTTTATATTTATAAAACTACTTTTCTTGACCTTTTATATTTAACTCAATTTATTTGACACGATTTAAACTTCTCTTACAATATAATGATTATACACACAATTACATAAGTTACTTTCCTGGCATAATAATAATTATTAATATAGTTATTACTAATGATGCGCACATTTATTTCTTCTTTCAGGATAAATCCCTAGTGGCGTTGTAGTTTCGTTACATACACATAAAGCGCTTATAATTAACTTCTCAACATAAATAACTAATTAGTGAGAGTAAACCGTGCCAACAGATCCATACTCCACGTCATAAACAAAATGCTATATACTCTACATGCTATGTCCATAACAACTACACAGTTACAGTTATTTTTAAACTAAAACTCCATAACAAATAAATTCAACATTAGGCTTAAACCTAATGTTCGTGTTTTCTTTTTGCAAAGCTACATCGGGATATCTTCTGAGTCCACTGAGGGATATCGTACCCCTGATTTTAGGGTTGTAAATCCGTAGACTTACCGCTGTACCAGTGTAGGACGTTAAACCTAACAATAGCAATTTTATTTGCAAATATGGTTGTTGTATATTTAATTCTAAGTTTAGATTTAGTGTTCGAAGAGATATTAGTCAAACAGACTTTAGGTAACGCTGTATTATAAAAGTTACTACAGCATTTACTATGTAGACTTGTGCTTTTTAAAATAAAAAAAATACACGAAAATAGATTAATAACAATATTTATCGTGTTATTTTTGCTTCAATTTGTGATAAAAACCAGAAAATCGTTTAAATAAGACAAAAATAAAGAATAAAGTGTTAGTTTAAGTTATATTTTATATACCTTACTAATTGTATTGTACTTTACCATATAGAGTGGAAAAAAACTTTGAGAAAAATGTTATTGGTTCTGATAAATATGATAGATTTACTATTAGAAAATATGGTAAAATTAAAAGTAGTTTATAAAAAATAATTAATATTGGAAGCACGCACGTAAAAGAAAAACAAAGAAAGGTACATCCACGAAAATGTATAAATACAGTAACCAGGCTTGATGAACACTTACATTATATGTAGTGTGGTTGGCAATCTTTTTTTGCTTTCACTTATTCGTTGAATACAACATATTTTATGAATAAAGTAAAAGAGGTGATCCAATTAGGTCCTTTACATTTATAAATAAAAAGATGTGCTCTATATATAATGCTTTAAAGACTTAGGTTTATGATAAAAAATGAATATGATGTCAGTTCACACAGTAAAAAATGTTAAATTACTATCAACTAAAATTATTCTTATTTTGATTACAAGATAAATGATTATGTATATCGATAGATGCCGCCACTAACGTCAGATAAATTAAAAAGTTTAAACCTGCCTTTGAGCCAAGTAAACAACATTTTCTACAATAGATATTTTAATTTTTTTTCAGTATTTTTTGTTGAAAGCTATGAAAATAATAATAAAAATAAATGTAGGCAATTCTACTTCCTGCCCTTTCAACAAATGTGGTGAAATAAATATACAGCAGTAAGAAAATGTATTTAAACTACAATATTTTTGTTATATAAATAAATACTACTAACAAACAGATGAAGGCTTGTAAATGCCTAATGATTTGACATTTCTAACCCATATTTCTTTAATTTAGCTATATTCATTTTTTTTCCGTCGCAGTCGGTTTCAATCACGTTTTTAAGTTCAACACTAACTAAAGCTAAATATTCATATATACAGTTTTTGAGTAAAAATATTTCTTCTTCTGTCAAATTCTTCCAAGTCATTCTTAAATGTTACAATAAATGTAATTATACCAAATATAACATTAAAATTTGTGAAGAATAGGGTGAGACGATTTTTTGTCTCTTGTAGTTAACTACAGTTTTAAAAGAGTACACCATACTTAATCAAATAAGCAAGGGATACCAGACGAGCTGTGAAACATAATAAGGAATAACATGAGTTTTCAAATATAGTAGGGAATAGTAAATAAGTTTACACACATAGCAAGAAATGTTAGATGAATCTCCAAACACAGCAAAGAATACAAAATGGGTTTTCAAACATAACATGGAATACTTGATGGGTTTTGAAACAGAGGAAGTGATACTAAATGAGTTTTCATACATAGCTAGGGATAATGTATAAGTTTTCAAATATAATAAGTAATACTGGATCGGTTTTCAAACACAGCAACGAATACTAGATGAGTGTTCACATATAGCAACTGATATTAAATGAGGTTTCACATTGTAGTGAGGGATACTAGACGAGTTTTCAAATATGACAAGGAATATAAGATGAGTTTTCAAACATAGCAAGAAATACTGGATGAGGTTTCGTAAACAATAAGGAATACAAACAGGTTTCTTCAAATATAACAATGAATATTAGATGAATTATCATATATTTTTACCTTATTACTATAATAATTATTATAGGAAATACCCACCTAGTGGTGAATCCAAAATTTTTTTTTGATATTATGCATCTAAATAATTATTACTTTTTGAGACAAAGGCTCAAACACCGAGGGAAGGAAGAGGGTAAACGTTTGTTTGTTTGTTTTGGAATTTCGCACAAAGCTACTCGAGGGCTATCTGTGCTAGCCGTCCCTAATTTAGTAGTGTAAGACTAGAGGGAAGGCAGCTAGTCATCACCACCCACCGCCAACTCTTGGGCTACTCTTTTACCAACGAATAGTGGGATTGACCGTCACATTATACACCCCCACGGCTGGGAGGGCGAGCATGTTTAGCGCGACGCGGGCGTACCCGCGACCCTCAGATTACGAGTCGCACGCCTTACGCGCTTGGCCATGCCAGGCCCAGGGTAAACGTTTATGAAATATTTTGTGTTGAATATAGTTCAATATCTGAACTAACAGGTTGAAAAGGTAAGATATATCTTCCATCGGGGGGGAGGCTGAACTTATAGGGAGCGAAATTTTAAAAGGGCTTCTTCACTTGTTGCGCCTACATTTTACAGTGCATTAAACTTGTGATTTTGTGTATTTTTTGTGTAACAAAGTAGTCAACTTTTTCTGTACGACATACATAAATTGTCACACCAAACATGCTCGCTCTTTCAGCCGTGGAGGCGTTATAATGTGACGGTCAATCTCACTATTCGTTGGTAAAGGAAGTAACCCAAAAGCCGGCGGTGGGTAGTGATGACTAGCTGTCTTACTTCTAGTCTTACACTGCTAAATTAGGAGACGACTAGCGTAGATTGCCCTCGCGTAGCTTTCCGCGAAGTTAAAAAAAAAGCTCGAATAATGAAACACTAAAAACGTGTGTATTTTTCTTCTTACTGTGTGTCTGTAAATAAAACTGACACTGAAAGAGAGTTCTTTAGAAATGTGACTGTGAGATAATATAAAAAACACCAGTTTGTGAAAAAAATCTTTTATAGTGAAAGCATCACTGAAGTACTTGTGTGGAATATACTTTCAGTTTTGAAATACATTTCACGTCAAATTTTTAAAATGTGAAACAAGTTAGAATACAAGAATTCCTTCCCAGTGGTCAAACAATTAGTCCGTGAAAACATTACGCTAAAATCAGGTTTCGATACCAGCGTTGGGGACAACACTGACAATCTATTGTGTAGTTTTGCATTTAACAGCATTCACACAAACTTCACAAATCTGTGTTTTGTCAATATTGCTGCGAGGAATTAAACTTCATATGATCTAATAACGTGCAACATTTTTTCAGTTTATCTAATAAAAACTTAATTAACCAAAAATGCAGGATGTCGGTGATTGGGTTCAACTCGAGAGTATTACACCGTAAAGCAGAATTTCTTGTAGTTACTTAAAATACACAAGTCCAGCATTTTTGGTTTTAAATGTGTGGGAGGCCCGGCATGGCCAGGTGGTTAAGGCACTCGACTCGTAATCCGAGTGTCGCGGGTTCGAATTCCCGTCACACCAAACTAAGTCTATTGGTCAAAATATGGCCGAATAATTGACCAAGCCTCCCCCAATTATGCTTTTTTATGAGCTCTGACTCCCCCAAAAAGACTCAAAATAAACAAATCCATTTTTTGTCAATATTTTGGGTGCATAAATTTTACATTTGTGTTAATTTTCATCTTGATTGCTGTAAATATGATGCCACAGGAACCCAACTATACATTTCCTGGTTGTTTGACCTTTACCCAAAACGTCCTTAAAAAGGCCTAAATGAAAAATAAAATCCATTCTGATGTATTGAACCAAGGTATAACCTTGACAAGTTTCAAGTCAATTCGTCGAGAAAAGAAGGGGTGACGATAGATTGGAAAGCATTTGGAAGAAAAAGAAAGAAACAACAGAAAAACATTATGTCTCAGTAGATATATATAGCCAAACAAGTTACAGTGGTAAAATAATAAAAACAAATAGTGTCATGTGGAATACTGTTACATAACATAGTGTGAACTTTGAGTACCTTAAACACAAAAAAGGGTTATTCCGAAGGCACTGCTCTAAACTAAAATTAAAAGCAAGTGAAGGAACTGTTTGATTTTTTATATTTTTGTGTGTTTTTGAACTAATATACCAACCAGATGGGCAGCTATATATAAGACAGTAAGCTATGAAGAATTAGGGTTAACCATCTTTAAACATTATTTTCTGCATATGTAAACTATTTATACGAAAGGTTGTTATTTAAGTTGAAAATACGAGAGACAGACGACTGTTACAGTTTTATTAAATACCTCTTTTTACCATTTACAAAAGGGGAATCGATTATTTTCTGTAAAACAAAGGGCGGTTATAAGTTTTTACTTTCTTTTGAAGGCAGGAAAAAGAACAGCACAAGAGAATCAAATGGTCCCTTGTTGTCTACAAGCGATAACTATTTATACTTAAGAAGTTAAACTATCGCGTATGATTAATACCATGTCAGAATTGGTATTAAAATATCTGATTTCGTCACGTTCAAGCTGTTTTTGGACGATGCTTGCATGAATACACTTACTTTCTTTGTAAAGCGATTGGAAATCCATCTGATACGAGTTTTCAGATTTATTACAGCGCTTCTTTTTGAATAAACTATTTCACTTGACCTACAAAACATCTGAAAATCGAACCTCTTCATTTATATTTTTATAACTCAAAATATATCTGAATTTTATCCATTAACGTTCAGTTTTTTTTTGTTTTTTTTTCTAATTTTAAAAATATAACATCCTATAGGTCTAGTTTGGGTAATTTATAGCTATTTTGTCGTGTGGTTTCTTACTCAAATTTCTGATAATGGTTATACATACAAACAACTGATCTTATAAACTATTTTCTTATAAAATGATCTAAGCGCCAATACGTTTTTTTCCTTCAAATAAACAGTAGATGAATTTACGATTAAAAGAGAATTTTCTGTGGGATTTATTTTTTATTAGCCCTATTTCTTAGGGTTAAAACTAAACATAAATGAAACCGTACATGAAACTCTGGTATAAAACTTTAATTTTTTAGTAAACTCAAAATATTAGCTAGAATCATAACTTTCTTAAGTCCTGTTATGTAAAATTGTACGATATTCCTCAAAAACAAAAAACGTAAAACTAATCTATAAAGACGCTTAAAAGTCTGGCACTAAGCCAATTTGTTCTTCTCACAGCAATATCCGCTTCCCGATAAACATGTTATTTCTCTCTAGAAAAACGAAAGAAATCCACATCCGAGTTAGACAGTCAAGTCATGCTAGTCTTGCTTGCATTATCGAGTTTCATAAATATTTGTAGTGGGAACGACATAAGCTTTTAACGAAATGGACGAACCATTCACACTTTATGTTTTGAACAAACTTCTGGGAAGTGGATTTATAGTTCGTAATTCACTTGCTTTGTTTGAGCAGTTTCGCGAAAATCCAGAACTGGCTTAGGTACGTAGAAAAACACGGAAATAAATGAAAATCATTTTGATCGTCTGTTAGATTACTATTTCACTTGCTGTTCGTAATTTTACAGAAATGTTTATACCCATGCATTAGATGGATAGATTGAAAATAATATTATGTATATTTATATATATACATACATTGATATAATAGTGAGAAAAACAAAAACAGGAAAACACTCAATATTTCGCAAACAGACTAATTTGTACTAGTACTAGTTCAAACAACTGACTACTTGTGCTGTGTCATCCGCATGGATCGAACCCGTTATTTTAGCATTATAAGACCTGGGGAAATGACTTTTCTTCTTAATAATTTTAGTTTTTATTTATCTGTTTTGTTGTTAGTCATAAAGCCACACAATGGGATACTAGTGCTCTGCCCACTACAGGGATCCACCCTTGAATTTTAGTGTTATAAGACCTTAAGTTTACGGCTAAGCCACTGGGGAACAATAGTTTTCGAGTTAAAGATATATAACTGCCTACTGCCATTTGAGAAATCAGTACGACAATGACAAAGTCTATAGCTCAAACTAGATTAAGAAATCGTGAGAAAATTGGACAACTCAGTATCACAGAGTCAATAGTTCAAACTAGATTAAGAGATTCTGAGCTAATTGAACAACTCAGTGTCATGATCACAAAGTCTATAGCTCAAACTAGATTAAGAGGTTCTGAGATAACTGGAGAACTCGCGATCACAAAGTCTATAGTTTGTATACATTTATTTTAAAATTTGCGTTGGTTTCAGTTTGATGCACGTAACGTATATTGTTACATGGGTATTGCGCAAGTCCCGCCTTTTTTCTAAATGTGTAAAAGATTCTTGAGAGCAAGAATCAACAACATATGGTTTACAAAAACACTAGTGTGTCTTCGAATATTATTGAAAGTTCACGAATAACCGTTATTATAAAATGTTTTATTGCTTGTATATTAAAACATATTTGTGTATACAAATAAAATTGTGTGTTATCAATCTTGTTGACAAATACCATAAATTTGATGCATATCGAAATTCATTTAACTTCTAAATTAAAATTTTCGGCTATTTGAACCGTTATACGTAAAGTACGTAACATAATAAATTGAATATTCATCCGCAGTAAATCGTGAAACGTAACAAGTTCAAACCAGATTAAGAGAGACAGAGATAACTGGATGTAATTCAGTATCACGATCACAAAGTCTATAGTTCAAACTAGCTTACTGGGACCTGAGGAGCTAGGTAATTTCGCACTGTCAATATAACTTGTATAATTATATAGTCAGAGCTGCGCTCCTCGAGACTAGACAGAATG
Source organism: Tachypleus tridentatus (assembly GCF_004210375.1). Classification (NCBI taxonomy): domain Eukaryota; kingdom Metazoa; phylum Arthropoda; class Merostomata; order Xiphosura; family Limulidae; genus Tachypleus; species Tachypleus tridentatus. The sequence continues at coordinate 44,873,857 of NC_134832.1, forward strand.
CACTGCTCAACAACTAACTCGTGTCTTTTATTTGTTTGTTCGTTGTTAAGCGTAAAGTTCCACCGAGGTCAGCCTGTGCTGTGCCCATCACGAGTTTCGAAACCTGGGTTTTAAGGGTGTGAGTACTCAGACTTGTTGGTCAGACAGTGGGGGGCCAGCTCTTGTCCGACCGAATAGTAGGATTTGACCATTACTTTTATAACGCACCCACGAACTCAGTGTGCGAAGTGCGATTTGACTTTGATGTTTGTTTGTTTGGAATTTCGCGCAAAGCTACACGAGGGCTATATGTGATAGGTGTCCCTAATGTAGCAGCGTAAGACTAGAAGGAAAGTAGCTAGTCATCACCACTCCACAGCCAACTTTTGGGATACTCTTTTACCAACGAATAGTAGGACTGACCATCACATTATAAAACCTCTATGGTTAAAAGGATGAGGATATTTGGTGTAACGAGGATTCGAACCAGCGATCCTCAGATTGCGAGTCAAGCGCTCTAACGAACCAATTATGTTTTATGTTTGTGATAGACGTGATCTATGGACTCGCCGATCCATAGTCCCCACTTTTCCTTCTCAGTGTCCATAAAGTGCTTCTTGACATTTTACTCTGTAGAGTAGAAGGAAGAATGAAACATGGTTCACACAACGTTATAGAGAACCAGTGTATTGGAAATGGGAGGGGAAGGAAACAAAATGTGATTCTTAAAAACCTTAAAAATCCCCAATTATCGAGATATCAAACAGACCAATAACGCCAACAATGCTGCATTACGTACCTAGTATTTTGTTCTATTATCAAGGGACCGTCTATAAAGTGTAAAACCATTTTTATGGAATATTTTAAAGGTTTGTTTAGTAATGAAACAGTATACTTGAAATTAAACCGGAGATACATAATGGATCTATGTAGGTAACTGAAATATTAAAACTTAATCACCTAACAAGTTTTACATTACAGTTGAAATACCACTTGAGTGAAAACTAAAAACCGTATATCACTTCAGAAACGTAGTTAGCGCAAGAATTTCAGTGGTTTAGGCGTGCGATGTGTGTTTTAGAGGAAAATGTATAAAGAATAAATATATAAAACAGATGCATGAATAATTTTCACAGAACTATTACGTGCATGAAGCTAATTATTTTGTTATATGTCAAAACTATATTTTGCGATAAGAGAGTAAAGAGAAAGTACTTGAATAAAATGGTATAGCATTAGTAAGATTACAGTTTATTTTTTTATATATATTTGTTGAAGCTCACTAGTAGTTCGTCGGTGATTCCGAGGGTTTACTACACTAAAAATCTGGTTTCGATACCTACAATGCGTAAATCATACATTTTCTATTGGGTAACTTTGTGCTTTACAAATAAACTGGTGGTGAGACTCTGCCTACAGAAGGTCAAGCACTGCTCTTTGGCAGAGGCCTAGCTTCATCTTGTAGGTTATCAAGGCTCTTTGGCAGAGGCCTAGCTTCATCTTGTAGGTTATCAAGGCTCTTTGGCAGAGGCCTAGCTTCATCTTGTAGGTTATCAAGTGAACTGCCAAGGAAAAACAATTCTGCTCCATTTAAAAACAACAAAAAACAAAAAGTTCTCCATTGCACTTGTAATTCCAAAAAGAATTGGTAATGAGTTCCGGTTGAATTTCGGAGTCCATCATTTTGCTAGACTGTTAGTATAAAACCATGTAAAACTAAGGCTCAATTTCAGTGATGTCGAGAAAACCCACTTGTAGAGAAAAATATATATATGTAAAAACGGCTCGTTTGGGTTAAGAAAATATTTTACGTAGAGGAGCGATAAACGTTTCGACCTTCTTCGGTCATCGTCAGGTTCACAAAGAAAGAAAGAGGTAACTGACCGGAAGTTGACCACATGTTTGAACGGGGTTGTGTAACTGAGTTTATTTTGGGTTTAAGTTGTTGTATAAGTAAGGCTTCTTAATAAACTAATACAAAGGAACACCTTTATACCTATATTAAAAATAATATAATAAATAATATAAAATTATATATTCAAACATCTAACACCGCCCTCTACATTCCGACACTCAGTTACACAACCCCGTTCAAACATGTGGTCAGTTTCCGGTCAGTTACCTCTTTCTTTCTTTGTGAACCTGACGACGACCGAAGAAAGTCGAAACGTTGTTCGCTCCTCTACGTAAAATATTTTCTCAACTTAAACGAGCCGTTTTTACATATATATAAGGCTCAATTTACTTGAAACCTCAAATAAGTTAAAAACATAAAAGCACAAATATGTATATCAATATACAAAAATTTTTAGAATGCTTTCAAACAGTTTAATGACCAAATTGGTAGGAGCCACCTGACGGCATGAAGATGTATCATGAATAACTACGTTTTTATCGTACCTACTTAACAGACAATGTATAACATATTCTTATGTGAAATGTCCTATATTATGCTCTTCCTATATAAAGTGTTGTATAAAACTCTTTGATGTGAAATATAGTATCAGATTCTTTTGATGCGGTGTATAACATGCTCTTCTGATGTGAAATGTTATGTAACGTGCTCTTGGATTTGAATTGTTGTATATTATGCTCTTCTGATGTGAAAACGTACAATAAACACCACGATTCAAGCTAGAATAGCGTAATATAGGAATAACAAACAAACACTTAAAAGATCAGAAGGAATGAAGACAGACGTTTTTTCCAAGATAAACACTGATGTAAACGAAGGCCTTCAACTGAAACCAGAAAAAGAAAATGACGTTAAAAAAAACAACCCGAATAAAAAAATAATTTGTTAGTGTTGTAAGTTGTAGATAGAGGGCCGTCTTGGAGAATATGCTTACGAACATTAACGAGCACGGTGATAGTTATAATGAAAGGTTACGTGACTTGCCTTTGTGCCATAATCAATGTTAGGAATGATGTGCTGTACCAGAGAATGAAACAGCGATACATGACTATAAATATAACAATTTCCTTTGTAAAACCTAGCAGCAGGATACGAAAACACGAGATCAAATAAACAGAAATAAAAAACACACAATTTGTTGTTTGTTTTTTAATTTCGCGTAAAGCTACTCGAGGGCTATCTCCACTAGCCGTCCCTAATTTAGGAGTGTAAGACTGGAGGGAAGGCAGTTAGTCATCACCACTCCCCGCCAACTCTTCGGCTACTCTTTTACTAACGAATAATGGGATTGACCGGAAGATAATAACGCCCCCACGGCTAAGAGGGCGAGCATGTTTGGTGTGACTGGGATTAAAACCCGCGACCCTAGGATTACGAGTTGAACGCCTTAACACGCTTGGTCATGCCGGGTCCCCCTAAAAAAAACAATTGATATATAAAAGCTACAAAAACAGCAACAGGGCCCATAGTTAATACTGTCCCGTGGACCAAACAGATGAGAGAGTGGAATTATTTTGAACATATAAAAAATCAGAATGGGTGTAATTTAATTCATGTGCCACATTAGGTGTAAAAAATGTAACATCATTTGGGCTACTAAAAATCAAATTATCAATATTTCCTTACATAAGATGTCTTCAGCACATGCGTGGTTATTAACATTCTCAAATTTGTATATTTTACACACTTGCAATTAAAACTTTCGACTACCCAATAAATTATATTTTTCTAGAATGCACTGTACTATTCAAACTTATTAATAGCCACTTTCAGTGTACGAAAACATACTAATCTACATTTCCACTGTTCATATAGGTTACTATATACTGTAGAAATGTGCATTACTGAGTTTATAAAGTGCAATTAACCTCACTATTTCTTCAGTTGATTATTCTTCATCAGAGAGCCACGATGTTTCTCGTGCTGATCTTTGGAAATACTTTCTCCAAAGTTGTTTGTGCTCCCTCTGGTAGCCACGATTATACACTATTGCTAGAATCCACAATTTACATTGTAATAAGCAATCGGTTTCTGTAAAGGACAGAAGATTAAATTAAAACCACCCATTTTGACACCTTCCACATACACTCAGCCGCACGTGAACGTCTTTTTCCGATGTCATGAATAAGTAGAGCAGAGGAAAGCCAAAACGTCCATTAGACCTGCTTCATGGAACTTGAAAGGCAAGTGGGTGAAGGAGTTTGTCGTGTTTCCAACTTTGTCAGTCATCTCTCTAATAAGGTCAGTTGTTAATTTTGAGTTGCGACAAGAATGAGGAGCCAAATCTTTGTTTGTTATTTTTGTTAAGAGTACCAGGATATGTATTTAGCTTTGCCGCAATGAGTTATGGATCAGAAGGATCTCCATAGCCTCCCCTTTCCCGTGGAACAACTTGGTGGTTATTTCCTGTCCTAATCAGTTTGTTTCCACCGTAGGTTCGCCTCTAAGAAATGTCATATCATTGACTCTGGATCTTTTAACAACTTTTTCACATGAATACCCTTTAAGGGAAGAGACTGTGTTATTTTCTCCTTTCATTATTCGTAAGTTACCCGCGGCAGAATTGCACAGTTGAATTATCAGTAAATTGTCGCTTGTAGCGACACAGCTCACATTTGCAGCGTTACGCTATTTTTTTTATAGAATATACAAACTTTCACAGAAAGTGACGTTAACCCTCTGAAATGACAAATAATGCCACTAAAAATGGCTCATATCTTTACCCTTTGGTTTCGCAAAAGTAAAAGCATATCTATTCCATACACAATTTATCTTCAGTAAAGCTACATTCTGTGTGTGTGTGCTTTGTTTATTGCATGTCACTATAAGTGAAAAACAAAACAAAAAACATCATCATAATAACCATTGACTGATTTCCTGTCATGACGGAAAGATTCCTTAGCTGCTCATAACAAGACCTGTCTGGCTTTAACAATACAATAAAAATGTTGTTCGCTTTTACTGATACATTAATCATTAATGAATAACTCAAACCATAAAAGTCACAAGTGATTATGATGTCATTACTTAGCAACGCAGGTGATGATGAGTACAAGTTTAATTAAACAGATGTTTGTGGAGTTAAAGGTAAGGAAGTTCCTTAAGCAATACAGGGATAGAACATTGGATTCAGAAGTAAAACTAAACATGTCAGACTCATTCAGTGAGTTGTAACAGATATGAATGTTGTAAATTATGTTATCAAGATGAGTTTGTATTTGTTGTGTTTGTAAGTAAAAAGTGAAATATAAGTTACCAACTTTCATTTTCTTCGACAGTATCCATTACGTCTATTACTAACAATATTTCCAATTAAAGGTTTCCAAACTAAATTACGGGTCTATAAAATTAAAGGTATATTTAAAACAGAACAAAGACTACTTTTGTTCACATGGAAAGATTGTTACAAAAACAATAAGTAATTATTATAAACATCAGTTTTATTATAGCTGTGGTAGAAAGTAGAGTTTAGAGTTGATTATATGAACTCACTGCCATGACACACATTACTGTTCTTACTGTCATTTATTATAGTTCTCTATTATTTTCTGTCCCAACGATTAAGTCTTACTTTTCTATTTACAATATTACTACGAAACTGAAACATTTAAAATTTATAGTAATAAGTATATAAGTTTGGTGTAAGTCATTTCTAAGATTTAAAAAACAAACAATAAAGTAAAACATACAAAGAAATAATCATTAAGTGAACTTAGATTTACTAACATTCTACCAAACAGAATAACACCGGCCATTTTAGGTTTTCCTGCAGTTTCTAGCTTCATCAGTATCTTAGCTTATCTTTGGTCAACAAATCCAATCACTTCTGCAGTTCTTCACTGTCACTCACAGAAACCTGGGTGAGCTTAAGAGCAGTACTTATGTCTAGAGTGTTGGTGTACTCTATCGATTCAGTCAGCTTATTTTGGGCTTCTCTGAACAGATTTTCATTCTGCTTCACTTCAGCTTTTAATTGACTCCACTGTTCTTCTATCTCATATTTTTTCTGCGATAGAGAAAACACCTTTTTCATATCTGTGCTTAGTTTCTCTTTCATTGAAAACATTCTTTTTATTCTTCTTTCTTGTCTGAGTAACCTTTTGTTTTTCCATCCTATATTATATTGTATGCAACCTTCATGGAATGGAGCAAGGCCATGTTAACTGACACAGCTATCACTTTACCAACATCTCTGACAGAATCTTAGTAGGTTTCTGTTTTCCTCACTCTCTGCCTGCTCCTAGACAGCCCTTACGAATTGGAGCAAATTCACATCTACTGACACAGCTCTGTCACTTCTTCAGCATTTCTGACACACTTCCTGGTAAGACAGGAGATGACTGTGGTCGCTGGAGCCAGTGGTGAAAAATGTATTTGCTATTTACTTTCCTTTACCATCTGTTTGACTATCTGAAGTTAAGATAGTAAATATGTCTTCTAAAGACAGAATACCTGAATTGTATCTTCTAGTTAACTATCTACTAGCTGTTCTACCAAGAATATTCTCTAGCCAACAGAGGCAAAACTTAGCAAACAACTAAGGCAGCATCTTCTGTTATGTTACAAGGTAGTTTTACTATCCAGTATTTAAACATTTTAACATTTTGTTTGACTAATTCCTCTGAAGAGGATCCAAATAATGCAGAAAACGGATCAACAAGTTGCTTGTTGAAAGATTCTCCTTAGACATACTGGCTGGTGCTTCAGACGTGTAAAGGAGAACTTCCTATATACGGTTTCGCAAGTTTACGCCTGACTGTATACGCTAATTTCAATATCATTTTCATTTTTCTGACGTTTTATCACACCAAGCGTGTTCGTACTGCCTTTTGAAAGACTTGGTTTCTCTACAGAGGAATGGCTCATGAAAAAATCCTCTGAGAAACCCACTGATCCATACCCAGTGTTGTACAAATAACAAACAAATCAGAATATCGAACTCTTTTCTTACTAGAGTGGTTTTATCAGAGTGGAGTGATACAAATTTCCTACCATATTTCTTCTACTAGTTTTCTTTCAAAATACGGGCGTGAGCCACGTGACGAGAAATATGACACTTTTAAGACTGATAGATCTATATGTTTTCTTACTTCAGATCTGGAACAATTTCTTGGAACAACTCACCAAAGCCATTACAAGAAGAGAAGGAGAACTCAGCATTATGGAGTTATCCTTCCTTGCAACAGAAGGAAAAGATAAGCTGGTCATCTTTCCTGGATCCTTATTGTTTTATTGTGATATTTTTAATGTTCTAGTAAAGTAGACTTTCAGTTTAGTCTTATGCTTTTCACGAGTTATATTAGGTTCAAGAAATCCTTTACACGGATTTGTTTTAATCATTTTTTTCCAAACCGGAGGTCAGAAATATCTTTATGTCTGGCTTTTTTTACATGCTAGTTAACGATAGAAAATTCCGTGTGTGTTATCGATATAAATTTATGTCATAGGTAGCGTTCACCACTGTTTGAGGAACCCTATGTTAGCCGTCGTCCTACTAAATCATATGTAACCTCTTCCCAGTCTAACCACGTCATTTATTAGATATCTTATTGTTCATCTGTTAAAAGATAAGGATAATGCAATGGTAAGAATAAACTTTCCTAAGAGTGTTTGTCTAAAGCACACCTTTCATTATAATGTGTTTCACAATTAACAGTTCAAATAACTAATAGTAATAACACATGTTCTAATGCTCAAACACGTTTAACCCATGTTGCAACTTTGAAATGCTAAAAGAGCACATGTCTCCAGTTGTTTCATTGAAAAAACGTTTCTTAATAGTAAAAAAAAAAGAAAATCATGGAGGTTAATACCCCTTCCCCGCTCCTTTTCGGGAGTGCACGTGTTTATATTAAATAACATCAAACTTCAAGTACGAAAACTCAGGAACTTCTCAGGTTTAGTGAGTGCGTGTGTGTTTTCTTATATCAAAGCTACATCGGACTATCTGCTCAGTATAACGAAAGGAATCGAATCCCTGATGTTAGCGTTGTAAATCCCTAGACTTACCGTTATACCAGCGAGGTACAGGTTCAATGAAACAAATAATTTTGTGATACTGAGTCTCAATCTTAACGTGGTCATACAAGTTGGTACAAATCCGATCACACTTCACAGAGTTATTTACCTGAAGTCAAGAAACTGCCTGTCACCCACTGTCTGTCACCCATTACAAAAAAATTGCTTCAAAGTAATCCAGGACCTGCTTCGACCAAATTTGGAAAGGACTGTCACATACTGACTTCCAATCTTCACATAAGTTAAGAAACTGTCACATACTGACTTCCAATCTTCACATAAGTTTCAGTGTACACCGATTTATTAGTTTTGAAATGCGCGCGTGGAAATATAGGCAAACAGACACACATGAATCCGATCACAACACCCTCAAAGAAGAGAATAATAAATATAATTGTATACTTACTAGGATATATTTGTTGATCTAAGACGTCAAAGTTGATAATTATAGGTTTATGCATCTTGGGTTCCCCCAGTAACCCAAAATGTTTTATAATTCTCAATTTGAAACAAAAATTCCTACAAAGAAAACTCGGAAGTCACAGGTCTTCAAATACGTATTGATACGTTATTTCGTACATGTCTTTTTTAGCATCGCTGTTGAAGTTAGCTGAAATTCTCAAAGTTCAAAAAGACTATTAAAGGATTTCTCGCTAAAGGTGTTAAAGAATAACATTAATACAAGAAGTATGCAGGTGTTAAAGAATAACATTAATACAAGAAGTATGCAGGTGTTAAAGTTCAGCTGGGAGTCATCTACAAGGTCAGAAGATACATCCAACGTTGATAATTCATGTTGAAAATGCATTAATACCCAACTAGTTTTAAAATTTTACAATATTCTGGCATATAAGAAGAAACCGAGTGCAGGAAAAATAGTTCCCTCGAAGAAACTCAGTATGTGTTTGAAGTCGTGGTTCAAACTTGGCATTTACGGGCTTATACATTGTTTGTTTGTTTGTTTTGGAATTTCGCACAAAGCTACTCGAGGGCTATCTGTGCTAGTCGTCTCTAATTTAGCAGTGTAAGACCAGAGGGAAGGCAGCTAGTCATCACCACCCACCGCCAACTCTTGGGCTACTCTTTTACCAACGAATAGTGGGATTGACCGTAACATTATAACGCTCCCACGGCTGGGAGGGCGAGCATGTTTGGCGCGACTCGGGCGGGCTTATACATAAGAACAACTTAAAAGAACAGTTTGTGCTGGAGTAAAGTCTATATGAATAATAAATTATACATTCTGGTACTAAAAACCGTTATGAAATATTTGTGATGTGTTCTGTTTGTTTTTAATGTTATTATAATTAGTAGCAAATTTATCCAAACAGTTCTTAGTTCGCTCCTTCGAAAGGTTGTTCAAAGAACATCAACAGAAATATCTAGTACTTAAATGAAGGAATTTCATAATTCACTTTCTTGCCCAAAGCACAACCTTCGGTTTTGTGTCAGTCACTAGTTCTCTCCATACACATAAAGGATATAAAAGTTCTCATGAACGTATTCTGAAAGCAAGGAAACGTAAAGCCCAGTATTCACTTTAATTTTCTATAATAACTGTGTGATGAAGTTGAAAATTTCGTAACGAAAAAGTACAATCTTATAGAATATTATATAGAAATATTTCTCTTAAATGGGAAAGTTTAGGTGTTTCGTAGTTTCAACTTTATGCTTTATCTGTTATAAACACGAAATAAAAATGATTAAATTGCTTTTAAATGTTTTATTGCAAACTGGTAATAAAAAGGAAATCGTCGTTTCCAAGAGTGCCAGTTCGAAAACAAATACAGAGATTATACATATACAGATTGGACGTTTACACAATTTATATACAATATCAATAACAAGCTATCCAAAATGGTTATAAATATGGTACGACTGAATTTTCTAAACAAAACTAGAAATACAACCATGTTTCACAAAAACAAACAAACAATTTGCTTGCTTATTGTTGAAAGGTTTGGTTTGTTTGGAATTTCGCGCAAAGCTACATGAGGGCTATCTGCGCTAGCCGTCCCTACTTTAGTAGTGTAAAACTAGAAGGAAGGCAGCAAGTCATCACCACCCACCGCCAGCTTTTGGGATACTCTTTTACCAACGAATAGTGTAAATGACCGTTAATTATAACGTTCCCACGGCTGAAAGGACGAGCATGTTTGGTTGGACGGAGATTCGAACCCACTACCGTCAGATTACTAGTCAAGCATCCTAACCAGGCCGGACTCATGCTTATCATAAGTCTGTATTTTTTTTCTAAGAGAAAGCCATTATAACGTTATTGTTTTCAAAGGGCTTCAGAAATCTTTACTCGGATGTATTTATTTTGTTGCATTTTTGGAGCTCATTTTGATGGTTAACACTGTTAATACAATGCGTTGAGAAGTTTGTTAGTAACCGCTCTCCGAATCTCTGTTTGATTTTACTAGAAGATTTCCTCTCGACTAGGTCCTGTTTAGTTCTTCTAAGTCTTCAGTTCCTTGCTTATTTCGATGGCTAAGTCTATTCACTGGTTAATGGGTATTATTTCAATTTCTGCTTGAAATTGTCAGTGGTGCGCACGGTGCAATCTTTTCTCACAGATTTTATTCTTCAGAGACGTATTTCCTTACATTGATTATTGTTAGACTCTGTAATTTTTATGATTTCCAGGTTTATCTTAGCCTGACATTACTGAAACCTATTGTGACACAAAGCTAATTTTTCCTAATAATGACGAACCCACGTGTTACCTATATAAGAACGATTCGATTACTTGTTGATGTAATAATACAATGTAATGACACTTTCAGAGGACAGAGAACGTATTCTGGTTATCGGCGAGACAGATAAAGTTACCCTTTCGATATTACATGATATGAGTACAATTTCACGCGTGCTTGTTAAACTATTGACATTGCTAATAGCCAAGTGGATTATAACAAATATATAGTAATACAAAAGATAATACTGCCTTAACGATCACGTGGAAGCTACTGGCGAACCAAAATATAGAACACAAAAAAAGAGATTAATCATCAGAAAAAAACCCTCATCAACCGATAATGACGTGGGCTCTATAGAAATAACAAGTAGTAATATCATCACACTAAAAAAAAACTAGAAGTCCAAACCAATTCGATAAAAACAAAACACCTTTTATTGATCAAATTTTCACCAGAATACATTTTGCTTTGTTTTAGAAAGGTTGGCATTGAAAGGCCGTTAAAATAATAGACTTGAACAAGTAAATTACAATTTCATGCAAGATTGCGAATTTAAAATCAAGAATTACTATGGGTGCAGAATCCATGATTTATTTAAAGCGTTTATTTAAAGGTGATAGAATCGTAATCTGATGGTTGCTGTTTCGAATCCCCGCCGCACCAAACATGCTCACTCTTTCAGTCGTGGAGGCACTATAATGTGACGGCCAATCCCACTATTCGTTGGTAAAATAATTTGTTTCTTGTTTGTTTGTTTATTTTTTAATTTCGCGCAAACCTACACGAGGGCTATCTGCGTTAGCCGTCCCTAATTTAGCGGTGTAAGACTAGAGGGAAGGACGCTAGTCATCACCACCCACCGCCAACTTTTTGGCTACTCTTTTACTAACTAATAGTAGGATTGACCGCCACATTATAACGCCCCAACGGCTGAAAGGGCATGTTTGGTGCGACGGGAATTCGAACCCGCGACCCTCAGATTACGAGTCGAACACCTTAACCCACCTGACTATGCTGGGCCCAGGTAAAAGAGTAGTCCAAGAGTTGGCTGCAGATGGTGGTGCCTTCCCTCTAGTCTTACACTACTAAATTAGGAACGGCTAGCGCAGATAGCTCTCGTGTAGCTTTGCACGAAATAAAAAAGAAAAACAAATCTTTAAAGCGCTTTACATTAATATTATTTCATACGCCGAAACATAAAGATTGTCTTTTTATTCCAATGGTTGGCTATACGTAATGTTATAATTACATATACAATTTAAGATTTATTTCTAGAATTAGGTGTCACACTTGACATGCCTAATAAATATATCACACACCGTTGATAATAATTTATCATCTATGTGCATAAGTAATGATTTATGAATTCATTCACCCTGGGTAACGTTAATAATTATACATCCGACTCGTTACTGTAAATGTCTAATTGCATACACCCAGTTCACATCTGTGGTCCAACAGTGTCACAGCGGAATTCTTACAAACGTATACCATTAGAAACCGGGTTTCGACACCCGTGATGAGCAGAGCATAGGTAGCCCTTTCTGTAGCTTTGTGCTTGATAACAAACACATATGTGTATTTGACTAAGGCATACTGAGAAACCATTAGAAATAGCACAATATTCTGAAAATGTTGATAAACACTCGTAACGCCGAGTTAACTCAGTGTCGTGTTAGTTACTTATTCACCACAGTTATGCCAACTTTAGTTTACAAATTATACACATGTTCAACTACTCCAAAAGTAAGTAACTGGACATTTGTCTCGCTACTTGAAAAGGACACACACACACACATATATATATATTTGTAGATTTATAAATCTTACTGCTTGAAACAGAATACAGCTACTTGTACTGTTCTTCTCATTTCCAGCCTGCAGAAAAACAGGTTTCCTTTTGTTTTCTTGCCAGGAATAACAGAAATATAGAAATATTATTACCACTGAATAGGCATTAATACAAACAAAAGAAATAGAATTATATTTCTCATTTGCATGTTGTCGAAAATACATCATTCCAAAAAGGAAACTTTTCTCTGATGAACCTGATTTTTTAAATAAACTTTTCCTACAGATCATTTATTAACTCAGTTTGTTTTACAAAAATTAATAATGTCTTGGATCTCTAACTCAAATTCCTGAAAAGAATTGTTATATATACTCTTAATGACCACATTATTAGATACACCTATCTAGTACCGGATAGGACCACCATTTGCCTCCAGAACAACCTGAATTCTTCACAACATGGATTCTACCAGGTTCTGGAAACATTCCTTAGGGATTTGGGCCCATACTGACTCGATAGCATCAAGCAGTTCCTGCAGATTTGTCGGCCACACATTCATGCTGCGAACCTCCTGTTCCACCTCATCCCAAAGGTGCTTTGTTGGATTGAGATCTGGGGACTATGCAGGCCATTGGAGTACACTGAAGTCACTGTCATGTTCGTGGAACCAGCTTGAGATGATGCGCGTTTATGACATGGTGCATTATCTTGCTGGAAGTAGCAACTAAAAACGGGTAGATTGTGGTCATAAAGGCATGCACATGGTCAGCAACAATGCTCAGGTACGCTGTGGCATTCAAATGATGCTTAGGTGGTATTAGCGGGTGTAATGTACACCATTACACCACCAGCAGCAGCTTGTACCGTTCACACAAGACAGGGTGGATCCATTGATTCATGCTACTTACGTCAAATTCTGACCGTACCATCTGCATATTGCAGCAGAAATCGAGATTCGTCAAACCAGACGACGTTTTTCCAGTGTTCAATCGTCCAGTTTTGGTGATCCTGTACACACTGTAGCTTCATCTTCCTGTTCTTAGCTGACAGGAGTGGAACCCTGTGTAGTCTTCTGTTGCTGTAGTCATCCGCATCACTGTTCGACGTGTTGTGCATTCAGAGATACCCTTCTGCACATCACTGTTGTAAAGAGTGGTTACTTGAGTATTTTGTTATCTTGAACGAGTCTAGCCATTCTCCTCTGACCTCTCTCATTAACAAGGTGTTTTCGCCCACGGAACTGCCGCTCACTGGATGTTTTTGGTTTTCTCACTATTATCTGTAAACTTTCGGGCCTGGCATAGCCTAGCGCGTTAAGGCGTGCGACTCGTAATCTGAGGGTCGCGGGTTCGCATCCCCGTCGCGCCAAACATGCTCGCCCTTTCAGCCGTGGGGGCATTATAATGTTACGGTCAATCCCACTATTCGTTGGTAAAAGAGTAGCCCAAGAGTTGGCGGTGGGTGGTGATGACTAGCTGCCTTTTCTCTAGTCTTACACTGCTAAATTAGGGACGGCTAGCACAGATAGCCCTCGAGTAGCTTTGTGCGAAATTCAAAAACAAAAAAACAAACTGTAAACTTTAGAGACTGTAGTGCGTAAATATCCCAGGATGTCAGCAGTTTCTGAGAGGCTGGAACCACCATGTTTGGTACCAACAATCATTCCACGGTCAAAGTCGCTATGATCACGTATCTTCCCCATTCTAATGTTTGATAGAAGAACAACTAAACCTCTTGACCATGTCTGGATACTTTATATATTGAGTTGCAACCACATGATTTGCTGTTTGGTTATTTGCGTTAAAGAACAGATGTACCTAATAAAGTGGCTACTTAATGTACATAATAATCACTAATATGGGACAATGCAATGCTACTCTTGATAGAAGCACTATTAGCGTTTGTTACTACACACAAGTCAACAACATGATTCACCCTGGGTATCGAATTTTAGTGTTATAAGCCTTATTAATATACTAATTATGAGATAATTAGTAACGATAAAATCAGAAGTGTAATGGCAACATTCTCTCTACCAGAGGTGTAACTACCAATACGTCACCAAGAAAACTCGAAGTGTAATTATAGCATTATTATCACCGACAGGACCGATATAACAAAACGGAAACTGTTAATCATTATCACTGCTTGGACGAAAAGTGTAATAAGACGTTCTTATCACTTTTAGAACCAAAATTTTAATTACAAGTTGTTATTAATTTTAGAACCAAAACTGTAATTACATGTCATTTCTCTTAAAAATCAAACGTGTAATTAGATGTTTTCATTTCTTTTAAAACGGAAAGTGTAATTACAGTTTTGGTTCTAAAAGTAATATGTATAATTCTTAAAACCCAATGTTTAATTACACGTTCTTATTTCTTTTAAAACTAAAAGTATGATTACATATTATTACTTTTAAAACGAAATCTGTAATTACACGTTCTCAGCATCCAATGAACCAGAAATGTTGCCACATATTTTTCACTACGTACAAAACGGAAGTACCAACCGTTCATCTGAAGACATAATTCGCTGACTTTTCAAGAACATGACTGTAAATTGCAGGTCAATATAGCTGTGCCACGCTGCAAGGAAAAACTATTCAGAACTATTATGTGGTTGTGAATTTTGCAATATACCATTTCACAGTTTAGGGAAATACAGCTATCGGCCCTCTTAATTAATTATTAGTATGCTACATAGTTTCTCTTTGAAATATCTTGCTTTTCATAACTCAATATCAGCAACATGGGGAGCTAGCATATTTTACGCTGGTTCAGCTCGAATCAGACTGGGATTTAAATAGGTCAAACGTTAGGTAATTGAAACTAGAAAAACTGCAAATATCTGGAGCTAAAGTGATATTGACGATGTTTCCAGCTATTCAGTTTCTAGTAACTGTTTGTTCTTTTCTGGCATACTTCCAACCGTAGCGAATAAAGTTATACGTTAGACACACATGACTACACACTTACTTCGGAACTGTATTGGAAACATTGTTTGACTTTGCTACATTATTGTGAAAATAATATTTATGTGTTAAAATGTTGTTGTTTTTTCTAAATCGTAGGTGGAAAAATTGTCTAATTTTTAATACCTTATCGTGAGAATGATATTTATAATATTCAAATGTTGTAAAGTTTTTTAGCTTCTAAAGTATCATGCCTTCAAACAAAATTAGATTAATATACTGCTGTCGGACTTACAACGCTAAAATCAGGGGTTCGATTCCTCTCGGTGGACTCAGCAGATAGCTCGATGTGACTTTGCTATAAGAAAACACGCACTACTGACAACAGCGGACTCACACCACTTCTTACCCCACCACAGATTAATAGGAACTGTTGATTTAATTATACCACAGATCTTATAAGGTCATCCTTGCTGTCCAAGAAAGAAACAAAGAAGGCTTAGTGATTTTTCAAAAGTCTTGCATGTTTCTGGTTATTTCAGCTACTTCGGTTCTCATCGCTGATGCAAAGGAAATTTAGTTTAATCCAAAATGTTTATAAAAGAAAGAATGATCCATAACTTCTTATTACTGCCATTAATAGGTTGATTAATTTTCATGGATAAATTGTGATAAGTATTATCAGAAAACTGTACGAAGAAATAAAGTTGTCCCCCCCACACACTATACAGATTGAGCTTGGCGACCGTTTCAATTTTTAATACATGAAGCCAATGCCAAACGAAAGTGATGTTTGTGTCACGCGTAGCCCGGGTACCCTGTCGATTCGTTGTAACCACTAGAACTGCATGACAAATAACCTACACTGTCCCGCTATCGCCATGGAGACAAAGAAACAAATGCGGTGCGAGACTTTAGTACATTTGCTGATATACATATTTAAATACTGAGAATTACCATGAAATATTAAAGTTCGTTGTGCATTCAAGAGGTAAAAATAAATTTGTTTAGTTACTGCACAAGGACTTAGAAATAGCTAGGTGTAAATTTGTATTCTGTATCAAGAATTAAAGTGATAATGACAAATAACAGAAAAGGTGTGACATCTTACCCCAACTTTTCTTGATATGTTCATAAATAAATAACAAAATATACATTTTCACAAGATATATAGGCCCGGCATGGCCTAGCGCGTAAGGCGTGCGACTCGTAATCCGAGGGTCGCGGGTTCGCGCCCGCGTCGCGCTAAACATGCTCGCCCTCCCAGCCGTGGGGGTGTATAATGTGACGGTCAATCCCACTATTCGTTGGCAAAAGAGTAGCCGAAGCGTTGGCGGTGGGTGGTGATGACTAGCTGCCTTCCCTCTAGTCTTACACTACTAAATTAGGGACGGCTAGCACAGATAGCCCTCGAGTAGCTTTGTGCGAAATTTCCAAACAAACCAACCCAAACCACAAGATATAATACCTCAGTATATATATATATATATATATATGTAATCAAATCATCACAGCTGTGAATAAAACGGTTCAGTGTGCGACTTGAAGGAACGAAATCATAATTGGGGCCAAACTAGTAGTTACGCTTATGGCATTGATGTGAATTTTACAGCAAATATTTATTCATTAATTAGCCAGACCGTGTTTTACTTTACCCATCGTCATGCCCCAAGTTTAATGAAAAACGAGGTCTAGCTAACTAATTAATGAATATTTGTTGTAAAATTATTTTTAATGTTATAAATGTAGTTACTAGTTTGGCCGCCAGTTTTGATTTCATACCTTTAAGTTGCACACTCAACCCTTTTTTGGGCGCACCTTTTAATCAACCTAACCTAAAATGATTTTTCATTATATATCATGACTTTTTGTCACTAACCCATAGCAGGTAAGAAAGTGACACTCGATAGTAGACCCTACACTACCTTTAGGATCGTAACCCTATTATCTGGAACAAATATTTACTTTATAGAACCGACCAGATTCTTTAAAATATATGGTGGTAGTTTTCCTCTCTAAAACAGTGTTAACAGCTTCTTTTATAGTTACACCATGGAATTTAGATACATAGTTTCTTGTCATTACCCCAGTAAAATCAGTACAGTTGTATCAAGCATAATTATTTATGCTAATTGATTAAGCTAATATCAAGTGACGCTAAATGCTTTTTAATTAGGATAATTTCATAAAACTTAGTAATTTGTGCTGAAAAGTTGACAATGAATAACCAATAATAAACTTTATACCGTATGATTCTTTTCAAAACATGAGCTAGAAACTGCAAATTTATTTTGCTTGACTTTACCAAGACTTAATGTATGTATTCGTACATCCTTTCATCTTACAGTTTTGCTGCTCTAAATCAGTCGTTTCGAGACCGAATGACACAAACTAGAAACGACCCACTTTTACTCTTAGTTGAAGCTATAGTAAAAATATTAGACCGATAACTCACGTAACATTTTGCCGTAGGCATGTGCAAGACTATTCGTCAAATTTGAGCAGTTTTTGAATGCTTTTACACTTGTGGCTTGTATTTACACCAAACAAAACTCCGAATTTTAGGTTGTAAAGATTCCTATCTTTGTACCAAATTTGAAAAAAAAACAACAAAATCAATAAAAGTATATTCTTATGTGAAATAAAATTTCAATACTTTTTAGTGCGAAGAAAAAATAAAAACACAGAAGAAACTCAATCAAAATTGAAGATGTTTTATCTCAGGTATTTCTTAATAGATTGTCTTGAAACCTGATGTGTGAAGGAAGAGTCCAATAGAGTACACCCACTGAAAACATGTGATAGTTTGAGTTAGCACAGTTGAAGCTAGAGAAGGTGGAAAATCGCTAAAATATCACTCCTATGTCTTGACATATTTGATTCGAAAGGTGAAAATAACGAGTTACCACGTTAACTATTAATAAAATAAAAACAAAATAAACAGTAACTTACATAGTTTGGATAATAAGATAAAATAATTTTTATGTAGACGAATAATCAACACCAAGACAAAAATAAGGACAGGTTGTTGATTACTGGTTAATATTATTTATTTATTTAAAACGCAACACAAATATTTATCCCAATTGAAAAATATGAATTATTGGAAATAATGTGCCAGTTTAAAGTCTTCCAAAAGCGCAAGGTTTGGCAACTTCGAAGTAGGCTTGCGGACTTACAACGTTCCTAACTGCGTTTCGATACCCATGGTGGGCAGAGCACATATAGCCCATTGTGTTACTTTATGCTTAATTACAAACAGAAATCGAAGGAAGTTTAGTTATTTGTTATTAAGCTCAAAGATACACAATGAGCTACCTGGGCTATGTTCACCAAGGGTATGGAGATCCAATTTTTAGCGTTATAAGCCTTCAGACATGCCGCTGAGCTACTAATAGGAGGTGCGGCTATAGTTAGTCCTAGACATTAAAATGTCCAAACAGTGTATTCAAGGGTTCATGGTTTGTATCCTGTTGCCACAAAAACAAACAAACAGGGTAAACACCACTAAAAGTAAAACAAATCATGAAGAAAACGTATAAAGTATAAACATTGGTGTCGTGACTTTTACTGAAGATATGCACATGTTCTGTCAGTCTAATATATATTGCGCTACACAAAAGGGGGCAACATTAATATTCGGTTAAATATGAACAGTTTAAAACTTGACGATAGGTTATGTTGATTAGCAGCCTTCCCTCTATTCTATCAAATCAATATTAGGAAAGACCTTGCTTGCGTAGAGTAATTTTTTTGTGTAGCTTTGCGAAAACAAATTTGAAGGAAAAACAAAATCTTATTTTGCATAAACGGAAATTCTCAAATGTGTATTAGTTCAACACTTGGGTTAATATTGAACTGGAGATGATGTACATGTATTAATTTCATTTTTTCTCTTTTAATTCTGCCCTTGTTCTGATAAATGAGAAGGAAACTTAAGGGTTAGAGTTTCAATTTTTTGAAATTTTCAAACTAGATTTGAGGGCACCTATTTTTGGAGACTTTTACAAAATTAGAAGACATTTTTGGCATTAAGAACTTTGTGCTTTGAGCAGAGTAATAAGATGTGGCAAATAAACATGACTTTAAAATCCTACTATCGAGGTTCATGGGAGAACCGTATTCTTCATAACTAGTGCCTTTGATTCTAGAAACCTAAAGTGAAAGCATGGTTTCTTTTTCACTATAAAATCAATGAAGTAATTAATTAAATA
Source organism: Tachypleus tridentatus (assembly GCF_004210375.1). Lineage (NCBI taxonomy): Eukaryota > Metazoa > Arthropoda > Merostomata > Xiphosura > Limulidae > Tachypleus > Tachypleus tridentatus. Next base: position 44,893,391 of record NC_134832.1, read on the forward strand.
TTCTTGGTTTGATTTCCACTAGAAAATGCCGATGCTAATTATTGTTTCTTTATTTTTTTAACGGTAACTGTTTTTCTCAGTTTCTTTTCAAATATCAAGTCTTAGAGCTCCAAGGTTTCGTTTTTGACACACATTATTATTAACCGACTTTTATACAAAAACAAACAAACCAAAAACGTTTATGTCGTTTCATTGTTATTCAGATTTTAGTCCAACTCACGTATGCCAACTTGAACAAGTGTTAATGACAGTTGATGGAATTCTTAGAGCTAGTTTCGTGATACAGAACTGAAACTATATTAAGAGTGACCTCTATCGTATAAAAACAACCACTAAAACAGTTTGATCAGGATTTTGGTAAACAGAACGGTCATTATAATTAGGTTGGGATTAATCAAATTTATAATTCTTGTAGAAGTAAAAAAAAAACCAACAACAACGTAAAAGTATATTTTTGTGGTACTATTGGCCATAACATGTCGAACGAAATTATCGTCAGCACGTACAAGACTTAATGTTTTAGACTGGTTGAATATTGTATAAAATTCGTCGATACGTTTATCGAAATACAGAGAACTGTTTGTTTGTTGTAGAACAAAGCTACATTGCGTTGTCTACTTTGTTCACTGCGGACAATCGAACCCTGGAGTTTAGTGTTGTACATCCGTAAACTTACCGTTGTATAAACGGGAGACCATAGGAAACTACCAAAAAGTGTAAAATTGTTTAAAAACTCACAACCAGTATTTGATATATTATAAAGAATAAATAAAGAAACACGTATTAGTGTTTACTAAAACCTACATCAATTGTTTCTGACAAACGTGTAAATTACACGTTACACTGAAAACAATTCCAAATGCCGACTGTGAACCGACCCGTCCAGGACAGATTAAAGAAATCTGATGTCAAAATTCCGTATCTTGAAGAGGCTTAAACTAATAGGTAGGTGTATTACAGTTACTGTGTATTAATTATCCTTCTTCTAAAAAACAAGTTTCATCAATAACTAGTGAAATTTGTTGTTAAAATTATTCATATTGAATCGTTATATACTAAGGGGTAGGTATAATATAGGAGTAAATTAATAAAAGCACAAGTTAACATGTGTTATCTTTCCTTCAAGTTAACATGTGTTATCTTTCCTTCTGTACAATACAATTATTTGGAAATTTATCGATTCTTATTTTACTTCAATAAAATTATCAATAAAAAACATCTGAGATATACAGTGATTACAGTACACTTTTTTAGCAAAGAAAATAGTGTGTGTTGGTATGTTTTCTTATAGCAAAGCCACATTGAGATATCTGCTGTGTTCACAGTGATGTGAGTGGTGCAAATCCAAAGACTTATCGCTGTTCCACCAAGGGACCAATAAAAAATTAAAAGATGTTCTTATTAAAATGTTTACAGATAACGAAGTGTTTTTATTACAACATCTACAGGATATTAGTTTAAAGGCAACAACATTATCTGTTACATACGTTCCTGGAAACAAGGGGGAGGTTGGAACATGCTAGAAAACAGTACGCTAGGAGTAATTTCAAACACCCCCCCCCCATTCTTTATCAAAACTTTTGAATATTTTTTTCTCGAATGTTTCTTTATGAAACACATACACATAACTACTGGTATGAACTACTCTCGATTACTCTGACTTGTCAAGTTGTTACACAACACAGACGTTTCTTCTTAACAAGTAGGCAGATCGGTTGCGGTTGTACCAATAACCGTATTCACATTTCACGTCTCCGTACACACAAACTGTACATAATCTTGAAGGGCTTGAAAAAATCAATTCATTCAAATATTCTGTAAAGTTTTCGATTACAGAAACCTTACGATCGATAAACTTTCACCCCCCGAGCGAAATGGTTTTAATGTCAACGAATTAAGTTTTTCCACACAAATGACTGTATTTGACGTTAACTATTTAACATCTTTTGTTCTCGTTGCTGTATTTGACGTTAATTATTTAAACATCTTTTGTTCTCGTGGCTGTATTTGACGTTAATTATTTGAACATTTTTGTTCTCATGGATGTATTTGACGTAACATCTTTTGTCTCGTTACTGTATTTGATGTTAACTATTTGAACGTCTTTTGTCCTCCTCGTGACTATTTGACGTTGACTATTTGAACCCCTTTTATTCTCATGACTCTATGCGACATTAACTATTTGAACATCTTTCGTTTTCGTGACTATATTTGATGTTAACTATTTGTAACTATATTGTAATCTAATATTAATTAAATACCTTGAGTTTTATCTTTGTACTTTGGACAAAATAACATCTGAATTACAGAAACATTTTCAAGATACAACAAGTTCCAAATATTGCGCGAATTAAGTGATTCAATCAAGATGGGTTTGTACTATTATCAAGCCTTTCGTGATGACGAGAAACCCACTTGAAGTAAAATTGTATTCTCAAGACGGCTGGTATGGGTATTAAACCTTTATTTTAATTAAAGTTTTAATATCCATACCAGGCGTCTTGAAAATACATTGTTATTAAGCCAGTTTATTTACACAATGTACATAGTACTGTTAATGGTTCTTTCCTTTCGAATGGTACAGTGGTATATCTGCGGACTTACACTGCTAGAAATTGGGTTTCAATATCCGTGGTGGACGGAACAAAGATAGCTTAACTACGAATAAACTTAGATTCCTTATCACTAGATAACAGCATAGTTAAAATACGATATGAAAACGTATCAACTTTTTGTCCAAATATACCAACTTAGTAAATGAACCCAGAAAATAAGGAGAAATTGAAACCCAAAATTTCTTAGAATGAATCATATTTTGTGCTTTAATTTTTTATGTCGAATATAGATAACATGTTCTATTACTTGACAAGGAAACAGATGATAAATTGGACTAGTGTTTAACCTCCTCTCACGGTTTTTCCAAATTAAGTATCAAAACATACATACATAAAGAGTACTTAGTTAATCTTACTTAACAAAAATTGCTGTTTATTTGTCATTTTTGCTTAATAAAAATGCCCATATCTTTGTGGGTAAAACGTGCAGTACCACTCTGATGACTGGTTCTTTTAAAGAACCAGAAAGTCTCGTTCTTTTTGGTTTTAAAGACGCGGAATGTGTTAATGGGAAAAACCACGCACGCTTTCAGACAACTGATGGAACTTACAGCAGAAAAGAAGTTTTTGTTTTTTCCCAATTCAGTGGTGAATTCATGGGGTCTAGCTTAACGCCTGTAATGGCTGAGGGATTTTTCTAAACAGTTCAAACCGATTACTTATCTCTTTGTTGAATATGTGAATTGTAGACATGTTAACAGAAACTTTATTTGCGAGTGCCAACACTGCTCTGCTCTACCCTTTCTTGATACAAATTTGTTCAACAAACAAGTACAGTTTATCTTGGCTGTAATAAGAAACCCACCCACGCCAATTCTGTTCTACTCCATACACGCCGAATCAAGAGTTTCTGTAAAACTTTATAACGAGAGCTATTCAAAATCCGCTTTAAAACTTAACTCCTTTGCGAATAACTTTGTAGATTCTACCAACGTTCACCAACTATCTCTATCCGGTTCACTGATCTATGACGTTCTAACGTTAACAGTAATGATCACTCTACCGCATTAAGCTCACATACGTGAATTTTCATAAAGAATAAATTAAGCGCCACAATTAACAGAATCTACTCACAAAATCACCTTTATCGCGTGTTTAGTCCTCTACTGAAAGTTAACAATTCTCTCAATAGTCTCATGCCATTTATGAATTATGATTCTTAGCTCTTCTCGACTATCAGAAGACTTTGATGATCGTTTAAAAGAACACTATAATCACAAGGACAGCCTAAAGCAATGATTGGGCATGCACAAAGTGAACGTAATGTGGTCCCGTCATCCAATATGGTCAAAATAATCGGAAAACCTGAAAACGAAACTATAGCACGGGTGAATGAGACTTCTGATTCTTTAAAAGAAACCGAAATTAGCCAATCAGCAAAGCGCTACTGAATATTTAGTCATGATTTATGTATATTAATTATATTTAACGTTTTATGTTCTATAATATAATTTTAACCTCTAAAATTCTCTCTTTCTTACGAGTCAGTACCGGTCAAATATTGGTATCTAGTGTTAATTGAGTCATAAAGCGAAATATTTTCTTAACCTATCTTTGGCCCAACATCTTTGACACACATTCAAACAAAATTGTCTTAAAAACACTCTCTTTGTGCATACTTGAGCAGACGTTGTCATTCGTGGTTAGCACTTTGGAGCCGGAAGTGCTCTCTAGGAATAAAAGTCAAATCCTGTTATTCAATTAAACAAGAGGACCTCAGAAGGTGAATGATGATGAATAGCTAGTTGAGTTTCATTTAATCTATTGGTTCAAACATTAGGAACGACTAGTACAAACAGCAATCAGATTGTTTCGATTTTTGAATTTCGCGCAAAGCTACATGAGGGCTATCTGTGCTAGCCGTCCATAATTTAGCAGTGTAAGACTAAAGGGAAAGCAGCTAGTAATCACTACCCACCGCCAACTCTTGGGCTACTCTTTTACCAACGAATAGTGGGATTGACCGTCACGTTATAACGCCCCCACAGCTGAAGGGGCGAACACGTTTGGTGCGACGGGGATTCGAACCTGCGACCTTCAGATTACGAGTCCAACGCCTTAGCTCACCTGGCCATGGCAGGATCTGACGAGGAAACTCACCTGGTTTTACAGTTACCCTATTGTGAGAACTGCTGAATGCACGGTTTTTTACCCTGCGCAGTTCAATCTTCTCTATGGTAACTCAAGTGGATTTTCATACGAACTTACATTGCCAAGACATAACGATTTTCTTGAATTTAATCGTCACGTACGTACGAAAATGTTCCAAGTTATGTAAAACACTCGTAAAGTTGTATTTCTTTTTCGCCTTGCTTAATTTTCATTCCACGATTGCCTTAGTGTAACAGTGGTTAACATAATATGCTTTCTCTTATACTTACGGGCATATTATCAAGTTTTTTTTTTTTTTTTTTGCGACAAATATAGTTCATTTTTAAATTTTTCGCTTAATGTATATTTAACTTTAGCTCCCTCTATTGGTAGGTATTTTCAGATACTGTTTGTTTCACATTACTATCGCCAAATTAAAGATGATAAAGTTTTTAGAAATCCAAACGAATGCATACCTTTAACAAAATTAAATTTTTGCAGACGAATTTGCAGCATTCTCATCAACACAAGTAAAATCAACAGTAAAACAACGCTATTCTATTAAAATACGAAAATGATATCTGTAGTAAATAGCTTAACAAAATACTCTTACATTTATGTGTTACCTCAGTCTATCAGGTAATGGCCGAGTGGTTAAATTCTAGGGCTACTTGTCCAAAAGTCGGAAGTTCGAAACATGATACCGTTGAAGACACTCTGCAATTTGAGTGCACTATAAAAAGCTAATAGCTTGTTGCCTTTGACATTAGCAATAGCACAAACAGGCAAAAAATATTACCAAAATGTTAAGTGTCTTTGACCTGGCCTTTTAGCCCACGTGTACATAAGGTTGAAAAAAGAATCCATGATAAATCAGCAATGACCAAAGGTTTCATTAATAATGATTTATACACCACTGGATTGTATGTAGTAAATCGAAGATGTTTGGAAGATTCTTAAACTGACTGATTTAGAAAAGAGATTTCTCTTCTTCTTTTCTATGTTACGTGAATAAAACTTCCTCCAAATAAGTACTGACTACGCGTTGAAACGAAATAAGTATTATTGTAATTAAGAACGAAATTTAATTAGACGAAAATCCCTCCCTTTTCGTTTTTAGATACACCACAAAAAGAATCCATGAACAAGTTCTGTAGTCAATTACCGGCTTACGTAATATTTATTTGTTTGACGTTACGCAAAAAAAAACAATGGGTTATCTGGGTTCTGCCCACCACGAGTATCGAAACTCGGATTCTAGTGTTGTAAGTCCACAGACATACCGCTGTGTCACTGGGTTTCCAATATCGGCCTTGGCGAATTGAAACAAATTCATTAAAAACTGTTATATAATATTAAACGGCTGAGTTATGAAAACTATCTTAATGAATACAACAAGTCAATAAGAATAATTCGGCTCACGTGCGAGTATTTTAATGAGTTATAAACTACTCGCATTCATAGTATGATTACATAACCTTACACTATCAGCAGAAAATTCCGAAAATCATTTGAATTAGCACAAAAAGTACCCTGTTACATTTAGTTTATTTATAAAATATATCATATGTTCTACAAACACAACATAATAATAATATTAGAGGAGGAAATTATAATATATTAATATTTTGTATTGTCAAAAACAAATCACTTAAGTAAACAGTTTGGCTATTTTGTTTCGGTTTGTATGTATGTGTGTTATTTGTTTTGGTGTTAAGCACAAAGCTACAAAATGGGCTGTCTGAGCTCTGACCATCACGGGTATCGAAACCCAATTTCTTGTAGTCCACAGACATAACATTGTGTCACTAGATGGCGGTGTACATATGTTAAAGTTGGTATGTTCTATCAGTTCTTGATTGGAACACTGATGATTGCCGTTTCTTTGTTCAAGTTTTAGGTTTTGATGTATTCATCAAAAGTTGCTCCTGGAAACAAACGGAAACTGTAGGAAAAGAAACTAGATGTCGCTGTGTTTAGTAAACCTGATGCAGTTTAGTTCCTTCTTTTCAGTTAATCAAGATTTGAAGATAAAAATAAAACACACAGTAGTATTTACTCTACAGAAATTAGTTCCTGATCTCCATTACTGACACATGAACCGTTTTATAAACCCCAAAGGTTACCGATTTTCCTGTCACAAGAACACTCGTATCCACTGAGTTATTAAAATAGCTATAGCCAGTGTTATGTAAAATTCGAACCAGATCTAAATTTAAAAAAGTGAAAAAAACAGAAAAAACTAAAGCAAAACTGGAAGAAAAAGAAAGAAAATACATAACATAATATAAACTGGAACAAAATTTGAAAAAACAAACGGAAAGTTCGGAGAAGAGGGAAAAAAGATATAACTGGAAGAAGACGGCAAAATGAAAGCTGGTGACGTGATTTGTTTCTGTTTGTTGGAAATTAAACACAAAGTTACAAAATGGGCTATTTGTACTCTGCCCGCAACGGGTATCAAAAGCCGGTTTCTGGCGTTGTAAATCCGCAGACAAATCGCTGTGCCACTGAGGGGAGGGGGGGGCAAAGATATGTTATATGTTATAAAATTGGAAAGCAAAGAGATATCCAAGAGAAGAGAGAGAAAGTAAAGGGCTAAGAAGAAAAATGAAAAGGATGAAAAGCAACAAAGGAAGAAATAATATTTAGAAGAAAAAACCAATATGGGAAAAGAGGATAAAAAACGATAGAGGTTCACAAGTAGTGAGAGTTAAGCCTTTCACGGCTGCTAAACACTAACATTTCTTACATCACATACACAAAAGAAAGTTATGTGCTAAAAGATGAAGGCGACGTCCTATATATTAAAAGTTTGTTCCGACCGTATGTGTTAAGGATGTACCTGGTTTCCAGTGAATTCTGGGAATTAATAGACTATCAAAAATCGGAAAATTTACCCATGGGTAACGCAAGGTTTAGATGTAAACAATCGTCTATCGTTAATGTTAACTTTGAGAATGTTAGCTAATTTTCAACACATACAATTGCAAAGGTATGAAACACTAGCATTCAACACATGCAAGTGATGATACGAAACCTTTGTTTGATATGTTCATTTATAAATATTTTCGTTTAGTAAAAAAACAAAAAACATTTAATATCTTTAAAATGGCGAAAAGAATAACACAAAATTATTTATAATAATTAAAATTTCAAATTTCAACTGTAAGAAACAAGAACTGCTACGATCTTTTTTCATCAGTTATAAACGTTAGGTTAAATTGCTCGTTTGTAGTTAAGCATAAACCTACACAATGGGCTATCTATGCCATACCAACAAGGAGTATCGAAACCCGATTTTTAGCATTGGAAATCCACAGATATACCACTGGAGGAGGGTAGGTTAAATTGCATTATTAAAAATAAAGACTGGAACCTAGTGAGGAACTTACCAGGAAATATAATAAATATAAAAGTCTGCGTTAAAATCCAAAACTAAAATGTTGTTTTTATTGTAACGCAAATCGTACAATTGTCTTGCTTTCTTCAATTCTGTAAAAACGCAAAAACATTAGAACAAAACTGTTATGGCCATCTTAATAACATAAACATTATAAAACTACCGAAGACAAAATGAAGGCGAGGTGTGAAAAACACGAAAGAAACGTTTTATATTTAAACCCTAAGCAGCCTGTAATTACAGCAATTTTAAGGTATTCAGTTTTATCCAAGCAATTTCTTTATGACTGTTGAAATCGTTTATCGTTAAAACTAAAACATTCGTTAGAGAATGATGGTACAGATACAAAAAATGTTGACATTTGACTCGATGCCCACATAGTTTTGTTTTGTTTGTTTATTCTTATCTTTTATGCAGAAATTCTAAAAAAAAATTCGTTTTTCGGACAATTAGTTTTTTTATATTTAAGATGTGGCCATTATGATTCCATCAACGGAATAGTGTTACCTAATATTCCTTCATTTCAACACTTTAAAACAAACTATGAGTTATTTTAGAAACTGAACTGAACTTATATTGCAGCGTACACTACTTATCTGTCTGCTCACATTTTTCTATATCCAATCCCCCCCCCCGATGAATATAAAATAGTTTTGTTCTTAACAACAAATAAGCATTACTTTTCTATTTCACAATAATTTTTAGACAGCATTATGCCATCGGCTTCATCACAGAACATGTACGTGTTACAAAATAATTCCATTAAATATGCTTAAATATTATTAATTTAATACAAAAACAACCGTGTAGCTCTATCGTGACCACTTGGGTTCGAATACGATTTAAATTCGTTCTCTGCGGGTATTGTTATTCGTCCAATTAGAGGGAGTTTCCATGCAAAGGAAGGATTGCGCTATAGTATACTGCTTAGCAAAATGGCCTTAGCGTTATCAGTTATATCACCAAATGGCCGAATGTGGCTTCTGGTGAGAATGCAAGGTTACAGATCGAAGAGTCTGGAATTCGAAACATGAAATTTGAGCACGTAATATAAATAACAGTCAGTCTCATAATTTTAACCCTACTTTTCAAGTTACAATGATAATATGAAATTTTATTTGAAGCAATATTTTTATGTTTTAATTTAAAGTTCGCTATTGTTAGTCACTTCTACGTGCCTATAGGATAAACATTTGGCAGATACATGAACAGCCCCCCAGTGGCTGAGCGGTATGTCTGCAGACTCACAACGCTAAAATCCGGGTTTCGATACCCGTGGTGGGCAGAGCACAGATAGCCCATTGTGTAGCTTTGTGCTTAATTCAAAACAAAATCCATGAGTGATATTCAAGTAAAAAAAAAATAGTATAAATTACATCTACTAGAAAGTAGTTGAAATATTGGAATATAACAGAATATATATATTTCCTAAACAAAACTATGTTTTCACGGACGAATATTATTTCCTTATTCATGAGTGATTTTGCTCTGAGAATTCCTGACACAGAATAATATCAGTTTTAGAAATGATTAAATGTATTTAACTAAAATAAAAAGAATTCTCTATGGATAATTTGTGTTTTCTAATTTGAAATTTATTTTATTCAATCATAAATAAATACATTTAGAGATACATGCATAAAGACAGATGAAATATTTTTAAATCGCGTTAGTCTTAATACATATATTAAATAAAAACGTCGCTTATTTCAATTTCATCGCCTTCCTCCGGGAAGAGTTAGCAGTAAATAGAAAACTATTTATAAATTAATTACAACCGATAATTCTGAGAAAGATTTTAAATAAATACTTGAAATACAAAACAAAATTATTTTCTAATAATCAGATAACTATCCACACGTTATGACGTTTATTACAGTTAGTTATAGTCGGCAGACTCTACATCTACGAATGGCCAAGGTACTTTATTGGCATAATAAACATACACACGTCAGAAAATCAACAGTAAGAGAGTTTTACTTTTAACAGATTATTGCAACACACTTTCATTTGCTGCTCTGCCCAACAAGCCCAAAAATATGGCGAGAAACCATCGCTAAGATACCAAACCAGAAAGTGACCAACCCACCAAGTCGTTCCTCATTTTTCTTGTTTCAGTCGGCATAACACTACAACTACTATGTCATTAACGTCACTTTAAACATGAATTCACTATACGTGTTCCTCTGCAGTGCACGATGCGATCGCTTAGTCGTATTAAGTCTAGCAGTAATTAAAAATAAAATCATAATTCTAGTGTAAACGATGTTATCATTACCCCTTTATGTTAGCTTTCTTACAGAACTTTATTTTTCCTTTTAAAAACTAAGTACATGGTAAAATGATCAACCAATAACACATAAACAGTAGATGACTGTAACATGTAAAACACACGAAGTTTTGTGCATTATACAATCAGTGTCTATAAGAATTCTACCCCTAAATTACGAATAAAATGAAGGAGTAACAAAATATCAGTATACATAATATCAAATTTTATTGTACACATTCACTCTATCTACTCGAGCATCATTTACTGCGCATGTCACGAGGTTTTAGTGACTTAACTTCAACATTTTATTAAATTATTTTTCGTTTATGTTATAGCAATTCTCTCTCTCTCTCTCTTTAACCATCCTCGATCCGAGGGTTGGTCGCATCATGAACCAGTCTTCTCCATCTTTGTTGTTCGTTTGCTGCTCGAAGTGCCTGCTCTGGTGTCATTCCTGTCCAAGCTTTGATGTCATCTGTCCATGATGTTCTCGGTCGTCCTTTCTTCCTTTGTCCTGGTATCGTTCCTTGAATAATATCTTTCTCTAGGCAAAGCTGTGGCTTCCGTACAACATGGCCAAAAAAGGACAACTTGCGTCTTCTGATTTCCGGTAGAAATTCCTGCCGAACTCTTGCTTTTTCCAAAACCCAATCATTTGTTCTTTTCTTTGTTCACGAAACCCGCAAAATCTGTCTCAATCCTTTCAGTTCAAATGTTTGTACGCGCTTATCATCTACCTTTTTAATGGTCCACGTTTCACATCCATACATTGCAACAGGCCACACTAGCGATTTCCACAGCCTAATCTCAGTTTGAATGTTTGTATTGTAACTGCTCCACAGTTTCTTCAAGCCTGAGTTTATACTTTGCCCTTTACCTAGCCTTTATGAATTTCTGTTCTACGCTCTGCATAGAACCCAGATATGGAAAACTACTGACTTGTTTAATCTGAGTTGTGCCTCTGATGTATATATCACAAGGAGCTCCACTTGTTGCCATCACTTTAGTTTTATCTGCATTAATTGTCAGGCCATATTTGGTGCCTGCAATTTCTAACCGCGAAACCAACGCCTTTAACTCACTCACCGTGCCTGCAATCAAGATTATATCATCTACATACTGAAGGTTGGATATCCATCTGCCTCCAAGTGCTACACCTCCGGTGAAACCATCTAACAATTCTCTCACTGCCATTTCACTCAAGATGTTAAATAACTATGGAGATAAAATGCGACCCTGCCTGACACCTCTTCTGACTAAAACCCTCTGACATTACTCAAGTAACCCTAACTTTTGCACGTTGTTTCTTATACAAATTAATCAACAATTCCACCGAATGTGGTGGATATCTCATTCCAAGCATCGTTATCCAGAGTGTGTCATGCGGCATCGAGTCGAATGCCTTACGAAAGTCAACGAAACACATGTAAACTGCTTTTTGGTGTTCTCGTGCTTTCTGCATCAATTTTCCTCAGGCTCAAAATCTGGTCTCTAGTTCCTCTTCCTCGTTTAAATCCGGCTTGTTCCTCTGCAATCTCCATCTCAGTTTTAGCAATTACTATAGTATAAACGTGTAGCTAATAATCCATATTTTAATAATATATGTTTTAAGTTTTTAGTTTTATAAGGCAATGCTTTTAAAAATCCTGAATTTCCCCTAGTATGAGAAAAGTGACACATTTTCTGTAGGCGTCTCATCCCCTCTATTTTATTCATCATCCCTTCAATAAGCATCAAATTTAACGAACATTATTAACTATAATATCAACATTGCTCAGACAAACCATAATTTTTATACCTTTCAATTTTATTTGCTTACAAAGCAATCAAAGAGAAAGCCAGACTCCTCTTGCCACACACATTTGCCATACCCATTCTTCCTTGATTTTTTAATAGTTTTTCACTCTTAAGTTTAACTTATATTATTTATAACCAATATAAAGCCAAGGCTTTCATCTAACAAATGATGTACTATATTGCATCGTGTTCTAAACGGAGAATTGACAATTTCTCTCTTAGCACAAGTTTTGTTCCCACAAGAAATAATGGCTAGCTTGGATGATTTTGTCACGCTCTTGCTGCGCCGTGAGAAAGCCAAAAAATAGTGTTAATTAACAGAAACTGTTAGTTTTAACATGTTATTATTCTATGTACTCTGGTAAATTATTTAATTAAATAAAAAGTGGTTTGTGCATTACTGCCATTAGTATAAAAAAGTATGTGTAAGTGTCATCGACAGCCGATAGCAAATAAAGACACAGTTAAGTACTTTATTTTGTGCTTTTCATTTTCTCATTAAAATTTAAAAATATAGATCTCCTTAGATTAGTTAAGGTTAGAATATGTAAAATAAACAACAGTAATAAAATAATAAAAGTATTTCACGAAGCAAGCACTATAGCAGTTCAGCTCGGAGTAATTCGATAATGTAAAGTAAGCAACAAGTTACCAAGTGATTTACAATTTATAATGGCACAAATAGTAGTTAGATATGATTTAAAGGGCAATAAATTAATTATAACTAGATGTATACTGTTACAAGTTTAAAGCTACTAAGGATAAACGAATGTAGTTTCATGTTACAAGGTAAAATCATTCTACAAAGAAGAAGAGGGTAATTTAGATTTATTTTGAGTTTGTTTTTTGTAGTTACGAAGTAGTTCAAAATGACCAAGCTTGAGCAGAAGGAGGGTAGAGAAAATAAGAGGTAAAATATGAAGTTTTACTGAAAACAAGCATTTGAAGTGTATTTAATAGGTTTTAGAGATTAAACAAATGAAAGTTGAGATTTTTGACATGAAGAAAAGTATTTTTAATGTTAATATGAAAATCACCCACACAAAAGTACCATTCAAAACAAATATTCGAGAAATTCACTAACAATTGTTTTTTTTTTACTTTATTATAAATACTTCACTCAAAAATGTGTTTTTTATGACTAATTATATTTGCTGGAAAATTACCGACTTTCGTGAAGATGTGCACAATATACTAAAATTTAGTAGTATCCAGTCTATAAAGACGAGTACAAAGAGGTCACGTGGTCGCTCAAACTAACCAAGTCCGTACGGAGAAAGTTCACAGAATACATTAAATAGCAGTCGGGGAAACGTTACAAAATAAGTAATTAAAAACATTTTATAATGTAAAATGATGTAGGGATGACAGTGCCAACGGGCCCGGCATGGCCAAGCGTGTTAAAGCGTTCGACTCGTAATCCAAGGGTCCCGGGTTTGAATCCCGGTCGCACCAAACATGCTCGCTCTTTCAACCGTGGGGGCGTTATAAAGTTACGGTCAATCCCACTATTCGTTGGTAAAATAGTAGCCCAAGAGTTGGCGGTGGGTGATGATGATGACTAGCTGCCTTCCTTCTGGTCTTACACTGCTAAATTAGGGACGGCTAGCGCAGATAGCCCTCGAGTAGCTTTGCGAGAAAATTAAAAAACAAAACAGACAGTGCCAAAACATAATGCAAATAAGAATAAAGAGATGCTATACACAGATCATGACTTTCAATATTAAAATGTGTCTTATTACTTGTATATAAAAAATCAAGAGTAATATAAAGGCAGAAGTTGCTTGACTAATTTCAGGCCTCGTATGAGCTGCCCCTCGTTTATACAGACATTCTTTTCATTATTGGCTCTCGTCAAGATTTTAAGGCAATTTGTGTAAAAAACTATATCACACTCATCTTTGTTTGTCTTTAAGCCTAAAACTGCACCTTTGGACCATCTGTGCTGTGCCCACAACGGCTGTTGAATCTCGATATTTAGCGTCGTAAGTCTACAGACTTACCACTGCTCCACTGGAGGGCTAGAACCAATATAAAAACGGTGACAGCACGGTATTTAAATCTAAAACAAAATCTGTAAGCGATAGTTTGGTTTCAAAATACATTTTACACGTATGGTTCGTAATTTATTATTTTACACTCAGAGTGTATTTGCCAACATGTGACAGTTATAACTAACGGGTAGTGAGTTTCATACGTCAGTTGTAATAAATTTTCACTTTTTAAATAGTCACGATGTATTCGGTCAACAACACCTATACCAAACCATCTTTGTATAGAAATTATTTGATATTGTTAAATTATTTATGTAAAAATTCAAGAGTACTTGAAATTGTACAGGCACGATGAGCCATGAATGAAACCTTCATTAATTTTTCTTCAAACACAATTGGTATACAGCTTATAAAGTTAACACACGTGAAGTCGCCACTAATGTCATGAATCCAAATACTAAAGTTTAGTTCGGTTTGTTTTACAGCTACACGAAGACTATCTTTTCTACCCGTACCTAATTTAGCAGCTAGGGAAAGCAGCTAGTCATCACCAACACTTAGGTTACTCTTTTAACAATGAATAAATGGGACTGACCGTCACACAACAACATCTATACGGCTGAAAGGGCGAGCATGTTTAGTGGGAGGGGACTCGATCTCACGACCCTTAGGTTGCAAGTTCATTATCGCGTTCATGACTGACGGTAAGTTTCATTCAGTCATCTTCGATCTTCAGTTTTTCGAATATTGAACAATAAAAAACAAAGAAGGTTTTGTCCTTGGATGTCCGTCCCTCTGGTGGACCAGTAGTAAGCATTCGGAATTACAAAGTTAAATTCCTTGGTTCAATTCCATAAAGAGCATTGAGAAAAAACAGTCCATTTTGTAGCTTTGCTCTAATAAACCAAAAAACAAAAAAACAGCCTATTTGGAAATTATTTGCTGCCGAATTTCTCACAAAGCAGCTCTGCGGATGTCTCCGCTATCCGTCCTGATTCTTTGTTAATAAAGTAGCAGTTTGGTTTGTTTTAAAGTTCCACGCTAACTACTCAACGGCTAGACTAGAAGAAGGGCAGCTAGTTAACAATATCCACCGCCAACTCTTCAGCTACCCTTTTACCAACAAATAGTGGGATCGCCTATAATTTATAGCGTCCCCTACATACACAGCTGAAAGAACAAGCATGTTCGTTGACGGGATTGGAACCCGCAGCTTTATTCATGAGAAAATCTTTTTTGGTAGTCCTAGCATGTTTCTGCACTCAAAAGCTACTAAAGTAATCACACACATAAAATATATACAGATGACACACGAATACAGATAATACACGTCGTATTACATTGGGTTCAACAAAAGCATGAATTTTGTTTTGTTTGTTTGCTTTTTAATATCGCGCAAAGCTACACGAGGGCTATCTGCGCTAGCCGTTCCTAATTTTGCAGTGTAAGACTAGAGGGGAAGGCAGCTAGTCATCACCACCCACCGCCAATTCTTGGGCTATTTTTTTACCAACGAATAGTGGGATTGACCGTTACGTTATAACGCCCCCACAACTGAAAAGACGAGCATGTTTGGTGCGACCGGGATTTGAACCCGCGACCCTCAGACTACGAGTCGAACGCCTTAACCTATCTGGGCATGCCAGGCCACATGAATTTTGATCAGTGATGACAAAATCATTAATCTATATAGGTTGTCATTTTCTATCAAGTGTTTTTACGGCATGACATTATTTTTATAAAAATAAAAAGTTTAACTCGTAATAAAGTAAGAAAGTAATAACAAGGGTTTTTTTTTTTTCCAGGGGGGTCAACGTCAGTTTGAAGTAACCTGTTTTGTAATCCATTCTATAATAGATAATGTTCAACCTGAATCGCTCCACTAGTAACTCATTATTTTCTTACTTCTTTTACTATTATTTTGTACTTTGAAAGAAATGTTGTTCTATTTTTTTACTCTCGTTTCTGTCATGCTCTTGTTTCATCACAAGCGCCTAAGTGTCTACGCAATGAATAATAGATAAGGGAATGCTGACGACAGTTTTCTCAGAAATAAAATCTCAGTGACAGTTTAGACTAAACAACAACCAAACTTTTAATCCACTGCCTGGAAGAACGTCTAGAAATGTCAAACTACGTCAACACTATGTCTCAAAAAATGTCTTACAAAAATATTAATTAATAAGCGATCCGACCTTTGTAATAAACATATTCGATAACACAAATAAACAGAAGTCCAATATAGTCTGTTACCGCTGTAAAAAAAAAAAACTTAAAAAATTTTAATCTTTTGTGATAAAAATTACAGAAATGCCTAAAGCCTTTTCTTCCCCTTAACATCAACCTTCACAGAGAAGCAGACTGCACACTATTGTAACAGTAGCACATAGGTAGATCTTCAGTTAGTACTTCATACTATCAAGTGTCTTTATTCTATACCCATGTGAATAGACAGGTCTCTACATGGCGAAATCAATAAATACGAGTTGAAACATCTAGCATTTAAAATGACAAAAAAACAAAAAAACAAAACAGCTTAATGGTGGAATATCCTGTAAAACCATCTGTTTGTGAAAATCCTTCAAATGTAAGTTTTTAGATGCGTTTACGTCTATATATTAAATTAATTTGAGGATTTCGATAGACGAATTTTCCTACATTGTATGAATTATATCTTTCACAGGATCTTGTGAAGTATCGTTAAACTCTGAGATTTACTACTAAAAACTATATGGGATGTGTCTGTCTTTTGTAAGATATTAACATACTATAAATATTAATTTAAGTTCAGGATTTAAACCTATATGCCTTTCTAAGAATTGTAATTTCTAAACTAAGTGTTTTATCATTCGAACGTTTCCAGCTTTGTTATAATTTTCACAGGTAACATGGCCCGGCATGGCCAAGTGTATTAAGGCGTTCGACTTGTAATCCGAGGGTCGCAGGTTCGAATCCCGGTCACACCAAACATGCTCGCCCTTTCAGCCGTTATAATGTTACGGTCTATCCCACTATTCGTTGATAAAAGAGTAGCCCAAGAGTTGGCAGCGGGTTGTTATGACTAGCTGCCTTCCCTCTATTCTTACACTGCTAAATTAGGGACGGCTAGCGCAGATTTCCCTCGAGTAGCTTTGCGCGAAATTCAAAACAAACAACCACACGTAACATTTAATTTTGTTTTACTCATGCAACTGTGTGTGTGTGTGTGTGTGTGTTTCGTATAGCAAAGCCACAAAGGGCTATCTGCTCAGCCCACCGAGGGGAAACGAACCCCTGATTTTAGGGTTGTAAATCCGGAGACATACCGCTGTACTAGCGGGGGGCTACTCATGCAACAAACTTTTTAAGTTTATTTAAATAAAGGAGAATTTCTTTAAGAGCTGTTAAAGACCTAGGCTAGCAAAATAAATTTTCGAATGGACAGCTAAGCCCTAAATAATATCAGATATATTTTCAAAAGTTATTTACAACAAAAACATGGTTTCTCTGTATAACACACTCTTCCCAAAACAACAATATTATCACCTGTGGTAATCGATTTCCAATTAGATCTATTTGTTTAACAAATTAAAAAGGAATATTATTTATTCGTATAATCATACAAATCAACTGGATTTTTGGGATAACTTCTGGAGCGTCTAACTATCACTAGATCAAGGATTATGAAAACTGGATTATCCATACTATACAACCAATTTGTCACTACAACGATTATGAAAATCGGATAATCCACATTAAGAGTCAACTTAATTAAAAATTTGTCGGCCATTACTAGAATTAGCATTAAAACTATTGTTAACAATCTTTAAGGTGGGGTAAAACCCAAAACAAAGAAAACTAGTTTACGTAAAATCAAGACCAACGTCTTAAAATAAGAGTTAACCATCATGATGGTTGGCCTAACGATTATTGTGTTATCTGTAATAGCGACCAGTGTACTCGGTTACTAATGGTCAGTTTGATTAAGATTTAGTAAGCCTAAAAAAAAAAAAAGACTGGGTTTGTTCGTCATCAAGGATAAACATGATGAAGAAAGAATTAGTCACACAAGGACTATCTTATTAAGGGCTATGCTGAACAACATTAACAACTCCAACAATTACTAGATTTACTATCGCAGGAGTTAGTGTAGTAAAGACAGGATTAATTATCATTAATGAACAGCCTAATGAAACTGGTTTTATCGTCACTAGGACTAACGAAATAAAAACTTGAGTTATATAGAGAGGGATGGTCTAATGAAGGCCGGGTTTATCATCACTGTGGCAGGAATAATAGACTTGGTTAATCTTCACAAAGAAACGGTCTGATGAAGACCAGGGTTGCCATCAATGGGACGGAAACACTAAATACTGAGTTAATCTTCACTAAGGGACAGTCTCGTGAATACTAGGTTTGACATCACTAGTGTTAGCGCAATAAAAAGCTAGCTTTATACAGATTTGATTAAGGACAATATTAGCAATAACTGTGACACAAGTGTCAAAAGTTACAAGAGTTAAACTGGACATTTTAAAACATGTAAATATATATCGTTTGTTTAAAACGTTACATTGGTTAGCTATAGTTATTGTTAAAGATGTACAGAAATATAAAATGGATACGATTATATTAATGAATCTCTCATTGTTATACTATCAAGAATTTTCTTCGAAAATTTTAAATACGTTTAATCGAGGGTTTGAGAGGAATAAAAGAGCAATATATTACTTTTCCTTTTCCTAGTGGGTCAATGGTAATTTTACGGACTTACTGAGCTAAAATCTAGGGTTCGATTACCCGTAGTGGATAAGGTACAGTAAACTTATTATGTAATTCTGCGCTAAAACAAGCAAAAATAAACCAAGTATTTTTTCTGATATACTGTTCGACATGAAGTGATTACTGTATAAGTTTTATAAGTAAAGGGAGAAGACCCGGCATGGCCAGGTGGTTGGGGTGGGGGGAGGGGCTCGACTTGTAATCTGAGGGTCGCAGGCTCAAATCCCAGTCACACTAACCATGCTCGCCATTTCAGCAGTGGGAGCGTTATAAAGTTGCAGTTAATCCCACTATTAATTAGTAAAAGAGTAGCTCAAGAGTTGGCGGTGGGTGGTGATGACTAGCTGCCTTCCACAGCTAAAATAGGGACAGCTAGCGCAGATAGCCTTTGTGTAGCTTTGTGCGAAAGATTTAAAATAAACAAATAAAGACAGAAAACATAATTGGGCCTCCGGCATGGATTGACGGTGAAGTGGCTCAAATCCCCATCGCCTCGTACACTTGCCCCATATGTTTTCGAACTGGACTGCCCATACATATATATAATAAAAATCTTAGCGTACATGATGAACAGTGAGAGAAAAAAATAATGTTTATATATTATTTTTTTTTAAATGAAAACGTTTAAAAATGTAAATCTAAATTTATACAAAAATAATTGGATCAATAAATACTTTTCACAATAAATATATCACACTGTACGTAATTTACAGAAAAGACTTGCAATCGATACTCATAAAGCCTACAACATCGTCTTGCAAGTTAAAGTTAAAGTTGAGTTTAGCCTAATTCAGTTCTATTTAGTAATCTGAAAAGGTTTTCCTTCAATGCCATATTCAACTTGTAAGTGGTTTTACATATTTATTTCCCATAATACACTCTCGATTATCCCAAAAATAAAAAGTTGGACACGGAATTATAAGTGAAAGAAAATGCAAGCTATCACTAACAGTCGCGTATGGTTTTAGAAGTAAAAATTTTCAAGACCTCGAGAAATTTATTTTCAAGTTTATTGGGTGAAAGCCCAGTAGGAGAAGTTTCCACGAAAAATAATCTGTAGGTACACATACAATCACAGCCATTGTTAATGTGTGCCTTTACCTTTTCTTTTTTTTTTAGGAGACATAACAATCGATTTTCTGACATTGTCTCCCGAAAAATAACCGCCAAATTTTCGAAGTTTATTATCTCGAGAAAGAAAAAGTGAAAGAGAAAAAAAATATTTATGAATTTTAATGCTTTTGGTAGTAGAATGTCTTTTATAGACTGCCCATTGTTATACAAAATATAGAAAAGTGTAAAAACATATCCTTCCAATCTTTGAGTTATGTACCGAACTAAATGTCTAAAGAGTCAATTCAAAATCCAATGACAACCGTGACGGATTGCTAATACAGTTTATGAATAAAACGTAAGAGAAAGAACGTTGTCTATCGTTTCTGAAGCAATATAAACTTCTGCATGCACTATCTGGCAATGGATAATACTGTGCTTATAATTAGAATCACTGGATTTCTTTTATACTGCTTTCGTTTCGGTTACTATTCTTCATCTGACAGCGGAATATTTCATAAAATGAAAAATTATATTTTTGATTGAACTTTTCCTCTTGCTTGTTACAACGCTACGACAACTGTGACTCAGTACTGGTTCTCCGCTCTCAGCGAGACGTTAAAAGCCGGGTTTCAATACCTGGTAAGAACAGCACAGATAGCTTTAAAAACAATCAAAAACCGATTAATCAAAGTTGTAACAAGAAATGTATGGATTGATAGAATAAGTAACCGGACACTTTTTACTTCCAAAAAAGTTCAATTAATTGTTCAACCCTGAATGTCTAATTTCTTTAGTATTTAATAATTGTGATTGTTTATTTTTAATTTCGCCCAAAGCTAAACGAGGGCTATCTTCGTTAGCCGTACCTAATTTAACAGTGTAAGACTACAGGAAAGGCAGCTAGTCATCACTAGCCAACCCTTACGCTACTCTTTTACCAACGAATAGTGGGATTGACCGTAACATTATAACGCCTCCACGGCGAGCATGTTTGGTGGGACAGAGATTCGAATCCGCGAACCTCAGATTGCGAGTCAAGAGCCCTAACCACCTGGCCATGCTCCCCACTTGTTTTTTTAATTTGGAGGTTTTAGGAGTGTCATATTACAAAGAATAGCTTTTATTATACTACAAAAACATGTTGCAGAATCACTTTTCACTTTTCAAACTCTTTATGTTTGTTGTTTGTTTTAAACATAAAGATACACAGTGAGATATCTGTGTTGTGCTCACTGCCGATATAGACCCCCACTTTTTGGTTTTATAAGTCCTCACTTACCGCTTTGATTTTAAGAACTGTCTAAAATCCTCCTATGTATAACTAACATTTAACAGCCTCATCAGTCAGTAACGTAGCTTTCATATATGAGTTAAAATGTTTATAGTAATGTCACTTTTCTTCCTATATTGATATGTGGGTGAAAATGTTATAATATGCAATGTCACGTTTCTACCTATATTTATTTTTGGGTTAAAATAATTATAACAAGTATCGCCTCGTTTTCTACATACATAGATTGTGTGAGTTAAACTGTTTGTAACAACTAATGTTACATTTCTAAAGTATGAATATGTCGGTTATATGTTTGTAACACGTAATGTAACATTTCTACCAACATGGATATGCGAGTTAAAATCTTTATAACAAGTAATGCAACTTTTCCACCTATATCGATACGTTGGTTAAAATGCTTCTAAAAAGTAATGTAACATTTCTACCAATATGGATATATGGGTTAAAATGTTTATAACAATTAATGTAACTTTTCTACCTATATCGATACGTTGGTTAAAATGTTTCTAAAAAGTAATGTTACTTTTCTGCCAATATCTGCCCGGCATGGCCAGGTGGTTAAGGCACTCGACTCGTAATACGAGGGTCGCAGATTCGAATCCATTTCACACCAAACATGCTCACCCTTTCAGCCATGAGGGCGTTATAATGTTACTCTCAATCCCACTATTCGTTGGTAAAAAAATAGCCCAAGAATTGGCGGTGGGTGGTGATGACTAGCTGCTTTCCCTCTACACTTACACTGCTACATTAGGAACGGCTAGCGCAGATAGTCCTCGTGTAGCTTTGTGGGAAATTCAAAAACAAACAAATAAATACAGATTGAATCTAAAGCCATCTGTTCAGCTTTATCCCTACAACTATACTAGTACAGATATGTAGAAAATTGCCGGCCTCACATCTCTAGGACACGCAATGTTTTCAAAAGAGACTCAAAACTCGAGCGTTTTCGACCAGCTGATAGTTACTCTTCACGAGAATAAGTGGATATGTTTAATAAAATAAAGAAACATACAGGCACGGATGTCAATAAAATAAAGAAACACACAGGCACGGATGTCAATAAAAGTAATGAAATATACAGGTACGGATATCAATAAAAGTAATGAAATATACAGGCACGGATGTCAATAAAAGTAATGAAATATACAGGCACGGATGTCAATAAAAGTAATGAAATATACAGGCACGGATGTCAATAAAAGTAATGAAATATACAGGCACGGATGTCAATAAAAGTAATTAAATATACAGGCACGGATGTTAATAAAAGTAATGAAATATACAGGCACGGATGTCAATAAAAGTAATGAAATATACAGGCACGGATGTCAATAAAAGTAATGAAATATACAGGCTACACAATATATGATCTGATCTTGTTTTTTAAAAGTACCAACTAATCAATTACTAATGCTTCGAAAGAACAGAACGCTTGTAAAAATTATTATAAAATATGTGAAAGACTGTTGAACACTTATTAAAACTTAGAAGGACAAACATAAAACTCCACAGATACAATATATAATTCATCACATTATATCAATTTATAATTTCTTGAATTGCAAATTACATATAAAAAAAAAGCAATCAGTAGAAAATTCGCTGCTGTTAACAGTCGTTTCCTTTTGAATCATCTGCATCAGTAGTATGTGCTTGAACTTCCTACAAAAGAGACGACAGCTTCCTGATAAGTTGTTAAAGCCGTCGTTGTGAAACACACGCTGATTAACTGATTAACAGTTTCAACACCTCGAGAGTAAATATTGCGAAGTGAGTAAATACAAACGTCTGCAGATGGCGCTCTTGTAGGAGCCAGTTGTGCATCACCTACGTTTTCTGCCATGAATTACGCACGTAATGGTGTCGATTCTTAAAATATTCTATCTGCATTAGACTTTAAGCAACGTTATTGTTGAATAAAAAGACGACGTTATGATGAACTGTTTACAAATGTAGGTTTACGAGCGCACGATTTTATCATTCTTTGCAGAAAACAAAACAAAAACAAGAGAAGTCAAAAAATTAATATTATATCTTGATTAGATCCAAAGTCAAAATATACATTTAGAATGATAATTTCTTATTGTTATTTATTAAAGATCAAACTCATGCAATCCAACTCACGAGGGGGTTAAAGCACTCGACTTGTAATCTGAGGGTCGCGGGTTCGAATCCCCATCACATCAAACATGCTTGCCCGTTCAGCCGTGGGAGCGTTATAATTGACGGTTATTTACACTATTCGTTGGTAAAAGATTAGCCCAAGAATTGGCGGTGAATAGTGATGACTAGCTGCCTTTCCTGTAGTCTCACACTGCTAAATTAGGGACGATTAGCGCAGATAGTCCTCTTGTAGCTTTGCACGAAATTCCAAACAAACCAAACCGAAACAACTAACAAAGTGGTAATGGAAGTACGCGTGAACAGAAGGAAGTGCTCATGCGCAGCGGGTGTCAGCCGTTGCTAGGTTGTAGTGAAAAGTTGTTAACCGTTTGATTGACAAGAATAATAATAAAAAACGAACGACGACAGTTTAGACAGTATTTACTTACTGTATAGGATATAAAGTAACATGCGTACAACACGTGTATTATTTTACCAAAGGAAGCTATTTGCATTATTGCCTCAGTTAAAATTTAATAAAAATACTCATTGTAACTGGCATAGAGTGACTTACATCATAAACACTTTAAATATATACGTTTAACTATACTAGTGGTTCACATCAAACACTGTAAATATACACTTTTAATTCTATCTAGTAGTTTATATAAACTCTTAGAAATACACATTAAACTATGCCTACTGGTTTACATAAAGACTGTAAATATATATACATTAAATTATACGTACTGGTTTACATAATCATTGTAAATACAGACAGTGAACCATACCTACTGGTTTACGTAAACAATGTAAATATACACATATAACTACAGCTGATTTTTTAAAAATAAAAACTGTAAATATATATATATACTTAACTACACCTAGTGGTTTACATAAACCACTGTAAATATTCTCATTTATCATCTACAGCAGAGACGGTGAAGTATTTTCATAAAACCTGAAAATTATTATAAATTGAAATTAAAGCGGAGTTTACTTCTTTCCAAGACATTATAGTCAATAATAAGATAATAACATAGTCTACATCAATTATATTTAACCAAAGAATAAAACAGTCGATTTATAATATAATTCATTGCAGTATAAAACAGTCCACTTAAATTACAGTTAATAGTAACATAAAAAACAAATTTAATATATAAGTTATAATTAATCGTAACATAATAAAATAGTTCATGCAAATTATAATTAATCGTAACGTCGAAAAAATCCATGTAAATTTTAGTTGAGGCAATCCACAAACTAATGAAGATGGGAAATTGAAAGTATCATGTTTAGATTTTGTTTGTTTTAGAGTAAAGCCATGACAGGCTATCTACAAAGTCCACCGATCTGAATCAAACTCCGGATTCTAGTTTTGTAAACCCGTAAACTTATCGCTGTCCTAATGAGGAACATTTCTGTTACAAAAACGTTCATAATATTTTAATAGTCTATATAAGTTAGAGTTAATCGTAGCATAATAAAATAATCCATGCAAATTACGATTAAACGTAAAGTAACAAAAGTAGCGCCCTCTGTGGCATAGCGGTATGTTTGCGGACTTCCAATGTTACAAAACTGGTTTCGACACCCGTGAGGGGCAGAGCACAGACTTCGTGCAGTTTTGTGCTTAACTTCAAGCAAACAAAAGCAGCCTTACAAATCACAGGTAATAGTAAATTAATGGAAAAGGACCGTACAAGTTAGAGTAATTGTCACATAATAGTATTGTCTATATAAATTATGCTTAATTATACAATAATCGAAATTCTAGTTAGCAAGTAGTTTTTATATATGTGAAGTAAATTTACAAACAATTTCTTTATTTTGGTACTATGCATAAAGCTACACAAGGAACTATCTTTGCTCTGCCCGTCACGGGTATCGAAACACGGTTCCTAGCAATTTTGGTACTATGCATAAAGCTACACAAGGAACTATCTTTGCTCTGCCCGTCATGGGTGTCGAAACCCGGTTCCTAGCAATTTTGGTACTATGCATAAAGCTACACAAGGAACTATCTTTGCTCTGCCCGTCACGGGTATCGAAACCCGGTTCCTAGCAGTATAAGTCTGCAGACGTAGCACTGTGCTACTGGAGGAGCATTTACAAACAATAAAATAAAAAGTTTTCTTGTTATTATTATTTTGAATTAAGCACAAATACACTGGACTATCTGTGCTCTGCCCACCACGGGTATCAAAACCCGGTTTTTAGCGTTATAAGTCCGCAGACATACGGCTGAGCCACTGAGGGGCAAATATTTTTGTACTGAGATACATAAGGAATTTTCAGACGGTGATTTTACAATAAAATACAGAAAAATATTATGTTTGAACTATTCTTAAAAATTCTTCAGACTCGACTAGCTTTCATTGAATGTGTTTTCTCTATAACTGAACCTTTAAATAATTTATTTTCACACAAAGAAATCAATATACTGACACAAGATAAATTTTAGTTCTGATATAATCAGCCTTTCGTGATAAATAACCACTGTAGAAATACTTATTTTTTTATAGTCTCTTATTGTAGATTTGAGTCTACGACAAAAAAAATACATTTTTAATAATATATCATTGCTTTGTCAACCTTTCTAAAGGTCGGACGATCTCACACATAAACACAAATAAAAATGTAAAATTCTAGATTCCAAACATAATTTTTCTTTGCTTTCGTAAAAAAAAGTTAAATATTACAAAAATAAATCTGTGGATGAAAAAGAAGAAATAAGATATTTAACAAAATTTATAGAGACGATGAAAGTTCGAAAAAATCTGGACTGAAACTCGAGTAATCTTAAACAATGTAAAGCAAAAAAACGAGAATTGGAATCGCAATTTTTAACCTCAACGGACTGCTATGTGCACGTGAGCTAAATGGTTAGGTCAGAGACCCCTAAATATCATGTGTAGCCTCCCTAACTTGAACTACTGAAGAGAAATAGGTTATCCAACAGTGTCCATCACTTGTTAGACCATCTGAACCGAATAACAGAACTGGCTGTTACATTTATGATGCGAACAAAACTGGAAGTACGGTGAGTGATCAGCTACATTACGTCTCGAACCACGGACCCTTCGATCCGCAACTTAAAATGCAAAATGCTAGACCATGCCTGGCTAAAAATAACACGAACGGTAAATCATCAGTATTAAGAGAGGGTTAGGGTTAAAAGAGCGAAAGATAAACAAATAATAAACATTTAGATAAATTAAAGAACTGGCACAGAGATATTTGTGAGGATTTACACTGCTAGAGACAGGGTTTTGATATCAATGGTAGGCAGAGCACAGAGAGTCCTTTGTGCTTGAAAACAAACAACTATGACAGTTAAGAGAAAGGCTCGTGATAGAGAAAAAAGCTGAAGGAAGTTATGGGAGTCAGAAAATTGGTAGAAAGACGACAAGAAAAAAAAGAGAAAATGAGAACGAGGAGGAGGAGCGAGGGAGAAACAAAAGTGAAGAGAAAGAGAAATAACACTGTGTAACACAACTTGTGTTCCTGGATAGTATGTGTTATAACACTGTGTAACACAACTTGTGTTCCTGGATAGTATGTGCTATAACACTGTGTAACACAACTTGTGTTCCTGGATAGTATGTGCTATAACACTGTGTAACACAACTTGTGTTCCTGGATAGTATGTGCTATAACACTGTGTAACACAACTTGTGTTCCTGGATAGTATGTGCTATAACACTGTGTAACACAAGTTGTGTTCCTGGATAGTATGTGCTATAACACTGTGTAACACAAGTTGTGTTCCTGGATAGTATGTGTTATTACACTGTGTAACACAACTTGTGTTCCTGGATAGTATGTGTTATAACACTGTGTAACACAAATTGTGTTCCTGGATAGTATGTGTTATTACACTGTGTAACACAACTTGTGTTCCTGGATAGTATGTGTTATTACACTGTGTAACACATATTTTGTTCCTGGATAGTATGTGTTATTACACTATGTAACACAAATTTTGTTCCTGGATAGTATGTGTTATTACACTGTGTGACATAAATTTTGTTCCTGGATAGTATGTGGTATTACACTGTGTAACACAAATTTTGTTCCTGAATAGTATGTGTTATTACACTATGTAACACAAATTTTGTTCCTAGATAGTATGTGAAATTACACTATGTAACACAAATTTTGTTCCTGAATAGTATGTGGTATTACACTATGTAACACAAATTTTGTTCCTGGATAGTATGTGGTATTACACTATATAACACAAATTTTGTTCCTGGATAGTATGTGGTATTACACTATATAACACAAATTTTGTTCCTGGATAGTATGTGGTATGTTTGAACTTCATGTTGAACAACCACAACTATATACAAACAAATGACCTAAGCATGGGCAACCCAGTATCACCAGTTCTAGCCAATATTTTTATGACACAAGTTGAAATACAAGCAATTAACACAGCATTACATCCACCACTATACTGATACAGATATATAGATGACACGGTTGCGGGATTCAGATCTACAGAACACGCACTTAATTTTTTCAATCACATTAACTCTATACATCCCAACATTAACTACACATGTGAACAGGAAGAAAGCAATGAAATATCATTTCTTAACCTCAAAATTACAAGAACCGACACACAATTCAAAACAGAAATCCACCGAAAAATAACCCATACTGGACTATACATTTCTTGGGACTCAGCACATGAAACAAAACAAAAACTCAACATACTAAGAAACCAAATAAACACAGCCATAAAACTATGCTCACCAGATAAAATTAACGAAGAATTAGACAAAATAAAACAATACTTCATCAACATCAATAAGTTTCCTCCACAAACCGTAGAAAACATTATACGCACACACATTGACAGAAAGCAAAACCAACCAACAAAAGTAAATATATCTCACGAATCAAAAATCACGAAACCATATACTGCTGCATACCATATATTCCCGACATCAGCAGACAAATAACCAACATTTGGCAAAAACTAATAACAAAATATGACATTCCAATTAATACCAAATTTATTCAAAAACCAGGCACAAAACTGAGGTCTATACTATGTAAAAACTACACTGACAAACACCAAACCAACATTATTTATAAAATACAATGTCATAACTGCCACGACTTCTATATTGGAGAAACAAGTAGAAAAATGGAAACCAGATTCAAAGAACATAAAAAGTCACCTTCACACGTTTTCGAACACTGCAAGTCAAATAAACACAACATAACCATAGAAAACACTCAAATACTAAATAAAGAAACAAACATAAACAAACGCAAAATTAAAGAAGCCTTACTTATACAACAACTTAAACCCAAAATAAACCAATACAAAGGAACACCTTTATACCTATATTAATAAATATAATCAAACATCTAAGCACGCTCTCTACGTTCCGACACTCAGTTGCACAACCCCTTTCAAACATGTGGTCAGCTTCCGGTCAGTTACCTCTTTCTTTCTTTGTGAACCTGACGATGACCGGAGAAGGTCAACGTTGTTCGCTCTTCTACGTAAAATATTTTCTCAACCCAAACAAGCCGTTTTTGCATATATATTTCTATACAAGTGGGCTTTTCACGATATCACTGATTAGGTCTTTTATATTTACTTTAGGCATAAACAATTGGGAAATAACACTTTGTGCCCAGGAACAAGATAAAGTAAAAATTTTGTCACATAGTGTAATTAGTAGAATGAGAGGAAAAATAAGAATTATGTATAACAAAAAGATGAGAAATTTAGGATAGCGAGAAAAATAACAGAAGAATGTAAAAAGAATAATAAAGACTAAGTAGAGAAAAAGAGAATGAAGGAGAAAATAATCATGAAAGGGAAAAATGGTTGTAAGAGAAATGAGACGAAATTCGGGAGAGAGAAAATCGTTAGAGTTTGGAAGCAGACAGAGAATTAAAAGAAAAAATAGCGGTTGTAAAATAAAATTCTCATAAAATAAAAGCAGTATTCAAGAGACGATAAGTTAGAATAGCGAGGATGGGCGTGTAAAAATAATGAGAATAATTGAAGTAAAATATAGAAACAAGAGAGTAATAGGAAAACCAAGCTAACTAACCAAGGGTAGTAAAGAATGATTTAAAAAATAGTAAAAAGAAAGTAAACAACAAAGAGACGGAGAAGAACTGAAACTGTACAAAGATAGGTTAAAAGTGTAAGGAAATAAAAACGGTCAATAAGTTAAGGAGAGAGGAGAAGACGATAGTTAATTTAAGGAGAGAGAAGCATGAGCTGAAGATGAGTCAATAAATTAATAAATATTTATTTTATGAATACCACAATAAAAACAATGAAAAGTTACAAAACGTAGAACTTCTTACAACTATTGGTTTAAAAGGATTAATTCTTTATCACTTATTTCTGGTTCTTTGCTTCAGTTCAAAGTTATTGTATTGTTTAATGATCACATTTTGTCTGCTAATTTTTAATTTTATCTTTTCTAACGTTATCTTTCACTGTATCTTTTCAACTCTGATTTTGCAAAGAAATAATCATAAACTATTAACAAGA
Organism: Tachypleus tridentatus; assembly: GCF_004210375.1. Lineage (NCBI taxonomy): Eukaryota > Metazoa > Arthropoda > Merostomata > Xiphosura > Limulidae > Tachypleus > Tachypleus tridentatus. The sequence continues at coordinate 44,923,324 of NC_134832.1, forward strand.
ACGATTTCTTAAAGCTACCAAAGAATGTTTCAGTTGCCAAAAAATCTAATTGTCATAACAAAAGCCATAATATGAACAAAACTGAAACTCCACCTTTAACCTCTCATTTCGTCTGTTGAAGTTTAACAAAGTTCCAACAGCTCACAATTTTGGAGGTGTTTCAGCTCTTTGTCTTGTGTGTGTTGTTAAGCACAAAGCTACACAATGAGCTATCTACGCTGTAGCAGTGTAAAACTAGACGGAAGGCAGATAGTCATCACCACCTACCGCCAACTCTTGGGTTACTCTTTTACCAATGAATAGTGGGATTGACCGTTACATTATAACGCCCCCACGGCTAAAAGGGGCGAGCATGTTTGGTGTAACGAGGATTCGAACCCGCGACCCTCGGATTACGAGTCGAGTGTCTTATACACCTGGCCATGCCGGGCCTCTACGCTGTGCCCACAATAGTATCTGAACCCGGTTTTCAGCACTTTGAACTGACACGATTTGTCACGAAGTCACTCGTACCGCAGACGAGGAAACCCACGATGTGGTTGGATAATACTGCGTGCTGGTGAAAAAACATATTACAATCCTATAGCAGATCCTTAACGTCACAGACTTGCTACTACAATTAGCGAAAAGACATGTTTGTAAAAATGACTTTCATAATTTCACTAAAAAATATGAGCTTATGTATCAATATAGGATCAGAGGCATGAATTAAAACTTTCTGTTAATAGTAGAACACTGCTATACAGAAACAAACCAAACCGGCGAGGAAAACTACAACAGCTAAAGGTCCAAAAACGGAAGAAAACAGAAAAGGAAAAACATGAGTGATGACGAAATAGTAAGTGACAAAATATTTGGAATACAATAATTAAAAACATTTAGTTAATTACAGAGTGTAACTTTAACTGACTAAAATTTATACAAAAACACGAAATATAAAGAGTAAAAATCAAATGTAGTAAAGAGGGAATATAGAGTAACAAGAGATTTGAGAAGGGCAAAGTTAAAGAAAAGATGAAATATAAGGAAAAACGAAGAAATTATAAGACAAAACGTTCTTTCACCACAGAAACAAGAACATCAAAAGCTACAAAAACTTTCAGATACACTGTGCTGATGAGCCTTTCTGTCAGTTCAAAGTAGTTCTTAGCGTACAGAGAACGTTCACTGTCAAGAAAACAAAAAAGCAAATAGAATGAAGATATCCATAGTAACAAGGAACTTAGGTTTATTGCAGTGGAATGTTTGTTTAGCTGGTTCTGTGTGTATATAATCATGAGTTTGGCACCATATTAGGTTCAACAGAAAAATGACAAAAAAAAAGCCTTCAATGTGTTTATTTATCCATACAAAGACAAGAAACGAGCACTAAAAATGCATGTTTTACAGTTTATGCACAACTAACGGCACAATAGAGACGATCCAAAACATAAAAAACAATATAACTACCGATTATATTGCACCAGCACTCGGCTAAATTCGTAACAGAAAATCGACATCATTGTAACCTATCATACATTTTTCTGTTCAATCATTTATATTTCACTTTGTTCTGTTTGTTTACTATGAAGCACAAAGTTACACAAAGGGCAGTTTGTACTCTGCTCGCCATAGGTTTCGAAACCCGGTTTCTAGCAGTATTAGATCAGCAGACGTACCACTGAGGGGCTTTCCCTTTGTTTTTCAACTTTTTTTTTTTTGTATACGGGGAACGAATGCTGCCCTGTAGTATGTTCGAATATGTGCGATACCATAAAATATTTTCCACACTTTAATGCTAAGTCTGCATTTCAAAAGTGACAAGCAACCACTTAGCGTAAATGATGGGTAGTATTGCTGCATTTACTTCGATCATTAGTTTAGAACTAGAGACGGTAGCAGGTAGCCTCAGTAGCTTTGCCTAAAATTCAAATATGTTTTTACATTATTTTATCAGTTTTACTTGCAGTGTTCCAGGTTTCTGAGTTTTGTACTAAAATGTTAATGGTGTTCCTATAAAATATTTATCAGTTGTTTTAAAATTCATATTTGTGTGTGTGTATAATTCCATATTCCACCCATTATTACTGTTTTTATTTATCCAATAACGTAAACGGAGTAAAATAAAAACCAGTTTTTATCACAATCTTTCAAAATTTTAAAACATTAGTGGAGACTACAAGTTTGAAGAAAAATATATTTAAAGTGTTTATTACGGAAATAAGAAAACAGAATCAATAAACATAATCCTCTCTTTACGTTATAACTACATACTGAACAGAGGCAGTCTTCCTGTTTGTTTGTTAACAAAATAAATGTTCATGTCTTGAAATATGTAGTCTGGTCTTTTGATACTGCTAAGTATATAAAAGATTAAAATTACATTTTATAATATATATTTATATATACATAATGCAGGAATTTTAAATACAGTACCACATGATGGATGTTCCAATAAACAATATAATAGTTAGAGCACTTGACATACAATAATAGTTGTTCACTGTGCTGATGAACTCATCTATTGGTTCAAGGTAGTAGTTCATAATGTACAAAAAATGTTTACTGTCAAGAAAACAAATAGAAACTAAAATATAACGTAGATACATTGTACTAACGACAGTAGCTGATACAATGCACTAACGACAGTAGCTGATACAATATACTAACGACAGTAGCTGATACAATGTACTAACGACAGTAGCTGATACAATGTACTAACGACAGTAGCTGATACAATGCACTAACGACAGTAGCTGATACAATATACTAACGACAGTAGCTGATACAATGTACTAACGACAGTAGCTGATACAATGTACTAACGACAATAGCTGATACAATGCACTAACGACAGTAGCTGATACAATGCACTAACGACAGAAGCTGATACAATGCACTAACGACAGTAGCTGATACAATGCACTAACGACAGAAGCTGATACAATGCACTAACGACAGTAGCTGATACAATGCACTAACGACAGTAGCTGATACAATGCACTAACGACAGTAGCTGATACAATGCACAGAAGACAGAAACGGATGCAATGTTTTGTTGTTGTTTTTTTCAGAATTAAGCATGAAGTTACACGATGGGCTATGTGTGCTCTGCCCACCACAGGTATCGAAACCAGGTTTTCAGCGATGTGAGTCCGCAGACATGCCGCTCTGGCACTAGGGGCGCTGATACAATTTACTAAAACTAATAGAATGTACAAAAGACAGTATTTGACACAATGTACTCACGATAGTAGTTGAAACAATGTACTAAAGACAGTGAATAATACAATGTAATAAACACGATAGCTAATACAATGTATTGAAGAAAGTACCTCAAAACTATACTAAAGACATTATCTGATACAATGCACCAAAACATTAGCTATTATAATCCTTTATATGGGTTGTTAAATAACTCTCTTGACATCTAAGAGGTTTTGGATTCTAATCCAATACGAATTACAATAGTAATAAACATTGCACACAGAAAAACTGACATTCAACTAGTGGTTGTTTCTCAGATCCAAATATAAGATCAAAGATAGTGTGTGTGTATGTGGGGGGAAAGTGTAGTAATTTAACTGATTTGGTAGAGCGTTGCCTAGCATTTGGAAGGTTTTAGGTTCTAATCCAGCATAAACTTTTCACAAACTGAACTGAGAATAGTAAGGAGTGGTCTGTAGAGAAGGAAACCGATAATCCGTTGTATTTAAATTAGTTTATGGTACATTGTATTGAATATAGTATATTATACGACGTCCTAAAGGCAGTAGCTGATAAATTCTTGTGAAGACAGTGGATGACACATTGAATAGAAAACAATAACATACAGATGAACGATAGCTTCTCTTTTCAAATCATAACTGAATATCAGTTTTAGAAATATCGTTTTCATAATGTGGGATGTGTAGTAATAAAATATTCGGTTAATTCCTTTTTCAAATTCATAACGTATAACGTGTAAGCAAATAATTGTGTGTTCATTTTCAATCTTTAATCCGAACATAATCGTCTTTTAAACAGACACTACAGCACTTTAAACTGTTTATATTTGTTCAGAATTTTGTTAGACATTGTGATTAGTCGCACCTAGATCAAGGTCAACCAATATTTAGTTTGTATCTAGGTCAAGGTAAAATTATTTAGTTATTTGTAGATCAAAGTCAACCAATATTTACTTGTATCTAGGTCAAGTTCGACTAATATTTCGTAAAACAATTATAGATATTAGTGAACAAAGAAATAACTACAAATGTTTTGCAAGTTACACAACTAAACTTGATACTTTCTGTCCAGTTATCACGGTCACTAATATTAGAGCAGATCATTCACTTCTAGGACAAGCTATTCATGGTATCACCGTCAATTGTAAAATTTCAAACCGCTGTTGTACAATCTACTTAAGTCTAAAAAAAAAGTTAATTAAATATTATATTGAAAATCACAATTAAGTTTTATTTGTAGAGAAACGAAAAACTTTTGTTATATATATTCTTAAACAGCCACTGTTTGCGAAGTTAGCAAATTTTAATCACAAGAAAGACGTTTAATTTCCGAGTGCTTTATAACAAGAAGTTCATGTTAATATAACATTGAGTAAATAGAAATGAAAAAAAAATACATGAGGCAATTTAAAATAATAAAAGAACTAAGTGCTACGTTAGGAAACGGAGCCACTTCTGATTAAGCTTTTAATTAAGGTGTGCGATGCCCAATCTAATAATCAGCATAGAGTAAATTAAGACAAACAAATCTAAGTTGGTAGGCAACTAATACTTGGCGCAGCTTCATCAGTACGTATAGCTATAAGATAATGAGTTAATGTGCTTATATTTTATGCTGGAAAAGTAGTGGTTTAAGTAATTTCAAAATCTTTTGGCAAAAACAAAAAACCGTATTCGTGCCGTTTAAACGGAACCCTGCCATTATCACTTCGAATGTCACGATAATGCTACACCACGAGATTATAGATAAGAAAATTAAGCAGAATACTTTAGAAATAGGTCAAAAAGTGACCGATTAAATCCAACGGTAGTAAAACAGCCAAGCCATGTTGACTTAAAAAGCTTTGCGCATGTTCAAGCCGTAAAATAAGCGAAATTTACTAGTCTTTATATTATGCATATCCATAGTTACGCTACATAAAAATATGATGTACAATTTCTTTGAATATGAGGAAACATCCTACGGTGTAGTGTATACGTAACACTAATGTTACTTTGTGCACTTGACTTACTGTATTTGTGGCAAAACTGCTGAAAGTTATCTTCTGCCGACCTAATTTTAAGCCACTGATCAGATGAAAGGTAGCACATTATTATCAACTCTTGAGGGATTGACTGCTACTTTTATAACAGGTACAGAGTTCAAATTCGAGGGGGAATATTATACGGTATCGTACAGATTCGAACCCACCTCGACAAGCCTGAAATATACTGTTGTTCCACAACAAAGCCGGTGTTTCACTAAAAAATTAACAAAGCAAAAGATTTAAACATGTAGATTATATCATTACATATATAGTCCATTTGTGTAGTTTTGTACGAAACGACAAACGAACATTTAACAAATTTATTATTGTTAACCTCGTTGAAATTAGGCCTTTGAAACTTTTTATTTTATCTGTAACAGCAAATATAAATTAAAAAAGATTTATTTTCACTTAACTTTTTATGGTTTTAAAAATACAAAGAAGTAGACGTAAGTTATAACTTTTGCATTTTAGGTCAAGCCTGTTTTTAGTAATTGGTTTGGTTTGAATTTTGCGAAAAGCTACAAGACGGCTATCTGTACGAGCCGTCCCTAATTTAGTAGTGTAAGACTAGAGAGAAGGCAGCTAGTCATCACTACCCACCGCCAACTCTTGGGCTACTCTTTTACCAACGAACAGTGGGATTGGACGAAACATTATAACGCCCCCACGGCTGAAAGGGCAACCATGTTTGATGTGACGGAAATTCGAAATCGCAACTTTCAGATTACGAGTCGAGTGCCTTAACCACCTAGCCATGCCGGGCCAATTTGTTTTAGTAATATTCATGAAAAAAATGTAAATTAATTAAAGCTCCCTGTGGCTCAGTAATAAGCCTGAAGAATTATAACACTAAAAATCAGGCGTCGATAACTGCTTTTCGCAGAGTACAGGTACTGCTTTGTGATTAACAACAAATTAATGTACAAAAAGCTTCAGTATCTGTCTCAAAATAACGAAGAGTGAGGATTCCCTGGTATTGTCATAGTATTACAAAGTTAGTCTTAGCATTACTGATCTTATTGCTACATTTCATTAACTACATCCTCAAGTTCCTTGGTATCATCAACTATGATAGAAAACCTATTCATATAAAACACTTTTCAGGCATTAAATGTGAAAGTTCGCAAATAACTTACAATGATGAACGATAGAGAGAACTAAAAATATCGAAGTCGTTGTGTTTCCCCTAGGTGTAAAGCTAAAAAATGATCTATTTGCAATCTGTCCACCGTGGGGAATCGAACCTCGGATTTCAGCTTTGTAATTTTGTAAACTTACAGTTCACCCGCCAGTGTAAAGTATTTGTAAATGTATTTGAAATTCTGTCATTTTCCGTCCCAAATTGCAAGAATTTCTTCCATTCAGAACTTATGTTAAAGTGTTTAAAAAATGCTACTTAAAAAAATAATCGTCTTTTTTATAGAAAAGTATAGTAGCACATTTTAGTTCCTATTCTTACAACTACAGCACAATCTGCGGTGCCACCTAGTGGAAATATTAAATCCATGCTCATAAACCTGAATAAAGCAAATGTCAAATAAGGATACATCAAGTAGAGCATTGAGGGATAAAAGAAATCTTTAATGTGTGATAAAAGTTAAAAAAACTACAGAATACACATATATTGTGCATTGTAGTGTATATAATTAATTAAAAAACGCAGCAATGAGACCAACTAGTTAATAAATATCTTCATTTTGAGTATAATATACAAAATATAAAATTAAAACAAAACAATGTTCCACCAGTCTAGTTGTTATTGAATTAAATAGTCTTAAAAATGAAGCATAATACTTTCACTATACTAGAATTATACCATAACAATAACAGACGAGTAACAAGGGTAACCAATATTTAATAGATTTGTAATTTTAATGAGACAAAACACAATAATTTTATGTTGGCATTCTTTATGTTTTCATGTACATTTTAGTACCATTGTTATGATCCATATTTCTGGTTCATAACATATATATTTATGTATGTACGTTGCTCATTTTCCAATGTTTCTGTTTTATCACTAAACCTAAAATAAAATCGAACCCATCTTGTCTTACGTTTGAAAAAATTTAATTTTTCATTATTTTATCCCCTATCAACATTTCTGAACTAAACAAAATATCCTCCCATTGATGCAGCTAAAATCAGACACACACATACAAAGTTACTACAAGTTTTAAATCTATCCTCTTGTCTACATGGGTTGTTATTTACGTTTTCAACTTGTATGATTATCACGTAACAATGCAAGGTGAAACTTCTGTTAATATAATTCTTTTCTATCTTTAAGGTTTATTGATTTCGAACTCTTTTATCTGGGCTTAATATTAGACTCACGTTTCAAGATTGAGCATATAGAGCCAAGATATGACAAAGTAAGTTCAAATATTAACAGGTGTAGCGTTTTTATATCTTATGTTCAATAAATTTATGTCGTTATTACGTGTAGCTCCCCCAAAATGACCAATAAGCCAATATTGAAATTCTTTACTTGTAGAACATAAATGTAATGTAAAGGAGCTTTAGTTCAAGAGTACAAAAATACAGACAAATTTAGCATCTTCGTGTGAAGCTTTATCCACTTTATTTTCTAGAATGTCGATACTTTATATTTCAATTTTCTTTATTCTGAGTTTAATATATTAGGTTGATGGAATAATTCGTGAGCGTTTTTAAATAATTTCATTCAAGCATTACATGCAAGTCTATACAATACTTCAATGCATGAACACATTACACCCAAAACATTTATTATGATACTTTATTTCATGTAATACCTAGGTATATAGTATGCATTGTTTTAAACGAAATTGCAAGAAATTAAATGCGAAAAGCAGATGGTGTCGAAAATGCTCGATTTTGTCCACTTGACATTCCATTTAATGAGCTGGAAATGAAAGCAAAAATTAAAGACATATGAAAATCAAACACACCATCTATTAGAGCAAAAAATTATCTACCAAATGACATGAAATATTTTGCGAAAGCGTTTCATTTATGAATATATTTTGTTAACTTTAAAAAACGCTCACGAATTATTCCTCAACCCAATACAAATAATAAAATATGTTTATTTAGAAGCACTTTATGAGGGTCCGACATGGTCAGATGGATTAAAGCGTTCGACTCGTAATCTAAGGGTTAGAGGTTCGAATCCTGGTCACTCTAAATAGCTCGCCCTTTCAGCCGTCGGTGCGTTATAATGTAACGATCAATCCCACTATTCGTTGGTAAAAGAGTAGCCCAAGATTTGGATGGTGCTGACTAGCTCTTTTCCCTCTGGTCTTACATTGCTAAATTAGGAATGGCTTGCGTAGATAGCCGCGTGTAGCTTTGCACGAAATTCAAGAACTATATTTTGAATACGTGATCGATTATATATGTAAAAGGTATTAATAAATAATGTCCAAGTCTGGCCTCTTTTCAATTATGTACTAATTATGGATTTTTTTCTATTTATAAATTTTCCCTAGGTCAAGATATAAAAATATATATTATTATTTTTTATTTACAAAAGCATTTTTTAAAATTTATATTGCCACTCTTAATTATATTATACTCTTCAAAATTATCAAAATAATAATGTAATTATAAGACGTTTACGCATTCAAATAGTTGAAGTAATGCTTTATAAATTCAAGATGTAAACTTAAATTTGCATCGAACCCGCCATTTCATCTGATAATCTTATTACAAAATTACATTTCGATTTTTAATTAAGTAATATGTATCAAAATGTAAATAAAAGTAATAGCAGAACACTGGAAATATAAAAAAAAAAATTAAGGTTTTTTTTTATTTTACATTTAATTACATTAACAGTTATAAGTCTGTGCTGCAAATAAAATTCATCAACTTCAGCATGTACTACGACATATTAAATGTGGGATTTTGTAATTACAATTACTTTGTGGGATAATAGGCCGTATTAAATGTGGGATTTTTTTAATATTCATAAACACCACTATATGTTGTAGTAACCTATTTCAGGTGTTGTAGCAAGAGATCACTATATATTGTAGTAGCCTACTTCACGTGTTGCTAGCCATATATTACTATGTGCCGTAATGATCTGTTTCAGATGATTGTTTTTTGTTTTTTTTAATTTCGCGCAAAGATACACAAGGGCTATCTGCGCTAACAGTTCCAAATTTAGCAGTGTAAGATTAGAGGAAAGGCAGCTAGACATCACCACCCACCGCCAACTCTTAGGCTACTCTTTTACCAGCGAATAGTTGGATTTATCGTCACATTATAACCCCCCCCCCGCGGCTGAAAGGGCGAGTATGTTTGGCGCAACGGGTATTCGAACCTGCGACCCTCAGATTACGAGTCGAACGCCTTAACCCACCTGGTCATGCCGGGCCGTTTCAGGTGATACAATCAGAGATTATTCTGTGCTGGTACCCCTTTCTGGCTCAGCGGTGAGTCTGACGGCTTACAACAGGGAAAACTATGTCTCGATACCTGTCGTGGACAAAGCACAGATAAACCATTGTATTACTTTGTACTTAACAACAAGGATACAAAGAAAACTATCTGATTCAGACGTTACAGCCAGACGTTACCTGTAGAAAGAACGTTGCTACACATGTCTCTGGTCAACTGAAAGTATTCTTGGTACCACTACAAGCGAACTGTTTTATAGTTCGCCGTGAGAGAAATGTATCTTGTGTACGGTATCCAGTTGCGGCTGAGAACATTTGATTCAGTCTCAAAGCAGGAACCTTGGTATTGCAGCAATCAAGAATCAGCAAATAGCAATCATCTACTTGTATTGTGATGTTGGCTTGTCTCGTCCACATGTTTTAGCAACTACATCATTATTTAGTTTCTCTGGACAAATAGCAACTTGAAGCAATTCATGCTTTTGATTTTTTGTGCAATGTAATAACGAACTACTTGTGTATCAAAGTTTCCTTCTGCAATAACTTCATTATATTATTTCTTGATGTACAAGGACCTTATAATACTGTCGTTTTTGAAAAGCTTCAGCCATTAGTTCGCTTTCTTTTACACATAGCAATGTTGACTGTAAATTAATACACAGGTTGTATTAACTCAGGTACCAGACTGTTTCCGTACAATTAATTTTACTTTTCCCATTTGAACATTGTATGATAAAGCTAAGACTGTATAAGTCCTAAACAATGTTCGGTAAGAAAAACATTATTCGTAGTGGTCGGAAAACACCTCAATTTATTGACGTACACTAAGGATTATTGTTTATAAAGGGTATTAACAGATGTTAGTTATATGATATGTTTAGCTCTCTTTCATCCATTTTTCCGCACTGGTATGGATGGCTTGGTTCGCAATATGTGGGTCGAAAGTTTGAGCCCTTGTCACTGAACATGCTCGCTGTTTCAGCCCTGGGGGCGTTATGAAGTTATGATCAATCCCACTCTTCGTTGGTAAAAGATAAGCCCAAGAACGGACGTCAAATAGTCCTTGTGTAGCTTTGAGAGAAATTCAAAACAAATCAAGCAAACCCCTCGTCACCCCGGCAGGTTAGTGGTAAGTTTACCGACTTACAACCCTAAAATCTGAGGTTCAAGTTCCCACGGTGAAGAGAGCGTAAATCGTCCATCGTGTAGCTATTTCTCTCCCTATATTTGTCAGCGTTTACTTTGTTATATGTTGGACTGTTCCTGTATTTTTGCACTAAATGTTTTTTTTCTTATTTTCAAAACAAATAACTAAGTAGTTAATAGATTTTTTTAAATCTAATTTTAAAAAATAGTCCAACACCAACATATCTTTCGGGAGTGATTTTAGCACTTAAAACTTAATTTGTATCAAAGTTCACATTACAAAATTCGAGTAAAGACATTAATGTAAAAAAAAATCAAATTTAGTTCTTCCTGGAAACCACGTTTTTGATCATATCCTAAACTCCACTGAAAAATATAAAACCTGACTGTCTTTTTAAACACAGAACATTTTTATGAAAGCAAATGTCAAATGGTGTCTTACAGCATAAGCTTAACTTGTCTCTTCCTTCACAGTTATTGTTGTTACTGCTTAACATGAGTTTTATTATCATAATCCACAGGAAAAGAAAAAAAAGTTAAGTGGTAGCCTTAGTTTCGAGTTAATTGAACAAAAGTTTCAGTTTTTTTTTCAGAATGAAACTTTATAGTGCTACTAACACAGACAGTCAGTCATCTCCACTACTGTTTAATTTTACATCAGTCGCTATACTATCTCTATATTTTATTCGTTTACCTCCAAACATTCTCTTTTTACTGACAAGAAATACAAGGAAAACCTTTCTTATCCCAGTGTTGAGTACAAAAGGAAATGTCTCTAAAGTCTTCCACTCAGAATATTATAAAATTCACTAGCAACAGTTATCAGGCTAGCGTGGGTACGTGCGTCGCTTAACTCCATATCATAAAACCACTTGATTTACTAAGGTCTAAAATGCGTCGTTCAATAAGCTTTGGTACAGAATATCGAATGTCTGGATATTCTAAAAATGGACTTTTTTTCCTTTATGAAAATTGAAATTCTTGGAAAAGTAGAAATGTGGAAACTTATAGTGTAACTTGTTTATTATATTCAAATAATAATAATACAGTATGAAACATACACATCTGCTCCGTCGCTTGGCTATCATAGTAAATCTATAGTAGTGTTCAAATTTTGGCGAGAAAAAAAAACATGTTTAATTCGCATTTCTTTTATAGGTTTGTTAATGAGTTTTAACTCGTGATATATATATATATATATATAAATGTATAAACTAAAACTTGTTTTACACTTTTAAGGAAGCCCAATCGCTTAACAATTATCGTATTTTACAACGATTGCCTTGGAAACAACAAACGTGTGTTTATAATCTAAAAACAGTTTTATAAGTGATTGCTCATTTAAAAGCTGGATTATAAACGGCTGTTCAGAATACTTTCTATTAATGTGTGCTTTTAATTGAAATTAAGAGAATTAACAATTCACTAATTTTGACCACAGCTGGGTTCGGGTTGGTCTTGTGGTAGAATGAATGTGCGTAAATTTGTTTTATAACAATGCCGCATTAGCCCATTTGCCTTGTCCACCGCGGAGAATCGGACACTGGATCTAAGCGTTGCAAGTCCGTAGACTTACCAGAGGACCCCTGTAGTAGACTCTGAATTTCAGAGCTGACAAGCCTTGTTTGAATCAGTGCCATACCAAAATATATTCCCCATATTTTAAGCTGTGGGTGTTGTAATAGTAACAGCCAATCCCTAAGTTTGAATGGTGAATAATAGCATACTGTTGGTTGGTTGTCTTCCCTCTGGTCAGTAGTTCAAAATTTGGAACGGTGATAGCAAAGGGCTGTTAGTTGTCCTTCCCAAAAGCAATTAATTTAAGGTAACATCAGGTTTTGATACAGACTATTTCACTGCCACTTTATTTTGGCAGTGTTAGCCACGCAACCTGCTGATTTTCATAGCTGAAATGTTTCAATACAATGTACTCAACCCACGTATAGCATTTCTTTCTGTGCTACTTTCAACCATTGTGGTATCACATTTACCATTAAAGGTGATCACATATAATACACACTAACGTGCGAACAATACAAAGTAAATCCTAGATTATTTCACTTACTGATATGATCTTAGATCAAAAGATACACAAACAAACCCAAGTGTCAACTCTATAGTTTTCCCGAACATGTCATATAGCATGTAGTCAAATAGCCTGGTTGATAAGTGTTATTCTATCAAACCAGCTACCGGAAGTCAAGGTTAAAATTTGATTACTTTTGTACAACTACAAAGTAAGCAGTTGAGACTTGTCTTTTTGCTCTTGAGAAAAGTCGAATTGAGGAATTGAAGCCCGAATTTTGGAGTTGTAAGTTCATATACTTACTGCTGTCCAACTGGGGACAGTATCTGAGACAACGGTTGATCTACTGGTAAACTGAAGGAAAAACAACATAAATATGAAAATAATATATCACAAAGTTCGCATATATATAATTAGTAATAAATCCAATAACATTCAAGACACTCATCCATCAAGCAGACATTGGTATTGTCAACCAAATCGATCCTTTAAAGGTTCGGTAATTACCTAATGTAATAAAGTTTTCTCTCGGCTTTGAACCAAATAATGCCGGATTCAAAATCTCTCTTACAATGCACTCTTAGCTAAAAGTAAGGAGCATGTTAAACAACATTGTATTGCGAACCCAATACTTCCCGATACGCAGCCCGATATATCTGCCTCAAGGTAACGCCCGGCTCAATCAATACAACCAAACCAATAAAAGTGGAAAACTTTATTTGTTTTTGAATTTCGCGCAAAGCTACACGAGGGCTATCTGTGCTAGCCATCCCTAATTTAGCAGTGTAAGACTAGAGGGAAGACATCTAGTCATCACCACCCACCGCCATATCTTGGGCTACTCTTATTACCAACGAATAGTGGGATTGACCGAAACATTATAACTCCACGGCTGAAAAAGTGAGCATGTTTGGTGCGAGCAGGATTCGAACTCACGACCCTCAGACTACGAGTCGAACGCCTTAACCTAGTTGGCTATGCCGGGCCGGAAAACGTTACTTTCAAACTTCTACATCAAAAATGAAGATGAAATTAGATAAAAAATATATTAACTTTTTGTTAACACGATTACACACAAAAGCTTGGTTTCATCAAAACAGAAGAGTTTTAGCTCTAAATAATTAGGTTGCTGGTTGAACTTAAGCACGTGTAATTTTTTTTAACACAATATAAAATTACAAAAAACAACAACAAAATAATTTTGTCATATAAACTACTTGACTTTTATTATTAAATAAACATTTACATTCATAAAATTATGAAATGAAACACTTAGTAAAGGCGTTCGGCTACATTGGACTTTGGGCCTTGTTTCAATTTAAGTATTAGACTAGCAACCCGCAGACATAACGTTGCAAATCATATTTGTTTACGGGCACTAAAAACTTTTCGGTTTGTTTAAGTGCGGCCTTATGTTGAAAAGAAACAAATGTTTAGTTTTATTAGCGCGGTTGTAAATTATAAAATTATCAAGACGTTTGGGTGTGAAATTAGCCAAGAATCCGTTAACCACCGTTGCACGTGCTATCACTGCATCAGAGTGTTTGGAACAGGAAACTAATAGCGCCAAAAGTAGTTAAGTAAACCATGTAAGGATTCCGGAAGGGGTCTGAAGGAACAGGAGAGAAAGTATTGCGATTCATCTAGTCGTTATAGGATTACATATGGCACACAGCTTCTGCTGAAGGCTTCTCCTGAGTACGAGATTAAAGAGTTTTCTATTGACATATTTCACTTGCCTACTGGTCGTTTGAAGAAATATAACTCGTTAATTGTGATCATAAGGCAGTTTGCAAGTTTAAAGTTTTGATGATGTAATCTTTTATTTTTCGTGCAATAATTCCCCAAAAATTGCACAACTAATCTACTCACGATTAAATGCAAAAAAGTAAAGTAAAAGGGCGTTCTTATGTAACGGTCAACCCTTTCGCTGGTAAAAGAGTAGGCCAAGAGTTGGCGGTTGGTGGTATTGACTAGCTGCCTTCCCACTGGTCTTAAACTACTAAAGTAGGGACGGCTAGCGCAAATAACTTTGTGTAGCTTTGCGCGAAATCCAAAAAACAATACTATCGTTATACAGCCAGACTATAATGAATTAATAAGTTTGGCGCTATGTCCTCAAGCTATGAAGATAAATCCTATCCTTTTACAGTTAGGTTGTGATGGGAAAACGCAATAAATACTTACTATTTCATAGACACTATATATAGATAGATATAGATATACACATAAAAATATTTAATAAAAGCTAACACTACACTTTCAAGCTACAGCAACGGGAATAACGCTGTGAAGAACCTCAGTAAAGGTCTATTGCTATCAATCTATTGAAATACAACAGAAGTATAAACTATAATCGATATTACGTTTGCACGCTTAACATTTCTTGTGTTTGATTAATTATTTATTCAGTGTTGTTCACAACTAAATCCAATTTATTACAGCCTAACGTTTCAAGACAGAGTATTAATTAGTTCTAACTGCTAAAAACTTTTGCAGAATGGTCAACAGACAATTATATTGGTAGACAAAAACTGCTTACTGATGGTAAAATGTTCTACAGCTCTTTAGCATTACTTAACAAATGTTCTATAGCTCTTTACCGTTAATAAAAATGTTTTTTCAGCTTTTTAGCATTACTAAGCAAATGTTCTACAGTTCTTTACCATTAATAAAAATGTTCTACAGTTTTTTACAGCTCTTTAGTCTCACTGAACAGATGTTCTACAGCTCTTTACCCTCGCTGAACAAATGTTATACAGCTCTTTACCCTCACTGAACCCTCACTGAGCTCTTTAACCTCACTGAATAAATGCTCTGTACAACTCTTTACCCTCGCTGAACAAATGTTATACAGCTCTTTACCCTCACTGAACAAATGTTCTACAGCTCTTTACCTTCACTGAACAAATGTTATACAATGACTTCAGTCATTATATTTCCTGTGTATTGGAAATAGGATAAGACCAAGTTTAAACTTATAAATAAATCTAGTTCAAAATATTTTAGTTTTCATTTCCTAAACAACATATATCAATTACCCTTTGACAAAACTGTGGCTGACAGTACTATACTCTATAAGTACTTCTTTTTTAAATACCCAAATTTTAATATCCCATGGTTAACCAATAACGTTTATGCCATTCTAACTTCGATTGTTTCCAACTCCATTTACTCTATGTACTAATTACTAAACTGCTTTCACTGAAATCAATAAGATATATTTAGTACTTAGTGATATTTAGTAGTTTTCATTCATCTACTTTTTCAATCCCCCGCAGGAATTTGTTACTTTCACAAATTAAAATCAAGTGATGCCATTGCAATTACAAGTTTTCCTTACGCAGTTTATTTCAGGCGTATAAATTTGGTTGAATACACATTTTACTTTATCTGTGATTTTGGTTTGTAAAGGCTAATACCAAACAGTGCAGTAACTTTCTGTAGAAGTATTTCAGAACGGCTGGTATGGGTATTAATACTTTTATTGATAAGGAGAGAACAACATTTCGACCTTCCTAGGTCATCTTCAGATTAAGAAAAAGAGAGTTTGCAAGTGACCTTTGCCGGACACATCTTAGGGACAAGAGTATGAACGGATACAGGATTGTAGGGGGCATTGCTTGTTTATTTGTATTTTGAATTATGGCGCAAAGCTGCAAGAGGGCTATCTGCGCTAGCCGTCTCTAATTTAGCAGTGTAAGACTGGAGGGAAAGCAGCTAGTCATCATCACCCACAGCGAACTCTTGGGCTACTCTTTTACCAACGAATAGTGGGATTGACTGTCACATTATAACGCCCACACGGCTGAAAGGGCGAGCATGTTTAGTGCGACGGGGATGCGAACCCACGACTCTCAGATTACGAGTCGCTCGCCTTAACTCACCTGGCCATGCCGGGCCAGGGGGCATTGCAGTAGGATGTTAGGTTATCAATTAGTATAGGTGTAAAGGTGTTTCTTTATATTGGTTTAATTTTTGTTTTAGTTGCTGTATAAGTAGGGCTTCTTTGATTTTTCGTTTGTTTATATTTGTTTCCCTACTTGTTTAATGTGCTGAAAAATCAAAAACTCAATATGTTAAAAAACCAAATAAACAGCCACAAATCTATGCTCACCCGATAAAATTAATGACAAAATCAACAAAATAAAATAACACTTCATCGACATCAACAAATTTTCTCAAAAAACCGTGAAATAATTATATGCACGCACCTAGACCAACAACAAACAAATGATAATAAATCCCAAGATACAACAACCTACAAAACAATTTTACTGTTGCATACCATATGCTCCTGACATCAGTGAAAAAACAACTAACACCAAAATTAAACCAATATAAAGGAACACCTTTATACCTATAATAATTAATAATCTAACATCCTACTGCAGTGCTCCCTACAATCCCGTACCCGTTTATACTCTCGTTCCTAAAATATGTGTCCGGCAACAGTCACTTGCAAACTCTCTCTTTCTTAACCCGAAGATGATCTAGGAAGGTAATTGATGTGAGATATACACCTGTGTATACTTAACAATCAGGACAAAGAGAACTGCTAATTAATGTGAGGTATATACTTGTATACATTTAACAACCAAAATAACGATCACTGATGATTGATGTGAGATATACACCTGTATATACTTAACAAAGACGTAAAGAATTTCTCCACAGAAAATTAACTGAAAAAATTGTTCATGTTTTATTGTTGGACAAATCATCGATAGGTTTTAAGCCCCTTCCTTCTCATGGTTTTGAACACATGTTCTGTCGTGTTCATTATTTATATCATTCAGATGTGAAGATTATTGAGCATTAAAACCTGATCAACTACAATGCATTGAATGTAGTTTTCTTAAACTAAAAAAAAAAGCTAAAAATTAATAAATGATTAGTTGTACAGTTACGTTTAGTTCAGTCTCCCCTCCTGTTGCTTTATCATTTCATACTAATTTGTTTTCATAACGTAGTTTTACTTCATTTAATTTGATCTAATTTTGGCACGTGCTACGATAATATAGTTTTAAAACATTCTAGAAATTCCTTTCATCTTATAACATCAGGTTAGATTGATGAAACATTGCAAAATTTTAAAACAGCTATTTGTGAGATAATGGATAATCCGTTATACCATCAGTAACTGTTTCAAGACTTCATATTGTTTGTAAAATGCCTCTTAAACTGCAAACGGTGATCATTCGTGTATTATTTAATCATTTTGACACTATTTTAGATAAAATTTATCAATTATTTTGGCTGAAAATTTCTTCTTGGAAACATATGATCTATGTAGGTACGTGGCAATGCTTGTTATTCTGATTGTTAAGTATATGCAGGTGTATATCTTACATCAGTTAGCAGTGGTCGTTGTTAAGTACATGCAGGGGTATATCTTACATCAGTTAGCAGTGCTCGTTGTTAAGTACATGCAGGGGTATATCTTACATCAATTATCAGTGCTCGTTGTTAAGTACATGCAGGGGTATATCTTACATCAATTATCAGTGCTCGTTGTTAAGTACATGCAGGTGTATATCTCACATCAATTATCAGTGCTCGTTGTTAAGTACATGCAGGTGTATATCTCACATCAATTATCAGTGCTCGTTGTTAAGTACATGCAGGTGTATATCTCACATCAATTAGCAGTGGTCGTTGTTAAGTACATGCAGGGGTATATCTTACATCAGTTAGCAGTGCTCGTTGTTAAGTACATGCAGGGGTATATCTTACATCAATTAGCAGTGGTCGTTGTTAAGTACATGCAGGGGTATATCTTACATCAGTTAGCAGTGCTCGTTGTTAAGTACATGCAGGGGTATATCTTACATCAATTATCAGTGCTCGTTGTTAAGTACATGCAGGTGTATATCTCACATCAATTATCAGTGCTCGTTGTTAAGTACATGCAGGTGTATATCTCACATCAATTATCAGTGCTCGTTGTTAAGTACATGCAGGTGTATATCTCACATCAATTATCAGTGCTCGTTGTTAAGTACATGCAGGTGTATATCTCACATCAATTATCAGTGCTCGTTGTTAAGTACATGCAGGGGTATATCTTACATCAGTTAGCAGTGGTCGTTGTTCTGGTCGTTAAATGTATACATGTTTGCAGGTGTATATTTCACATCAATCATCAGTACTCGTTGTTCTGGTTGTTAAATGTACGCAGGTGTACATCTCACATCAATCATCAGTACTCGATGTTCTGGTTGTTTAGTATATGCAGGTGTATATCTCACATCAGTCATCAGTACTCGTTGTTTTGGTTGTTAAGTGTTGCAGGTGTATATCTCACATCAGTCATCAGTGCTCGTTGTTTTGGTTGTTAAGTGTTGCAGGTGTATATCTCACATCAATATGAAAAAAATATGTATTTACTTTTTACCTAAATAAAACTTAATCTGGATTCTTTATAATCGTTTTACTATCGTTAATCACTTTTATCTGTTTGTTTTCAAAGCATTGCTACACGACAGGCTACCTGCGCACTGTACACCACGAGGATTGTCTGTTTCTGAATTTCGCGCAAAGCTACAAGAGGGATATCTGCGCTAGCCATCCCTAATTTAGCAGTGTAAGACTAGAGGGAAGGCAGCTAGTCAGCATCACCCACCGTCAACTATTGGGGCTACCAAAGAATAGTGTGACTGACCGTCACATTATAACGCCCCCACGGCTGAAAGGGCGAGCATGTTTGGTGTAATGAAGATTCGAACCCGCTACCCTCGGATTACGAGTCAAGTGTCTTAGCCACCTGGACATGCTGGGGCCACATGTCGGATTTTAGTGTTGTAACTCAGTAAGCGTACCGTTAACCAACTGGGGAGTACTTACTTCAACCCATTTTTTAATGGCAAAGTTTGTGGATAATTAGTATAAAACAACAACTAAAAGGTATTGAAAGCTTTTTAACCTTTTTTTTGTTACTTCTGATACGTTAGAAAGAAAATATTTTGTAAAGTGAAGTGAAATTTCCAAAATTTAACTTGCTACATGAAAACTACGTTGAGTATAACATGTATTTTTAATTGTAAGAATAAAGTTTCTTATGATTCACAAATACTGATTAAGGTTTTAAAAATAATTCCAAGATTATATTAATTTTCCTGTGTGTCTGTGCTTACAGAAAATTGACGACTAAAATGTAGTATCTCTTCTTTGAACAAAAACATTAAGGAAGATTACAGCTCATTCCTTTCTCGATAGTAAACTTAATATTAGAATCAAGTGGCTCCCCCAGTGACACAGCGGTATGGCTGCGGACTTACAATGCTAGAATCAGGGTTTCGATACCTGTGGTGGGCAGAGCACAGATAGATAGATCATGGTGTAGTTTTGTGCCTAATTACAAACGAAACGAAATCAAGCGAGTTAAAATTGTGAAAGATATTCTCAATAACATTTCAATTTTTAAAGCCTATAAAAATGTCGTCAACGTTGCGTACAAATAGAGGAAAAGTGAGAAGCGGAAATGTCAAATTAATTTATCCCAATAGGATACTCACTTAGTATCCATAACGTGACACTGAGAAATGAGAGGAAAAGTTTGACACACTAAACAAAAGTAGTTTATAATTTGATGATAATAAAAAAGAAGAATCGAATTCGAATGATTTATTAAATTATTATAATTTAGATATCTAATTCTCTGAAATACCATGGCTGACAACATTTCATTTCTTGTCTTGTAAAAGGATATGTAAAACATACCTTACAGAAGACAACAGTATGGTTTCATTCCTTCTCGTCAATGTACTTGCTTATTTGTTGTTGTCTTAAGTTAGTTTATTGTTTCACCTTTAACTATGATTTTAATTTGCAAAAATATTCTTTAGCTGAAACAGCTTTCGTTTTTAAGTTGTTTTTTTTTAATAATATTTCAGTTTTGGCAAATTTATAGTGTTATTTTATGAATATAATTTTCAATTGCGTACTTTTGAATAATTGAAAAAATAACGTTTTTAGTTGGGTTTTTTTCGTCATTTATGAACTTATAAAGTAACATGAATAACCAAAAGTCCAAGATTTGATTTTCTAACGTTTACTCTGAAGATGTGAAAATCAGATAAGACTAGAAAACATACTAATTCCTCATAAGATTAAATTGATTTCATAACATGAAATATAATACGTTATTCAAAGATGAACCTACTGCGTTATACTGTTATAAAACATTCTGTTTTGCACTGAACTATATCTTTACTTTACATGTCATGATTAAATAGGGATTTTCCTTTTGACCAAAATCAAGTATCTTCTGTCCAAATAGGCCTTTTACTATCGAGAAGCAATCAATACAGTGAAGACAAAGATTGATGGCACCCAAACCAATACACTGTTTTGTTAACTTTTGCCCAAAGATTCTATTTCAGCATTTTTAACTAAATGAAGTTTCTGTGGTATCCAGTAGTTGGTGTTTCGTCTAAAATGACGCAATGCCAGAGTTTAAAAATGGACACTTCGCCGAAAACTATGACAGAACGAATTCCTCTCACCAAATAAATTTAACCTAATTACCACACCTGATATACAGATATTATTAACATAAAACCTACCATTATAATGTTAGAAAATACAGTTCTAAACCATCTATCATAAACTACCTATCATACGTTGTTTAATGTGAACTAACCAAAATATGAGTGGTAGATATAGTTTGATTAAACGTCCAGTTTTCTTATTTTTCACTTAAAATGAAAGAGGTTTCACACCAACATCACAGTTTAAACCTTATCACCCATACCAGTGCTTTATGATGGTGTTTTAATTTCTATTATCATTTCTTACACCTATTCCATTATATGATCATAAATACAGGTACTTAACATGTGCATCACGTTCTCTGCATGAGTACATTTTTATGGACTGCTATATTTAAACATGTCACCATACATCCTTTAAAAAAAAGAAGACAGAAACTCACAAATAATAGTTTAGGCCAGTTACTGTGATTTAGTTTGGAATATAAACGCTCCATTAGGCGGCGGTGGCTTGAGAGTCTACTTTAATGTCTTTGTTGTTCGTAAATCTATGGACAGTATAAATACGTGCAAAGAGAGAGAAATGTAATACTATGTCTTATAAATACTCCCTAATTTTGTAGTATAAGACTAGAGGGAAGGCAGTTAGTGATCACCACCCACCGCCAACTCTTAGGTTACTCTTTTTTTACCGATGAATAGTGGGATTGACTGTAACATTATAGCATCCCTACAGCTGAAAGGGCGAGCATGTTTGGTGTGACGGGAATTCGAACCCGCGACCCTCAGATCACGAGTCGAGTGCCTTAACCGCCTGGCCTGATGTAAATGAAATATCATACGATATTTAGTTTGGGTTGAGCTCATATATATATATATTTAAATATTTTGAAACGCAACCAGTTAAAAAAAACACTACACAACTTAAGAAAAAGAGTGATCGTTAAGGACCATTAAAAGGTGTGTTTGAAATACCTCTTTGCATAATTATTGACACACACAAGCGTCATGTTCCCGTTTCATGTTCATTTGAAATATATGCCAAAAGGAATTCAGTGTACAGACAGCGAAGATTACTTTACACTTTTTAATATCTTTAAGTTCCATCGTCCTCACAACTTCTTAAGTAAAGCTATTGAACATAAATTTTAATAACTGTTAAAAATTTAAAAAATGAGTTTTTATGCTTTAACTTTGCAGACTATTTTATGCTAAAAATCAGTTTGTTATCCATTGTTACAGTAATGTGTAACTAACTGATTCTCTGGTGTATCTTAACAAAACAGTTCAGCTGTTAATCATTCAATAAAGTACTTACACAGTTAAATCCTCAAGAATAATAAGAAATATTTTCAAAGAAATAAGTGCTTTCGCAAGATATTTCTCATAAACTAAAAAAAACAGTCCACATGATATCAAAGAGAGCTTGTTTGTTTTGTTTAATTTTGCACTAAGCTACTTGAAGGCTAACTGTGCTAACCGTTCCTTATTTAAAAGTGATAAACTAAAAGGAAAGCAAAGAGTTAAGAACATCTGCTGCCAGCTCTTGAGGTCCTCTTTTCCAATGAATAATGAAATTGACTGTAACATGAAAATCCTCACAGATGTATGCAGTAGTGAGTAATGTACTTAACTTTAATATATATAAACTAAATGTGATTTAAGGTTGGTTCCTCAGAAATTAATTTTTGTGAACTGTAAGATGATGAAGTAATTGTAAGATAGTGTCCTCTATTTTTGTTTTTCAATCATATTTCTGTGAAGCTTCACTTTACTTTCTCTTTATATTTGACTTTCTATACCAATCCTTCTTTCCATTTAATGAGGTCTCCAAATATTTAGCCATTCATGCGAAGACTAGACGGTTTTTAACTCATCTTTGTGAAAACCAGTTTGTTTGAAAAGTTGTTATAGAAAAAAAGAGATCGAACACGTGTTATTATCGAAATCGAAACGTGCAAAGGTATACTACACAGTTAACTGAACGGATAACAGATTCAGAAAATGTTTAGGGCCATTCTAAGTGGCATTAGTTATTTATCTTACAGGCCTCTAATCCTTAACCTATTGATTACATAAAATCAAGACCGTTACACGGTTTCTAGACACAAAATTAATGTACCTTTCTAGTTACAGCAGACCTACCGGCAAAACCAAACTAGGTACAGCGATTTATTATCTTAATAAGCAACATTAAATGGCTTTTTTTTTGTCTGAAAGGTAACACATTTCAGGTCTTTTATCAAGTTAAAACAAAATGTTATGACACTGCCTTCTTCAAATAGATAATAAATACGTCACATATAAACATATTACGTACTATAATATACGTCAGAAGCTCCTTTAATATTTAATGCTGTATATTATGGTTACTTAGTGCAAAGTCGTGTTATTTGTTTTGTACTCTAATATGTAATATGTACCATATTCTTCTCTATCATTTTATAAATCTAATAAGTTATAATCTTCCTCATAAACTAAGAAGTTATCGGAAAATATACTTAGAATTACGACTATTTATTTTTTACCATTTAATAACAATTGCTCATTGGGATTAAAATAAATTCAGACAATAGAAAAATTAATTATTATTTTTTTACCATTGTTCTATACACATAACAGAAACAGGCCGTTACACGTTCTTGCCACTTTGAACGATGGGTGCCAGATATTTGTTTGTTGGTGGCGAAACGTCAAGAAATGGAAAACATGTTTGAAGACTTGTAATTAAAATCAGCCGCAACCTTTCATTTACTTTCTCGTTTCCTACGTCTGCTTTCATGTCATTTATTTCCAAATTTAAGACTTCGTTTATTATGCTGCTGGTAATTTCATAACCCCCCGACAACCACTATAATATGAGTTTGAGAAAACTTGCTTTAACAATAGCTTGCTTAAGTTGTGGAGCTAACTTTGATATGAAGACATTTCTCTTACACGTAAAATTATTTCTGCCGGAGTTACGAATGCAGTACATATAAAGAATATTTCTTGACTGCATATTAGTTGTAAATTTTCTTATTGGATGAACGGATTTTAGTTTTTTTGCCTAATTTTTATTAACGTTTTGATAAATTAACCAATTCTTATTAGATATGCTTTAATTTCAGAAAATATTTGTAGTCGATACAAACATATAAGGTCTCAAAAGTGGACATACCAAGACGGAGGTTTGTTTTGTTACAAAAATGGAAGGTTTTTTAGGCTATATTTGAGTATATGCAAGAAAAAGTATACAATAGGTGAAATAGTGACTCTAATAATACATTTTATACTGCTAAATGTTTTGGTTAAAATAAAATTTTACAAAAAATGAAAATACAATTTTCAAATATAAAGATATCTCACTGGAAAAGTTAGTATTAAAAAAAACCTTACCGTTAACATTAAAAAATTATATCAATACGGTAATTATTCCCAAATAAACATAATCGTTCAAAAACACATTTAACTCAAAATATTAAATGTTTATATGTCTATGTTGTATGGACATTCGACACGTAAAAACAGTACACCTTTCAAACTAAAATAAAGCTGTTCTCTTATGTACTATTTCGAACCTAAGTATACATAAAATGTAATTCAAGGTGATCTCACTTCAAAATGAATATGTTTAAGAAGTTTGGTTTTGGTTTGGCTTCTTGTGAATTTCGCACAAAGCTACACAGGGGCTATCTGCAATAGCTGTCCCTAACTTAGCAGTGTAAGACTAAAGGGAAGACAGCTAGTCATCACCACCCACCGCCAACTCTTGGGCTACTCTTTTACCAACGAATAGTAGAATTGACCGTCACATTATAACACTCCTTCAGCTGAGAAGGTGAGCATGTTTGGTATAATGGAGATTCAAACCCACTACCCTCAGATTACGAGTCGAGTGCCTTAGCCACCTGGACATGCCGGGGCCACACAAAGATGAATGGAATTTCGGATTTTAGTGTTGTAACTCAGTAAACGTACCGTTAACCAACTGGGGAGTACTTACTTCAACCCATTTTTTAATGGCAAAGTTTGTGGATAATTAGTATAAAACAACAACTAAAAGGTATTGAAAGCTTTTTAACCTTTTTTGTTACTTTATAAAGCAACCACGGCTGAAATGGCGAGCATGTTTGGTGTGACGGGGATTCGAACCTGCACCCTTCAGATTACGAGTCGAGTGCCTTATCCACCTGTCCGTTCCGGACAGAAAATACATTTGGAATCCGTTCCTTAACTTTCTGTTTGTTTAATTTTCGCTTTACGTTCTTTATATAAATGTTCCTGCCATTATTAGATGTGTTTCTATAATAATTAACATTATAAAAGTGTTCAAATGCCATATTCGTATAAGTTTTCATTAAAACACTATTTGTATCACTTTTTAAAATTATTCCATCATATGTTCTTTTGAAAATATTATCTTTTATATCTTTGTAAGAAACACAACTTTGTTACTTTCTTAAATGTCAAGTGTAATTCCAAACATTATATTTTACCTCCTTGTAAAAACCACTAATGTTTTTATTTTCTTATAATTCAATTCAAGTCTAATACTGAAGTGACTTCACCCAGTCTTCAAGGTTCAGTGTTGGCTTCATCTTAACATCTAATTCATCTTCATCCTTAACTTGCTAGTGAATTCATGTAGATCCTCCTTAGGACCGGCATGACCAGGTGGTTAATGCACTCGACTCGTAATCTGAGGGTCGCGGGTTCGAAACCCGTTACACCAAACATGCTCGCCTTTTCAGCCATGGATGCCTTATATATGACAATCAATTCAACTATTCGTTGGTAAAAAAGCAGCCCAAGAGTTGGCGGTGGGTGGTGATGACTAGCTGCCTTTCCTTTAGTCTTACACTGCGAAATTAGGAACGGCTAGCGCAGATAGCCTTCGTGTAGCTTTGCGCGAAATTCAATACAAACAAACATTATCCTCCTTAAGTTAAATGTCGTTAGGACTATTGTTTAGTGTCGAGTTAATTCCTTGTTGTAAAAGTTCTAACTTCATTCTCATCTAAATGCCTTTTACTTAAATTGAAAACCTTCAAGTAAAAAAGAAAGAATTATAGTTTATTATATACATATTTTATTTTCTTGTTGTTTTTTTTACATTCAGAACACACATTTCTTCGGCTTACAGTGTCCAAGCAAGATGTTTATGTTCTACCTTCATTTCTACAACTCTCCTATGTGATAGAAAAATTATGTTCCCTATTTCCTTAGACAAACTAACAGGTTATTGGAATGGTACTTACCCTTCATTCACACCCGTCAGCGTTACCAGCAGTGACGTAACTCTAACCTCAATCAGATCAGTCCTTAAGCTCTAAATTTGTGGATTACTGATGTTCACGCGAACGTCGTTAAAACCTTGTCCTGTACTTTTGTTACAATACACTCGGATAGTTGCTTGTCTCGCGGCGAGAACCACCAATCGCATCCACATGGATTGTAGTGCATTTTAGGCTCTGACAGTTGCAGCGCCATCCCTACGACAACCAATGAGGAACGAGGATCGATATATAGCATTGCGTAAATGAAAGAAAAAAAAAAAGGAATAAAGTAAGAAATAAAGAGAAAATCCACGGCGACAGCTCGTGCGGACAGACTGCCAAATGGAAAGATCGTTCGAGCACAATAATATATACACAGTCACACATATTTCCACATGCAAACACACTTACATAGAAGAGCGAACAACGTTTCGACCTTCTTCGGTGAACCTGAAAAACCTACTAAAACAAGTGGGTTTCTTATAATAATTTATGTTCTCGGGGTGTCTTTAACCTATAATTTTACTCGTCTGTCTTTTCAACGCCTTTTTAATTTCCTTGTTGTACTGT
This sequence comes from Tachypleus tridentatus, assembly GCF_004210375.1. Taxonomy (NCBI): domain Eukaryota; kingdom Metazoa; phylum Arthropoda; class Merostomata; order Xiphosura; family Limulidae; genus Tachypleus; species Tachypleus tridentatus. Next base: position 44,950,440 of record NC_134832.1, read on the forward strand.
TAAATGAAATAATCCATCTTGAATACTTCGAACTGCCGTAAAAGTATTTCTAACATCACTATTCATTTATTTGGCACTAATCCACGAAATAAAGACATTTTGGTATAACAACAGATTCTTATTTCATCTTCACTCGTTACACTGTCCCTCGATGGCTTAGTGGTACCTTTACAGAATTAAAACGTTACAGTTTCATTCACCATGGAGGACGGGGTACAAATAGCTCATTGTGCATCTGTGTTTGCAAGAAAGTATACTGGTTAAAGGAGGAAACAACTATTAAAACACTACTTGCACAAAATTACGCTATACTAAAAAATAAAACATAGAAACAAGTATCAAATATGATATAAAAACACATCTAAATGCAAAGTCAGAAACCTGTGATGCAGTAAGAATGCACAGCCGTTTTGTTTCGGAGTAATTTTAATGTGCAAGAAAGACGGCACACCAGACAGCCCGTATGAGGCTATGAAATGTCAACTAGCTGTATTATGACTGTATAATGAATTCAACATTGACTTCAAGAAAAGAATTGGGGCAATTACCAGTGTTCCAATGCTGACGAGCACACCACATCCTACTGGATTAAAGCCGAGAAGATCCATTTTAGTCCTACAACTGACCACCGTTTTCGTTTGAGCTTTTATTGATATCCCCAGAATTAGGTAACGCCACCTTGGCGCCTGTAGTCTTAGTCCAAATTACAAATCACTATTCGACTAGTCTAAAACTAGAAGAAATGAAAACCTCAGTATAAACTAGTTGAATGTGACTTGTCTGGTTGTTTTTACTACCGGTGTGAAAGGTCCACGTACTGCATCATACCGAGAAATTCAACGTTTTCTACCTGTTACAGCATACTGTATAAAAAAACTAATAAAAATCAGATTTAAAAAGTCATTAATTTTCTATGTAAAATACATAATGAGTCTCAACAGTAATTAACGGAATAAACTGAAAATATACATGACATTTTTGTTCAATTTAATTTATGTGTTATTTTACATTTGTAGCCAACAAAGTCGGAGAATAACAAGAAATTTGGTGTGTAACAAAATGCAGCAAACAGAATGTTTTGACGATACTGTTTTGGATTAAAATGTACACTTAAAAACAAACCAAATTAGTCAGTGAGTTTGTTTATTTTAAAATTTGACACCAATGTATACAAGACCAATCTGTGCATATCCTTCTCGAATTTTGAGTTAATGTGTGTGTGTTTTTTTTTTCTTACAGTCACATCAGGCTATCTTCTGAGTCAACCGAGGGGAATCAAACCCCTGATTTTAGCGTTGTAAGTCCGCAGACTTCCCGCTGTACTAGTGAGGGACTTTTGAGTTAATAGACTAAAGAGAAGGGATATGTATTTATATATCAAAGCCACATCAAACTATGTCCACCGCGAAGCTTCGAAACTCGGATTTTAGCATGGTAAGTCCACAGATTTATTGTTATCCCATCGGGTGAACTAGATAGAAGGTGATTTGTTAATAACACCCACTTTCAACGCTTGGGCTACTCTTGTCTGATCTAATAGTCGTTTTTTATCACCACTTTTACAGCGCATCCTTCGTCTCAAACGTTTGCTTTAACAGTATACGAACCATGGATCGTATTTAGGATACGTTTGGTTCAAAACTAAACAATCTAAGTAGAGGCAGTGCGAAGTCGGTTAATTCAAAAATGAGAGCAAGTGAACAGAATATTACATTCTACAAATTTCCAAGTAACTAGATGTATTTAAAATACAACAAACAATAGTTCATATACTGGAATACCAACCACCAGAACTCTAAAACTATGCTAAAAATCTAAACAATATGAAGTATTCAAAACTGCAGATAAGTATAGCTGGTACTATATTTATAATTCTTAAAATAAGATACAACAATAAGTAAAAAACAATGAGAATTTCAATAACTTTTTCGCAATCTTTCCTGAAACATTTCCCCGAATAATCTGAGATTTTTAAGACAACAAAATAACAACGTACTATGGAACAGTAGAAATATTTGTAGAAATATTAAATAGTGACGTTATGTGGCCTTGCAAAGAATAAGAAACTGCAATATAGGTTTTGACTGTTTACCAGGAGATGGACACGAACAGCTTACCTTTAATAATGGCCAAGTTCGTGTTCACTCATCACTTCTCAAAACTGATACAATCATTCTTTTCTGCCTGTATCCGTGCGACACAACGACAGACAATTTGTTACCTAGTAACTGTTTCTTACAGTCCTTGTGTCAAAATCACATACATACCAGGCCTCAAATAATGCAACTGTATCGACATCATATCCTGCTGTCACACGTTTTCATATGATAATATCTTTGCGAACTCCCAGGTTTACCAAAGATGTTATGATACAAAATAACAAACGAAATAACGCAACTATTTGCCACAGTTAATTCTTCCTTCTTATTTTCATAATGACGACAAACATTAGATGATGTCAGTTCCATTTTTTTTAAAAGAAATAAACTTTTTCTAATTAAAATTCCTTACAAAAAGGTACTTATAACACTTATAATATATATATTTTTTTATTTCACGCAAAACTACACGAGGGCTATCTGTGCTAGCCGTCCCTAACTTAGCAGTGTAAGACCAGAAAGAAAGCAGTTAGTCAGCACCACTCACCGTCAACTCTTGGGGCTACACTTTTACCAACGGATAGTGGGATTGACCGTCACTTTACAACGCATCCACGGCTGAGGGGACGAGCATGTTTGGTGCGAATGGGATTCAAACCCGCGACCCTCGGATTAAGAGTCCCAAAATAAAAAAGAAAAACAAACTAATATTAATATTTTTAAAATCATTGAAACTACTTTCAAAGGTCTACTAACAAGCCCTATGAAAAGCTGCGTCACTTTTACAGTTAAAAAACTTTTATTATGTGTGATTTGTTTTTTACAATTTCGCGCAAAGCTATACAAAGACATTTGAGCATAGCTATTCCTAATTTTGGCCTAACAGGCTACAGCTGGCCGTGTGGTAGAGATCTGAATTCCGGACGGATCTGGCCAGTTGAGTTCGATTCCGTGCGATACCACAAAATATTCGCACACACACACCCTCCTCCGTTTTAGACTGTGAGTGCATTAAAAAGTGACAGTCAGTTCCTTAGTATGGAAGCTAGGTGGTGAGGTGCTGCTGACCGGCTGCATTTTCTTCTGGTCAATAGCTCAAAATTATGTAGCTTTGTAATACACACAGGAGCCAGAAGAATGGCAGATAATCACTCACCGCCAACTCTTGAGGTACTCTTGTCTGATCGAATAATGGGATGTGACCGTCGTTCTTACTGAGTATCCGTGAGCCAAACAGCGGAGTACATTTGTTGCGGTAATGAGTCGTGAGCCATGGATCTTCGAATTCACAGCCCTGGTGCGTTAACTTCCAACCCCTCCCGTCTATTATAAAATCAAATAAAACATACTCGACACCTTTTACTATGTATGTAGCAATAAATTTATTTTATTACTGCTCCTGGTAACAACAGTATTCATAAACTTAAGAAACCAGGTTATAAAGTCCAAAACTTTGTAAACTTGACTGTAAATGTTGTAATATTCACAATTTTAAAATCACCCACATACGATCAAAATGTTCAGTTAACAATGTTGTTCGTGTTTAGTTGTTCTTTGTTTGTTACTAAGTATGAAGCCAACAATTGGCTATACGTGCTGTGTCCACCGCAAGTATCGAAACCAGATGTTTAGTTTTATAAGCCTCCACCCAGACTTACAAGGGAATAGAGGAAGCTAGCGTTTAGTCAGAGTGAAAAACGGTAGAGCAATATAACCAAAAAGTTGATACATAAACATGCATGATTCATAGTTTGTTTGTTTGTTTTTGAATTTCGCACTAAGCTACTCGAGGGCCATCTGTGCTAGCCGTCCCTAATTTAGCAGTGTAAGACAAGAGGGAAGGCAGCTAGTCATCATTACCTACCGCCAACTCTTGAGCTACTCTTTTACAAACGAAGAGTGGGATTGATCGTCACATTATAATGGTGCATGGCTAAAAAGGCGAGCATGTTTGGTGCCACCGGTATTCGAACCCGCAACCCTCAGATTAAGAGTCGAATGCCTTAACCCACTTGGCCATGCCGTGCCGATTCATAATTACAGGAGCAATATGACAAATACTTTGATACAGAAACATGCACGATTCATAGTTACAAAAGCGATATGACCAATACGTTGATACAGAAACATGCACGATTCATAGTTACAGGAGCAATGTGACCAATACGTTGATACAGAAACATGCACGATTCATAATTACAGGAGCAATATGACCAATACGTTGATACATAAACATGCATGATTCATAGTTACAGGAGCAATGTGACCACTATGTTGATACATAAACATGCATGATTCATAGTTACAGGAGCAATGTGACCACTATGTTGATACATAAACATGAATGATTCATAGTTACAGAATTCTTATCCTTGAAGATCAATTATTTGCAGCGACATGTATTTTGGTTAACTCTGTGATGTCGTCTCTCAGTTAGTTCATTACAAAGCACTCACACGTACGTCACCAGTACTACGTTTCGTCACATTATTACACTGTAAAAGGCATTATATGTTTTGCACCGAATGTGGAAAATATACATATTACAATAGTCTCGCGTTGCTTTGTGATATACATATATACAGCGAGTAAACACTAATATTACCACAAGTCTTGAGAAAAATCTACAAAATTCGTTAAGAACGTATTTTTCCGAAGTGTGCGCTCATATATGTCAGGGCATCCCTTAAGTAATTTCCGATTCTAGGTTCAAACAAAGAGAAAGGATTTCAAACGTTTTTAATTTTATTTAATCAATAATTTATGTTCCATTATTATTAATTACTTCCTGCCGACGATTCACAAGCTTCTGAATGCCACTTCTATAAAATTCTTGGGGTTGGGAGGAAAAATAGAGAGAGGGAAGTTTTGACATCTTCATGTGTTCCAAGTTCTTTTCCATCAAGATAAATCTGCAAACTTCGGAATAGGTGATAATCAGATGGGGCAAGGTCTGGAGAATAAGGAGGATATGGAAGTTTTTCCCAGTCTAGCTCTTCAATCTTTGTAGATGTCATCCTTGCTGAATGGGACCGTGCATTATCCTGGTGTAGCACAACACCTTTCGACTGATCAATGTACGCCTCTTTTCTTTCAGTGCAACATTCAAGCGCTCTAGCTGTTAAGAATAGAAGTCTGATGTAATCGTTACATTCTGTGGTAGCAACTCAAAGTGGATCACACCAACAATATCCCACCAAAGGCTTAACATGACTTCCATAGGGTGGATGTCTATTTTCGACTGTGCTTTAACTAGTTTACCTGCACATAGCCATTTTCTACGGCGCTTAAAATTTTTACAAAATATCCATTTTTCATCTCCAGTCACTAACGTGTCCAAAAAAAGTGAGTTACATTCACGAAAGTGCACAGAAATGCAAACGTCCACTCTTGCTCTAAGGTTGGCTTCTGTCAAATCATGGGGAATCAATTTTCCAAGTTTTGACACCTTTCCAAGATGTTGCAGATGACAGTGAACTGTTGAATGGGTTGAATTAAGCTTTTGTGCAAGTTCTCAACTGTTACAGCACAATCACCATCAAATGCAGCCAGCAGCAAGTCATCATTAAGCTCAACAGGATGACCTGAATGTGGCGCTTTGCTTAAGTTGTAGTCACCTGATTCTGAAATTTCTGCAACCACCTTCGACATTTTCTTTCATTGAGAGACTCCGCACCGTAAACACCTTGAATGTTTCGTGTAGTTTCTGCTGTACTGTTGTCTTTTTTAAACTCATAAAGCATTATATGCCTAATGTGCTCCTTAGACACATCCATCTTCATAAGGATTTATTTGATTAATGAGCTGAAAAAGTGAAGTTGAGTTAGTTTATTTTTTGTCTGAACATTTTTATACACATCCTACTACATATTTTAGTCATTAAAGCTTTCTACAAGGAGAGAAATGATGATGAACTTTCCTATTAAATTTTTGGGATGACCTGATATATATACCGACAGACATTTGTTTGTTTTGTACTGGGCACAGAATAGGGGTTAGCGTGCCTGGCTGCATTTCCAAAGGTCCAAAGTTCGAGTTCTCGGTACGCCTCTGAAAATGTTATAGAAGTGATACTCAATCTCCTATTTGGTTAATAGTACCCGCACGGGCTACAATGGTTTGGTTTGGTTTGTTTTAAATTTCGTGCTAAGCTACTCGAGGGCTTTCTGCGCTAGCCATCCCTAATTTAGCAGTGTAAGACTAGAGGAAAGGCAGCTAGTCATCACCACCCACCGCCAACTCTTACCAACGAATAGTGGGATTGAACGTCATATTATAATACCCCTACGGCTAAAAGGGCGAGCATGTTTGGTGTGACGGAGATCCGAGCCCGTGACACTCAGATTACGAGTCGAGTACCTTAACCACTTGGCCATGCCAGGTCAGGATTTTACTGACTGGATAAATTTCCTTCTGTCTTTCATTTATATGGCAAACAAATCCTGCCATCAGTAGACCAAATGTGTCAAAAGTTCATAAATTAAGATTACGGACAATTTTTGTAGATTTATTATTAAACGTGTGTAAATTGACTGTTCTATTGTGTTAGTTGTTTACAGTTGTCAAAAAGAGAAAACACCCTTTGTAAAAAAAGAAAAAAATGTGTTAAACGGTTCATGTGGATGTACTTTGAAACTGATTTAAACTGTAAAATGTAAAACTATACAACGCTATGTGAGCAGAATTTGTCATCCCCCAAATCGCAAGAATGAAACATAGAATATCATCATCAGGATTCAGAACTCTATAAAAAATCAGTCACACGTTAATATTAAACTATAATGTTTAAGCACGCTTCCTTAACCACTCATCCATCACTAGGCATCAGATATAAAATATTCAGTATTCATCATTAAGTTTCAGAGTTGTATTAAGTATCATTTAAACACTGTAGCCAACATGATAAACTTTAAATGTATGTTTAAAACATGTTTTCCCACTCAGAGTCATTACTCAGTATTCATCATCAGGTTTCAAAGCTGAATCAAATATTAAGCATCATTTCAACGCTTTAGCTATCACGACAACCTAATATTTGTTTCAAATAGGATTTCCCATCCATACTTAATGCTCAGTATTCATCATCAGGTTTCAGAGCTGTATTATGTATTAAGCAGGAAATTTCAGAATGTCACTATAGTATATTCCCTTGTGTCATTGACTGACATTACTAAATAGTCAGCCAAGTATACTAAACAATAATTTTGTGATTTTATTTCGAAGGTAACTATTTCAATACGCCTATATCATTACTTTCCAACGTAAGTATTGCCATACCAATAGTACATGCTACATATAACCATATTACAATTTTTATATAATAATTTGAACTAAGTAACTGACTGGCACATTTTATTAAGTCCTTTCGTACATAAGTGTACATTTTACGTTAACGTATTTCATAAAATGACATGAAAGAACTTAAATTATGGTATTTACGAATCTAAGCTAGTTTTAATAAATTAACCTTTTCAAGTTTTACCTAGGCGGGTTTACATCTTTTTCTATCATGTTCATTACAATGTTTCCTTTTTCTGCTGTCCCAAGCTGAGACAGCGGTAAGTTTATGGATTTACAACGCTAAAATCAGGGATTCGATTCTCCTCGGTTGACAAAGTTGACAGCCAAATATGGCTTTGCGATAAGGAAAACACACACCATTTTCATGCTATATGAAAACAATTTAAACATGATATAGAATAGCGGCTTTTGTACCGACTTGTGTTAAAACTAATAAAAAATATTGGACAATTTAAAAAAGTTAATACTCCAAGTTCGTATAGTAAATAACGGGAAAGTGTCGAACCCACACAAACTTAGAATCGTCTGTCTATCAAAATATTTTAATAAAAATGGGCAAATGACCACGAAACCAACATAAATGGAGATCTCGCAAAATGCCATACCTCCATGTATTATCATAAGCCTTCTCAATGCCAAAGAATATTGATACAAAATGTTGTCCTTTGATCAAGTCGAATTAGGTGGTTCATAGTGGAGCGCTGTCGTCGGAACCCACACTGGGTGGGCGAGAGGATGTTGTTTGATTCGAGAAACCAAACAAGACAAACATTAATCATCCTGTCTAATGTCTTACAGAAACAGCTCGTCAAAGCAATTGGACAGTAGTTTGATGGAACCTTGGGATCATTCCCAGGCTTAGAGAAAAGTAGGACAATACCCCGGCGCCAGACATCAGGAAAAATATTCTCCTGCCAGATCCAACCAATGTACTTCTTCCAGACTCATGAAGAGCCTGTTTGAGTTCCACCACTGTAAAGGAATGATTATAGTCACAGAGACAATCAGCTCGAAAGGAAAGAGGTGATCGCTTGGCCCGAGTCTTGATGACTAAGAAGGTAGAGAATGAAGCAGAAATGCTAGATTTCTAGCAAAAGCTTTTACCTAGAGTATCGGCGATTCTCCAGGTATCAGCGACTTTCTGGCCATCAGAGAGCAAGATTATATTGCCCACTGTCCTTTCAAATCTTGTCCCATATCACTTTGGTGGTAGAAGATACGCTGGTTGTGAACTTAATCCAAGATTCCTTCTGTTTTGACGTCTTACCCACTGAGCTTTTGCACGAACCTGCTGCAAAGTGATGCTGTTCGAGAGTGTGGGATACCTACGAAAAATATTCAAGGCCTGTTTTTGAACCTTCCGTGCTATGTGACAGGCAGGATTCCACTACGGACAAGGATATCGTGGAAAACGTGTCGAGCTTTTAATAATACATTGAGCAGCTACCTGTATCACACAGTCAGTTACTGCTGCCACCCAGCCGTCTATCTATGGCTTACAGATGATGGGAGGATCAAGTTCTGCGAGAGCAGTGAAAGAGAGCCAGTTGGCTTAATCCAGCTTCTAACGGGGCACGCGGGTCGGGTGGCATGGACCATGGCCAGTATCTCTCAAAATTATATAAAAATGATCACTGCCTCGTGGGTTATTGTCAACCCTCCATGAAAAATAGGAGAATAGTGAAGAGGAGCACATGGAGAGATCAATAGCAGTAAAGAACTGACTCAATGTATGAAAATAAGTATAAAAGCCAGTACTGAAAAGAGAAAGGTTGTGATCAGAGAGCATACGCTCTACGGAGCGACCCCTCCCATGAAAATCAGCACTTTCCCAGAGGTGATGATGTCCATTAAAGTCCCCCAGGATTGAAAAGGGAGACGGCAACTGTTCAATGAGAGCATCAAGGTCTGATTGATCACATGTCTCTCAAGGCGACAGGTAGAGAAAAAAACAGTGATGGTATGACCCAAGGAAACACGGATGGCTACGGCCTTCAAGGGTGTGTCGAGTGCCAAATACAGGGTAAGTATATGCTGATCAACCAACAGTACCATCCTTCCATGCACTCGTCCATCACACAGCCTGTCATTTCTGTACATAGAAAACTGCCGAAAAATGACTGTATCGACAGGTTCCAGAAATGTTTCCTGTAAGGAAAGACATACAGGATGATAGGAAGTAATCGTAGCTTTGATGTCATCCAGATTAGAACGTAAACCTCGACAGTTCCATTGTACCAAAGTGGCCATTTTTATTTAAGTTTAGGCAAATTGGGTGAAGAACCTTTCTGTTTACGACCACGTCTTTTTTCTTTATTCGAGGGAGGTCTGTCGATCTCCATGGATCCTGCCCTGGGTAAATTGGGCAGGTCTTTGTAGTTGTAGGAGGATTCCAGCGACTGAGGACGTGAACGAATGATCGTTTTGCATCTTAGAACGAGAGAAGAAGATGTATCCAAAACCAAAGAAAGTGGATCTTGTGGTTTGCTGTAATTAATGTTAGAGGTGGGTGTTGACGATGATTTATCAATTTTTTTTAACCGTGAAAGTCAAAAGACTTTTCATATGGTTTGAGAAAGATTCTTTTGGTTACATAGACAGGTTCGTCTGCACTCTCACTGTAGTAGTGGAACGAAGTGCAGCAGCATACGTCCGAGATGAAGTGTTGGACAACAACTTTCGAGCCTCAAGATAAGTAATGTTTTCAATCGTCTTCAAATGCTGCATCTCTTTTGCTTCCAACCATTTAGGGCAAGAGCGAAAGTAGGATAGGTGAAAGCCATTGCAATGACGCAATGAGGGTCCGTTTCACACTCAAAGACATCGTGGTCCTTGCCACCGCAACGAGCACACGTCAAGGAACCATGACATGATGTCCTCGAGTGACAGAACTGCTGATACTGGAAACATATGAGAGGGTTTTGAATCTATGGCCGTACCTTGCAATTATGATAACCTGCCTTGATGGTGACAGATGGACGAGGTAATGTATGTGTTAAAATGAGGACATTGGTCAACATCATAATTCCATCTTTGTGGCTCACTGCAGAAACTCCTTGGGTAGAGAAACCAACGAGAATTTCCAACTATGGGATGTTCTTTCAATCCCTCTCAACAATAACTCCTCGTGACGAATCCAAAATAGCATGGGGCGTAAACTCAATAGGTATGTCCGCAATCGCTTTTGAATGTTAGAGAAGTTCACTGTGTTTAGATGTGGATGTGTCCACCAATATGTCACAAGATCGAAGCTTTTTGACTGATTTTGAAGAGCCAGCAAGTCCCTCTAGTCCCTTCTGAATGAAAAAGGGAGACGTTTGCCCTGAAGGTTTGTCTGAAAGAGGATGTAATATAAGAAAATGAAGTATAGGTGTTAGAGATGTTGAAGATTGCTGCTCAGAATCTTCAAGACGTAGTCGTTTACCTGTGCACTGTTTTTTCACTATTTAAGTTTTTATTTCGAGGATCCATAGTAAAAAAAGAATTTTTCGGTGCCCACTGACCCCACCCACCATGAAGCCCTACGAGAGGACGCACTACAATGCCAAGCAAGAAGACTGCAGCAACGCTAGGGATTCGTGAGCACTATACCCAAACACCAGCGTCAGATATAATGTCCACAACACCGGTTGAGAACATCTAACACTGGTACTTGGTTGACCCTAGCCCAAGTGGACCAACCGATTGACCCTAGAAGGCTATTCCAAGGCACCCCGTCTTCAGGAATTCATTGCCAAAGTGGAGTGTTGGAGTTGGGCCCCTCAACCAGGATTCTCTCCTCCCCTTCATGGGTCACCATGCACGGCAAACATATTGGTGGATGTTTAGATCCCAGATGAGGTAAACTGAAACAACAGAACCTTCCCCGGGAGGTCTCCTCACCACGTACAGGAATCCACACTGAATGGCTAGGTTAAGGGAAAATATTTAAAAAATATATATGTAAACTTTGTGCCTTAAGAAAGGCATTTTGAAAATTTAGAGTCTCACATCAATTTCTTCCTTGTAAACTGTAAGCACACCAACTTTTTCCTCTGTAAGTTGTTCATAGATTAAGTTCTTTCTCTATAAGATGTTCGCAAATCAGTTTCCTCCTCTGTTAGATACTCGTACATCAGTTTTTTCTTGTGTAAGCTGTTCGGACATCTTTTCCCACCATCTGTCATTTTGAACGACTGTTACTAATAATATACAACATCAATAACTGGAGGGTAGCATACAATTACGTGAACAGACTTGGAGTCATGATGGAAAAGCAAAAGGTGTAAAACAAACCCTTGGAAACAAGTTGAAGAGAGCCAAGAAAAAACTCCCGACACATAACACGTTTAGTACGCGAGAAATCAATCATTCAAACTCTGATTGGTTGAGGTTCCCCCATCCCTGCAGGACAACGGTAGGTGTTCAGATTTACAATAGTAAAATCAGAGGTTCGAGTCCCTTTAGTGAACATAGCAGATAGCTATATGTGGTTTTGCTACAAGAAACACACACACACGAACTGACTGGTTGGGACTGAATGCCGAGTGGATGGGGCGTGGCCTGCCCAGTCCCACCCGTAGCTATGCCAGTATTAGCGCATGTACAGTTACGCTAACGTAAAATAATAGCACTTCCCTCAGTTAAAATTACCTTGCACTAAGCATAAACTAAACACAGTAGCAAACATAACATTCATAAAATGCATCGTTTAAATAAGTTTTCCTAAATTGCAAGACATCAGGCATAAAATATCCAGTACTTATCATCATGGTTCAAAGAGTTGTATTATTCATTATATTTATAAAACACTGTAGTCAACTCGATAATCCTGAAATGTACAGTTTTAAAGAGGAGTTCTCGTCCTCTCCTCAATCACAAGGCGTCAGGTATGAAATATCTAATATTCATCATTAGGGTTCAGATACGTATTATGCAACAATGAAATAGTGAATCCAGCAAGATAATTCTGAACTGCAAATTTAAAAACTTTTACTTTCTCTCATCAATTACAGAGCATCACGAATGAAATATCCAGCATTAATCGTCAGGTTTCAAAGCTACGAAGAGCAGCAATTAAACATTGTAGCGAAAATTACAACCATGAAATTTACTATTTAACCAACTGACACTTTGTAATTGCAATGCTTACGTCGTACACCTAAAACAGATGGAATAGACCAGAGATTATGGAACAGTTTGTACAATTTCTCAATAACTGGTAAAACGTCTCTTTTAAACAGAGGAGCAAGAGCTCAATAAAATGAGTAAGTAGAGTAGAGTGAGGAGCAGATGACTCACGACTCAGATGTGACTCACTAATGGCCAAAACAAATTACTTTAATACTATTAACGTTAGAAAACGTATTCTGTAAAACAGGCAACATAAACCTTTTAAGTGCTTAAGTAAAACTAATAAAGTTACGATCTGGAACTTTATTTGTTCCTTATTACACCCTATAAAGGACAAGTTGTTATAAAAAAACTTCCCTATTTATAAATAGATACCTTAAAAGTGCTGTTATTTAGCTGTTGTGCTATAACAAAACATTAACAAATAATATTGTTAGTCTTTATCTTCATCATGCACGTACGCAGAGAGAGGTTCGAGGGGATTATGCTGATCCCCTATTTCTGTGATGTAAAATAATTATGCTTATATACTTATAGCAGGTGAGTATGGTAGTTAATACTTTCTACACATTCTACATTCTTCTTATGAAGCATAAGCACTTTTTTGGCAAGAAATAGTTGCATGCAGTGGTTACTGTTAGTATTTTGTAATTGGAGTCTGAAGCCGTATTGTCACTGTCATGTTTTGTAGGCCGGATTTTTCACAGTTGGTGTCTGTTATTTGTTGACGATAAATTTAAACAATAAACAAACAGAAGCACAGTTCCACCTATTTTAAATTACTTTATTAAAACACTTATCTTTTACCATTTTTTTCTGTGGGGGCAGGCCCCCAGCCCCGTGTAGCATTGGTATGTTTCGTGCAGCATATGTTTTCGTTTTATCTCACAAATTAAAACCTCTCCCCCTTTCAGACGTTCTACGTACAGGGCTACTCGTAAAACTTGTATAATTTTTTGTAATTATTAACCCTCGAGCAACGAGAGGATAAAAGTAGAAAAGCGAAAACAAAACTCAGTAAATGTATCCGCAAGAAACAGGATTTTCTCATACGATTTTTAATGCGGAGGTGGTTGAATTTAGACAGTTTTCAAAAACATTCTACAACATGCCATCTGTCTCTCCCATCTCATTATGAACTTACACCTCTGAAGAAATAATCCTCATTTTAACCTTCGTTAATGACTCTTACCTTCCGTTTCTGAAGTTCACCTACACAGTTTATTAAAATAAAACCGAATGAACGTGTATACCGAAAAATTGGCTTAATGCCAAATCCGATTGAACAGTTCGATCGTTTTTAAGTACGACGTTCGAACCAGGTATTAAACTTTGCAAATTCACAATGCCACCTGGAGAAAGAAGAAGACAGAAATTTCATGAACAATAGAGAGAAAATATATTAAATAATACACAATACATACAAATAGTCTTTCCGCTATTCTAACACCTCTTTGTAAGAAATTGTTGTTGTTCATTCATTATTAAGCACGAAGCTAAACAAAGGGCTATTTGTGCTCTGTCCACCACAGGTATCGAAACTCGGTTTCTAACAGTATAAGTCCATAGACATACCAATTTGCTACTGGGGTGCTTATTTAAAATGCATTAAATATCCTACCTACAGTTCTAGCCTCGTAATCTGAGGGTCACGGGTTCGAACCCCCGTCGCACCAAGCATGCTTGCCCTTTCAGCCGTGGGGGCATTATAATGTGACGGTCAATCCCACTATTCGTTGGTAAAAGAGTAGCTCAAGAGTTAGTAGTGGATGGTGATGACTAGCTGCCTTCCCTCTAGTTTTACACTGATAAATGAGGGACGGCTAGCGCAGATAGCCCTCGTGTAAATTTGCGCAAAATTCCAAAAAAACAAACAGTTCTAGCCATGTCAATGTTACCAGGTAAGAAATACCTTTAATGCAGGTGTAGATCTGAGATTTTCAAAGTGGGGGATTCAAAACGAACGAATATCGGAGAATCTGAGAGAGATTACCCCCGTAAAACTGAAATACTTTGCCATTTTAATTCTAAGTCCTATTCCTATCGGCAAGTTAGCAATAAAAAATGCGAACGATTAGGTTCTCTGTTGAAACTGTCAATCCTTACGAACTATTTATGAATTCTTCATATGTAACGCATACACAGACATGTGTGTGTATCGAGAAATCTTACCGTAAGTACATGAACACTATAAAAAAATAGTTTTTCAATTGAATTTGATAAAATGATGTTTGCTAAACCTAGTGTTTACGCGCTTTATATAGCCGGATGAACTGTATTTTACTTTACAAAGATTAATTTGCAATATTAGCTTAATGGTTGGATTAAGGTCTAACATAAACCTCTTACATTTATCGAACCCCAAAAGACATTTTTCGGATTACAACCGAAAACATCGTTATCAACGAGGACATGAAGATGATTGGAAAGAACAACCGAAGTATTCTAAACTTCCTGGAGCAGCGCTGATTTATTCTGTATACAACAGTTCGATCATTATTCCTTTTATTTTGAACTATTACAATAATCCATTCACAATTTATTTCAACAAATTTATTTCACACTTTTAAATTATCTTTGAATCTAATGTTTAATCCCTTATGTTCAGAGGTATGTATTAATTATAAGTTTAAAACGTTACACACATGTAAAACGGTGACATTAAAACCCTTAAATCCACTACTGGAAAACGAAATTCTCATTAGAACGAAACACAACGTCAGAACATACAGTTATCTAAATAGTCGCTGAAACACATTAGTGATACGCCCCCCAGTGGCAAACCGGTATGTCTATGAAACTAGAACGCTAGAAACCGTGGGCAGATCACAAATATGTCATTGTGTAGCTTTGTGCTTAACTTGAAACAAGCCCCAAGTGATACACACATATAGAAACACAAACAATGAGTAAAGACAACTAGATAAGTAACTTATTAATAAACATCCCAGTGGCTCAATAATAATAATGTGAGAACATAACGCTAAAAACCGCGTTTCGCTAACCGTGGTGGGTACAACAAAGATAGCTCATGGTGTGGCTTTGTGCTTGATAACAAACAAACGTTGTTGATAGTATGGTACATTATTGTAGATACTACAAGACAAAAGTAAATACGTTGAAATGCACTAGCAATATTTTTTCTTTATAGAAATTAGCACATTCTGTTTTAATATTGCCATAAGTTTAACACTGTGTTAATGTGAAATGTTGGTTCAGATCCCTTGTACTAGTGTTCACGATTCAGCCAAGATGTTTGACTGCTGTTTGATTTTTTCAATTTCCACGTAAGCTCGTACAATAGTATTCATACCAAACCATAGCTGGAAGTGTTTCATTGGCCAGTGTTACCTTCTAGATATGGTTTCAACACAATTATAGCATACTTGGGATCACAGTCTTGCCTGGAGATGATTCTTTGCCCAACAGGTCCTATACATGCCAGCAGTCGGAGGACCCATAAAGTGGCTCTCAAACACTATCGACTGAAATGTTGCCCACACTTGTATCATGCCTCTTGTACGCTTCTTTGTAAATGTCGTATGTTGATACCCGTGATATCATGTTTTTTCTTTTTTCCTTTTTTTGCCATTGAACAAACAAACTATCGTTGACTGTTGTCAAACAATTTGAACTCACATACATTTGTTTTGGGCACCCTCAGCCAGTTCTTCTTGTCCAATTCTTCGAAGTCTGATGTCCTTTTTCAGCCTTTTTGTTTCGTTGTATCTCCTGACTTGTTGCTTTTAGTGTTCCTAAAGCAATGCGATTAATTGACACGTATACTTTAAGTAATGTCATTCACAAATTTTCTATCAGATCGTCGTATACCACGTAAAGAATACGCCCACAATTATTTAAAATTACTTTTGAAGAGTTTGGGCTCTCTACTAACACTAATTTTACTATCAAAAGTACTAGCTTCAAGCAGTTTCTTCTGTTTGTTTGTTTTTGAATTTCGCGCAAAGCTACACGAGAACTACCTGCACTAGCCATCTCTCATCTAGCAGTGAAAGACTAGAGGGAAGGCAACTAATTATCACCACTCACCGCCAACTCTTGGGCTACTCTTTTACCAACGAATAGTGCGATTGAACGTAACATTATAACGCCCCCACGGCTGAAAGAATGAACATGTTTGGTGTGACGGTAATTCGAAACCGCGGCCCTCAGATTACGAGTGGAGCGCCCTAACCACCTGACCATGTCGGGCTAGTTTCGTTTGAAATATTAAATTGTGTCACGTGTAGTAATGTTAAAAGAAAATATATGTCGATCAAAAAAGTAAAGTAAAATCAATATTTGATAGAATAGGTGTAAGAAGAAATATTCCTCTTCCCATATTCTCAGGTTTATCATGTTACGTTTTTCATAAAGTTAAAAAACAAAACAAAAACCTTATTGCCATTTACAGATCATTGGATAAAATTAGTCTAATATTAAATAAAACTGAAGATGAAATAAATTTAATGAAGAAAACAGCTATATATAAATTTCATTAGGAATACGATCGCGCATAGATTGATCAAGCGAGAAGAAACTTAAAATTTGGAATAAATGAACATAAGCGAAATCGTTAAATACAAAATTGCAAACTTTGCATTACTGAACATTTATATAACACTGCACATATCATCTAGTGAGAGAAAACGGTTATTTTAGCTTAATTGAATCTTATGACGCTAGAAATATTAGAGAAACCAATGAAATGATAAAATACACTAAAGTCAGCTTGGTCTTAAAGAAAGATGAAGGGTTAGAAAATCAGAAATTAGGTAGGTGGTGTATCTCAAAATGGCTGGTATGGGTATTAACACTTTTATTGATAAACAGAGAACAACGTTTCGACCTTCCTATGTCCATCTTCAGGTTATTTATTCTTTGCTTATCAATAAAAGTGTTAATACCCATACCAGCCATTCTGAGATGCATTTTTATTTCAAGTGGGATTTTCGTCATCAACAACAGGTAAATGGTGTGATAGTATTTCTTGAATTAGAAACTAGTAGTCACATGACCATGGACTTTGTACATATAAGGCACATAAAATTTATTTTTCACACTCTTAAAGGTGACGTTAAACCACGTTAAAACATGTAGAGTGACTTCTCCAGTCGTGGATCAATTTAAATAAAGATTTAATTATCTTATTATAAAATTTGTTCGTTTGTGGATTTCAATATTTCACATGGAGTAGCTTCCCTCAGCCAAAATATTGATTTCTACGTTTGTCACATGTCGAGACAGATCCAAGCGCATGCATCACATCAACGCTGAGATTAATATGACTATCTATATATACTTTTATAGGCATTATGCTGGTGTGGCAATCTGACTGATTAGACGACAACCAATCACAAGATAAAGTATCAGCACGTGAATGAATTCTGGTGCAGTTCATATTCATGGTTGTTGTTTTTTTTCCTAAATAGCCATGAAATTATACAACATAGCTAAACAATATGCCAAGATATTCTCGGCTGTTTTATTGTTAAGTATCTGGTACTGAGGGATTGAGAAAAGGCGATGTACATCCTCACTTAAACACACCTTTAAAATACCAGAGGAGATAAATCTTTAAACTATTATAACGTTTATACGTATTTCAACACTACTTTGATAAATCAGTCAGTTTTAAAACGGAAGTAATATACACTAGATCAAAATTATTTTCCACGATTTATACTCGTTTCTTAGTTTCAGCTGTGGTTGTTGTTTTTTCTTTCAATTTTTGCGCAAAGCTACACGAGGGCTATCCTCGCTAGTCGTTCCTAGTTTAGCAGTGAAAACTAAACGAAAGGCAGCTAGCCATCATCACCCACCGCCAATTTTACCAACGAATAGTGGGATTGACCGTAACTTTATAACGCCCATATGGCTGAAAAGGCGAGCATATTTGGTGAGACGGGGATTCGCACCTGCGACCCTAATATTACGAGTCAAACGCCCTAACCACCTGATCAGACCCCTAGCGAAATACTCAACATGAAAAGAGGAGGCACATTAATATTTATATATTGCTATTTTAGTGCAAACTACACAATAGACTATCTGCACTCTGTACACCACGGATAATCGATTCACAGATTTTTGCGTAGAAATCCTGCCCCCCGCTAGTACAGCGGTATGTCTCCGGATTTACAACGCTAAAATCAGGGGTTCGATTTCCCTCGGTGGGCTGAGCAGATAGCCTTTGTGGCTTTGCTAAAAGAAAAACACAAACACACGCGTATAAATCCGCAAACTTACAGCTGATCCACCACGGAATTACACGGTGTCACTTTATTTAATAGTAATCTTAACTTTTTAAAAACAATAATAACACATATTTCTTTAAGCCTTAAGATAACATTTGACACAGAAGTGCTTGCCCAAGAAAATTTTGAAAGACTTAAACAGAAATAAAACAATTTTTTGTAATTTTCCAGTTCTGAATTAAAAAAGGAAAAATTAATTTGCACAAAATACTGATAATTACCAACATACAGAAATGAATGGAATATAATTACTAAGTAACTTGAACTAACATCATAAACAAATATTTATTTATCTAATTTCTTTTCAAAATTAAGAAATTTTAAAACGTTTAAAATCCTTATATAGAAGAAATAAAAAATACTGTATTTTTCAAATTATAGATTAATTTCAGGTTGCCTATTTGTTTTTTTTGGAAAACTGAACAATGAGTAATTTGAGTTACATATTATAAAACGTAACGTCGAGCTATCGGGGTGGTCGTTTTCAAATAATAGTCACTTTAGCCGTGGGAGCGATATATTATGACAGTCAATCCCACTATTCGTTGGTAAAGAGTAGCCCAAGAGTTGGCGGTGGGTGGTGATGACTAGCTGCCTTTCCTCTAGTCTTAAACTGCTAAAATAGGGATAACTTGCGCAGGTAGCCGTCGTGTAGCTTTGTGCGAAAATCAAAAACAAACATTCAAAAAAAAAATCTCAGACTTTTAGTTCTTGTAAACAGAAGCCTTAATCTCCTGATTCGTGTTTGTGCGTATCATTTATGTTACTTCTTCGTATCGGTTCAGATGTTTTTCTTAAGATTATTTTTCTTTTGTAGTATTTCAGATTTTTTTTTCAGTCCTCCGGTGGTACAGCGTTAAGTCTACGAACCTACAACGCTAAACTCAAGGGTTCGATTACCCTTGGTGGACTTAGTAGATAGCCCGATGTGGCTTTGATGTAAGAAAACACACACAGATTTTTTTTGAAAAAGGGATTGCTAAAATAAACTAGAAAAACAACTTAACTTTAGTAGTAACTTTGATGAAATATACAAGAACAAGTAGAAATGTATGGAACTTAGCGTTGTTGACAGTTGGCACGTCTGTTTTGTACTACAGTAAAAATGTGTGTAGAAGACAGATGTTTCTGATAAAAAGGTGAGGAATGGCCTGCACGAGTACTATGGATGTCTAAAGTCAGAAAAACTGTAAGAGTAGGATATAAACTGTTGATACGGTGAGTTAAAACAACGTCAAAAAAACTTATAAAACATTGGGTACAATCTTTAGGCAGGTAATTATTTCGAGTGAATTACAGTTAACCCTAATGTACTGAGCAAAAAGAGTAAGAATTTTCCTCTGTTTATCATGTCTTTTTTTCTTTAACGAAATCTAATTTGATACATCAACAAACAAACTCTAGATTATTAGAAATAGATCAGATTCCAGACAAATAAACATAACATGTGCTAGACACCAAACTTTTACACATACCACAAACTGGATAGCAGACAAATAAACATAACACATGCAAGACACCATAGTTTTAGACATAACACAAATTGTATACCAGACAAATAAACATAAATGCTGGACACTTATTTGTTTTGGAATTTCGCACAAAGCTACTCGAGGGCTATCTGTGCTAGCCGTCCCTAATTTAGCAGTGTAAGTCTATAGGGAAGGCAGTTAGTCATCACCACCCATCGCTAACTCTTGGGCTACTCTTTTACCAACGAATAGTGGGATTGACCGTCACATTCTAACGCCCCCACTGCTGGGAGGGCGAGCATGTTTGGCGCGATGCGGATGCGAACCCGCGACATTCAGATTACGAGTCGCACGCCTTAACGCTCTTGGCCATGCCGGGTCATGCTGGACACCAAATGCTTTAATGTTACGCATTCCAGATACTAAGTTTTTTTGCCAGATTAAATGATTTGTCATGTTTTAGCAAAACTAAATAAATTATCCAGCTTTTGCCAGATTAAAAATAAACTGTCAGAATTTTTCACCAGGATTAAATGAACGAAACCGATGAGTTGCAAATAATAAACGCAATGCGTTTTATATTTAATTGCAAAAACACAAGTTTTTAACTTACAAACATGATGGCAAAGAAAACAAACTCAACTTACGATATCACTATAGATAACATATCACGTTTGTTTTCACATCTACTGGAAATATATTTGTTTGTAAGATATGCCTATTGATCGATAGTTTACTACAAATATGTATATTATCTTTCAAAATTTAACACATAATACAGCGTTGAAAAAAAATCCATTTTATGGTAGCTTTACGAAATTTGCTCATATTTATTTTGGAAAATTATTCAATTCACTGATGTATATACGACCCTGTAGGCACAAAAGAAAGTATATGTGTGTTTGTAACGATAATATCGGGTTTCGATACCAACGATAGGTAGAGCACAGACAGCTCACTATGTGGTTTTGTGCTTATATTCAACAAGAAGAAGAACTCATTTCACGTTGTCATTTCAGATAATAAATACTTTATTTAATCTTTCTGTAACTATTTCCAATAGTCCATAAATACATCAAGTCAGTGAATCTATCCCGAGTAACATAACAGTAAACACTGACAGTAAAATAATGGAAAAGCTAACGAATTTACAAAGACCATCTTACCTTTAAAATATGCTAATAATAAATATTAATGAGGCGCAGGTTGGCCCTGCAGTTAAAGCTCTTAATTTCGGAGCAGATGAGCCATTCTACTCCACTTGATACCACAAAATATTTCCGCATTTTAAGTTTTGGGTCAATCCCTAAACATGGTTTGATTTGGTTCGTTTTGAATATTGCACAAAGCTACACGAGGGCTATATCCGCTAGCCGTCCCTAATTTTTCCTATAATTGTTTAAAAAGTCAAAATGAAAACTACGAGTACTACTGCAATAACTCGTAAAATCTATGCTACCCGTGACACAGAGGACTTTAATTTTTACAATATTTTAAATCTTTATTAAACGCGAGTTCGCTGGCTTCTCTCATATTTAAAACATATTGGCGTGATTTCTACACAAAACCCCAGAAACGTTTTATCAGTTACTTTTTACGTTTTTGCTAATCACTCAAGGAGTTTCATATGTTACAAACATCTCGTTTTTCTTAACTGTCACAGCTAAGCTCCAAATGAATTGTTTGTATTCTTGCACGTAATAAATCAAAACGTATTGATAACTAGAATTTTAATGTTTAAGACAAAAAATGAAGTACTGGAAAAAATAAAGTTACAGAAAAATTACATCTTATCTACTAACGTGCCTATATAATGTTCCTTATTTGTGCTGTTAAAACAGTTGATATATTTTACCGAATCGTTTCTTTGGATACTTAGATTCTAAGCATATTTACAAAATTTCATGCTAATAAAATGTTAGTGGGGGTGAGAAGAATCCATGAGATATTAGGTTGTTTATAAAAAGAGAATAATTTGCCTTAATTAACTTATTAGACGTCAATAAATTACATTACCCCCTTGTGCAAATTAATTGAAACAAATGGTCATTTTACAATATTTTCAGCATGGCGGCTGGTGTACGCTCACTGTACCTGCTGATTTTCTTTAATAGTCATTTTTTCACACAAATGGCGTCATTAGCTGTGTTTTGCAGTACGGTCGATCTATTTTTGAGATATATGACGAAATTTTGAGGAATATTACGTTATTCGAAATTGCGTTAGAAGGGCAAGGAAACCAGTCAAAAAACAACTTCTGACTAACTCAATGAATAAAAAACGGTATCAATTGGGTCTAAAATACAAGAACTGGACGCAAGAACAATGGAGGAAGGTGTTATTCAGTGACGACACTCATTTCTTCGTATAGGTTCAAAGAAGTCTGCATGTTCGCAGATCTCCAGGTGAGAAACTTCGAGAATCTCACATCAATCAGTTCGTAAAACATCCCTTGAAGAAGATGTTTTGGGGCTTTTTCAGCTACTATGGCGTCGGAGGCTTACATATCGTAGAAGGTATGATGCGAGGACCACAGTACATCGCAGTTTTGCAGAGAAGAGTCGTTCCAGAATTGAAAAAGAGATTTCCAGTTGGATCTGGCATTTTTCAGCAACATCTGGCTCCGTATCACACATCGAAACTTGTGAAGAATTTTATGACTACAACGCGAATAAAGATGCTGGGCTAGCCTGGAAACTCTCTGGACTTAAATCCTATTGAAAATCTTTGGGTGATTTGTAAAGAAAGACTTCGGGGAAAAGACTGTACTACGAAAGATAAGCTAATTGAGGCCGTAATTGAGGTGTGGTACCGCGATCCAAAAATTAGTAAAAATTGCAGTCAACTCGTAAACTCAATGCCAAAGCGAATTAATGATCTTCTGAAAAATAAAGGCAGTCATATTATGTATTAATTTGTAATTTTTGGATTCTCAAAAATAAAATGCAAAAATTGAAAAAATCGTAATTTTCCGTCTTGTTTTAATTAATTTGCACAAGGGTGTACATATGTCTGATAATGTTATAGCACTTATTAAAAGGTTTGTGTTCTGAGTTTTTCAGCTCAAATGTTTAATTTAGCACTAAAATGTATAAGATCAGATTACTGTCAAATCTATGATCCTGAAATCCATGGTTCGAAACTCGTTGACTTCCCGCACTTTGGGGTTGTGGATGTGTTATAAAAATGACGGCCAAATCCCAATATTTAATTAGAGTAAGAAAATAGTTGGCGGTGGGTGCTACTGACTAACTGCCTTTCCTCTAGTCTATAAATTGTAAACTGGATACGACAATGTGAAGAACGTACTTGTGTAGTGTGCGCAAATATCCAAAATCAACAGTACATAACTGCACAACGCAGCAGTGACTGTTTACTGTTAATATTTGCATAAAAATGTTGCTGACTTGTTCACACGCATTTCGAAGACAGTGATGTTTTGTTGAGAGGTTAGGTTTGTATAGATTGGGTTTTAATGGCTTTAGGTTTTTAACAACTGCATTTTATTGCCTTTAGATTTGTACAGATTGGATTTTAATGTCTTGAGCTTTGTGTAAATAGTGTTTTTAATGCCATTAGCTTTTTATTTGAATGATGCAATATCTTTAACAGTGCGTTAATGGTTTCTTTTAATTAACTGTTTTATGGATAAGTGCTATTTTGAATTGTCTTCATATTGATAACAATGGTGATCTAACACATTTAGTTTTTATCGAGCAGATTTTTTTGTCATATTTTTCGCTTTGTGTGAATGCTATTTGTTACAGAAATTCGGTTTGAAGTATATTTTGTTATAACTTAAGACGTGGGCGACGAAACATGAGTTAGAATAGGCTTAATAAGCATATCTGTATCTATATATAAAATGGGAATTAAATCTTCATTTGTTGTAGCTACGCTGAAATATCCATTAAAATAGCTGAATATATACTACTATTCGTATTCATTATTGAAAACACGTCTAGTTCATTATGCAAGTAGTAAACAAGCGAGGAGAACGTTAGATGTTACCATGGTGACACAAGCTGCCACCATTGGTACGCGGGCACAAACAGCTTTTCAAGTTGAGGCTATGCCATTGATTGTTCAAGTAGCAGATTGCCCTTATTTTTTTCCTTTTAGTCATTCCTGATCTTAAAGAACAAGAAAAAATAATCAAAAGCGGAAATCTTAAGAGATAAGACCAGACTAGCTCTGTAGTAGTGACTAGCTCTATAGTAGTTTACAGAAAAACAACAACAAAAAGTCAGTAATATTTCAGTTGATTGACAGCCTAATAAACCTTTCAATCGATATATTGAGTTATAACTAACACTGCAGCTAAGCCTTAAAAATTGTTCCTTAGGGAATTCTTTTCAAAATTAGCAACTTTAAGAATGTTGAGATTATTTCTTTTATACACCTATAGAGAATAGGTGTTAGAATAAGTGTTAACCAGTCGTACCGGTATAATTCCACACGTCGTACACATCAGCATGATGAAATAATTTAAACGTAACTTATTTGTTGTTGAAGTTTGTCCTAAATTAAATCTTTGTTTCAGATCTGCAGAGATACTTAAAAAAAAACAGAAGTGTCTTTAAAAATTGTTTAACTTAATTTCATATTTCTGTAAGCCTGTTTTGTCACTGAACAAAGCCACATTGGGTTATCTAATGTATCCACCATCTAGCCTGAGATGTTAGAGCTGTGAATCCTTATACCTACTGCAGTCTCACTGAGGTCTTTTAATCTATTAAGGATATAAAGTGTTTGATTTTCTAACTCTAACATGTCAATGTTGAAATAATTCGATCTTTTGTTTATTTGAAGTTGATTTTTTTTACTCATGTCCGTAACGATCTGTACGCTGAATACGCCTGGGTCCAAAATATTTTTTCCTCTGAAGAAAATATATTAATATATACAGATTTATCATAACAGCCAACAGGAGAAAACAGTAAGTTTGAAATGCTTAAAGATATAAATGATAGCGATCATAATTATACCCATACTGTGACATTATTATCTTCCGAAAATATCAATACCACAATGATAGAAAACAGACCAATTCTCTGATAAAATATAAATTAAAAAAATTACACAAAATACGAAACCACTCGATATAGCACACTATCTAAGTTCTACGTGTAATAAAATATTGTTACATTATATTCAGAATGTATAATACATAAGATCATCAACAACTCTGAAGAAATAGAAATTTGGTGGCGGACGTCCACACAAGTAAAGCTTAGTATTTTACTCTACTATATGCAAACAACAAATTCAGAACAAATAGGTGACAGCATTTGGTATTTGAGATGAACATACTTGACTTCACATTAGAGATTAAAACTGATTATTTCTTATTTTTACCTGATCTGGAGTTTTACCCAAGAAATTAATTAGTTATTAGCTTAACTCTGAATACAAGAACATCAGAAACATAGTAAATGCATTACACATACACACTAAGAAGGATTTGGTTTGGTTTGTTTTGAACTTCGCGCAAAGCTACACGAGGGCTATATGCGCTAGCCGTTCCTAATTCAGCAGTGTAAGACTAGAGGAAAGGCAGCTAGTCATCACCACCCACCGCCAACTCTTGGGCTACTCTTTTACCAACAAAGAGTGGGATTGACCATCACATTATAACGCCCCTACGGCTGAAAGAGTGACGGGGATCATTAAAGAAACAAATTTATTATTTAAAACTAAAACATTAAAGGCAAATGAGTACATAGGTAGGTAGATATATAAGTAACTGTTGCTATTAAGACAATATCTATCAACATAACTCTTATATTTTAAATTAAAGTACATTTTATAAACATATGACAAAAACTCAATCTGTGTACAGTCAGAGAACAGAAAGAAAAAAACTGTTCAATCAATAAACAATTACAAAGAAACAAAAGCAAAACTACAACCAGATTTTTAAAAAAAGTATGCAAGGAAAATAGAAAGTATAACTAGAACAATACCAAGTATATAAGACTTTACTCATGTAATTCAAAAAAAATGTTTCGAGATATTCCTGTCATAATTGAGAGGCCACAGAACATATTTGATATTCAAATAACAGATAACTTACCTCTCAAGATTTAACCCTTACGTAGCGGTAAAGACTAGAGCATAATAAATAATTACGTTCAATTACTTTAACTCAGTGAAATCTTGCATCATTTATACTACGTTGCACTCAATGTGTGTGTACAGATTCGTGACAATCTGGAATTTAACCATCTCAAGAAAAGCATTTCAGTGTGTGAGAGAAAATATTTGTCCTCTGATTAGTAAACTGATTTTCTGCCTGAGTTCTGAAACTTCGGTGCACAAACACTAAACATGAAATTATATAATCACGAGTGATTAATGATGTTAAATTTTCGGATACGCAGCAGTTACGCTTCAGTTTAACAACGTTTCGTTCTTCAGAATTGTCACTAATTAATTCAAGATATTTTCAGTTATCATGTCTTCTTGTTAGCCCGAAAACCTGGAAGATGTAAAATTAGCTTGCGACATAGAAAACCTTATTAAATAATTAGCTTGGAATACAACATATGCCTCTAGAGATAGTTGGACAGATATTAGTAGTAAAATAACCATATTCTTCGAGTATGGTTACGTCCTCAACGGCCTTAAAATCGTTAAGTAATATATAACAAATGTGTTGGCAGTCTTTACTGTTTCAAAGATTAAACACCTATCGAAAATATAAAATAAAAATGCTAAACATTAACAATTACTTTAAGTTTTTGATGGAGAGGGTAACGTAAGTCAAAAAATAACAAGAAATAACACGAAATTCAAGAACGATAGAAGTTGTGTGGTAGGAAAACTGAGAAAAATTAATTATATTCATCAATGTACAAAACAACTGGCTTATACAAATAGAATGACTGCAGGCAAATATTGGTTTTAAGCCGGCGTGTGTGTGTTTTCCTTATAGGAAAGCCATATCGGGCCATCTGCTGAGTCCACCGAGGGGACTCGAACCTCTGATTTTAGCGTTGTAAATTCGTAGACTTACCGCTGTAGTTAAGCAGGCGTACCAGGCTAACTGTCCCCCGCTGGGACAACGATAAGTTTTCGGAATTACAACGCTAAAATCAGGGGTTCGATTCCCCTCGGTGGATACGGTAGATATCCTGATGTGGCTTTGTTAAAAGAAAAACATAAACACACCAAGTTGAAATTATTTATTCTAAAGATAACTACAGTAGTGGCAGTAGAAATAATTTCTATTACCCGCTTTCAATACCCAGCTCTCAACGTTCTTTCATAATGTTTCACAGGATTAATTAACTGACGTTCATTGGCTGCAGATGTGTCTTACGGGCCGATGTTGAAACGCAAGGGGTCAAAAGTATGAAGTGGATAAAACACAAGGTTCGTCTCTTCATACCAGCCTAATGGTGACTGTTGGAGTAGAAACGTAAGCTAGATTTGTGTATTATTGCAGTAGTAGCGGCCATTTTATTTTCGTTGCATTCCTCCACAGACAGTACTAGCAAACTCGCTGAGATATATAAGGCGTTTGTATGTACTCCCCTACAATTTATGCATATTATGTTACTGAATTTTTTTCATAAGGACGTGGTGCCATCTAAAAATGTAGTTAATGTTAACTTACATCAAAGACAATATATGCTCAATAACAGCAATAATGGGAAGCGAAAGGGGTATAAGACCAATATACCTCTTATTCCAAACTATCATCCCACAAAGTTTATTTGAGATTGGCCTAGTGACCTAACAGTAGTTAAATAAGGGACAAACAGACACACATTTTTGCGCTTTATGTGTACAGATGTTCCAAGTAAAACTATTATTTTAATGTGAAGTAGTACATCTGACTGTTACTTGTATTATGATGTACCTAGTACAACTATTATTTGTAAGGTGATGTAGTGCATATAACTTGTTTATATAAACATGTACCAAGTAAAACTATTATTTTTAAGGTAACATAGTATGTGTGTGCTTCTTATAGCAAAGCCACATCGGGCTATCTGCTGAGTCCACCGAGAGGAATCGAACCCCTGATTTTAACGTTGTAAATCCCTAGACTTACCGCTGTACCAGCGGAGGACTTTACATAGTATATATAACTACCATTTTGAAAATTATGTGATATACATAACAGTAGTTTTTTTTAAGAGGACACAGCATGTATCATCGATATGTTTAAGGCAATTTACTTTTTATATAAGTGGTGTGTTTTATTTAAATGAATTAGCCATTAATTCTTTATTTAAATTATTGTAAAAGACGTCTCTGTTGTTCTTAATGTGATGAAAAACATATCGCCATTATCTTAGTTCAATAAAACATCGTTTTCATTGAACTTTGATAAAAAAAAAACATACAGCATACAGTTGTCCGGCCTAGTGGTTGGTATATCTAGTCAATTATCAAGGAATTCATGGTTCATATCCAATTGCCACAAAAAAAACAACACTTTCCGCACTTTGGGATTGTGAGCGTGCTTCAAGAACGATGATTAAATCCTACTGTTCCATCAGATTGTAGTGACCCTAAATGTGGTAGTGGGTGTTGTTGATTATCTACATTCCCTCTAGTCTATCAATTCAAAATCTGAAACACTATTTGTTGATAGTCCTCGTGGAAATCTGAAGGAAACAAAAAGCACAAAAACACTAGATAATCACGGATTTTCATAATGTCGAATAAGAATTAACGTTGTTTATATTTCTCCTGTTATGTAATGCTTAGATAGAATTCGTGAGCTTTAAAATAGTAATTTGCAAGGCTAATAATACATCCAAGAAACCACTGGCAATGTGCCCATCAAACGTAGTCAAGTAAACAAAATCTACCAAAAGACCTTTCCTACAAAATTACCATGAGTGGCGATGCTTACGATTTCAGTGATTAAGAAAACAGTATATATCTTAGACTTTAATGTATTCTCACTTACTGACAAACTTACTGTAATTAACATTTTCACATATGAATATCTAAGAAAAAGAGTGCTTTCAAATCAGACTTAGGCTTAACCACACTGTCTAGAACTAAATATATTGTTGTTTATTAAATATTTGATATGGTTCACAGTATCGGTTTTCATAAGCAATGAAACTGCCCACGGAGAGAAGGATGCTATATCTAAGCCTATTTTTAAGGTTGTCGTATTGAGATTTGTGTCTTTATTTCTGCTTGTACTTCAGTTATGCGGAAACTAAATATTGTATTATTGTTCTCAGGACTTAAAAGGTAATAAAATACACAATACGGATTATTTTTTTTCGTTGTGAATCCATAATTATAGTTACAGAACTGATGTGTTTATTGTAGGAAGGATCACGTACATAACAATGTGCCAATCCTGCTGTACGACTTCATAACATTCACTCATGCTGCTTTGTGTTTAGCTGTTGGGTATTGTAAATGTTATCAAAAATTTGCATTTAGATCAAACTTTCAAGAGCATGTGGAAGCAAATAGATTTCTACAATCCTGAACAAGCAATATGACGATAATTTCCTCTTCAGTTAAAATGAATATATTTGGGATAGTATGAATCTTCTGTAGAAAAAAACACAAACAACTTTTAAATATGTGTGAATCAAAACAGTCTAAATGTCAGGAGTAGAACAAGCATTCAACGGTTTTTGATTATTATTTAAAATTGAAGGCACAGATATGATTACTAATAAAAAATCTATAACATGATTCCTGCCAAGATAGGTTGTGATTAGCCTTATGTTGCACGCCAGAAAAAAAAACAACAAACTGGTAATGAACTCTGTAGTTATGCAGAGCTTTTATGATTAGCTTTATGTAACATGCCAAAAAACTACCAATGAACTCCAAAGTATGCAAAACTTTACTCATTAATTTTATGTTACGTACCAAAAAACACCAAAAAACAATAAACTTTATAATGTGCAAAGTAGCTTGGAACGGGATTTACTATTATATATTTATTTTAATATCAATGTTTGTTCTAGTTAAATATATATTTAGAAATGAATGTAACCTATACTGTTAAATGTGTATTGTGCAAGGCCCGCCTGTTTCCTAAATTTGTAGAAAATTCTCGAGTATTAGAATAAACAATATGTTTTACGAAAGCACTAGCTTATTGTTGGACCAAATGAAATTTCTAGAGCCTTGCTTTAACATTTATAAACTGACATACCAAGAGACAGTGTATATTGTTGGTTTGTTACAGTCAGTATAATATAAACCTCAGAAGATCTAATCAGGAAAATACAGATACTTGATCAGGAACGTTTATAGATTTCAAAAATTACAAACTGTTTAACTTCAGCAGATTGACCTCAGGTATTAGTATTTTACGAAAACATTTTATAACTTCACCTGCAAAAACTAACGTGTGATCAGCGAAAGCTAGTTAGCTTCCCAGTTAAATGAATGGTACCTATATGAAGTTAAAATTAATTCTCTCATCGTGAACCCTCGATAGGATATCAAGGAAGTTCTGGATCAGATAGAAGACTCAATGTTGTTTATACGTTTGTAAAACTTTTGTGTATAAATCATTATTTGTAATAACCAGTATTAATATTTCTATAATTTATTGTATGTATATTAAAATATATTTATATTAAAAGAGAAAAAGTTTTATGTATCAAACTGGTTGGCAAACAACATAAATTTGATACATCTTTACAAATAATTAACTTTTAAATTTAAATTACAATTTTAATCTGTTTCAACCTATTTGGAAATTTAATACACAACATAATAAATCGAAAACTCGTTCAGGATAAATTATAATATGTAACATAACAAACTAGGGATTCGTGTCTGAGATCTGAATTACAGACAAAATTCGTTCCAACTTCAAATTCAAATCATAACTCAACTTACATTTATCAGTGACAACTCATGTCTGATTATCAAGGTTTTCTTGAATTATACTCCCTCGAACAACTAGAAAGACATAATAAAAATCAGTTGCTCGAAATTGCCAAAGTATTAGAATTAGAGGTTAAAAATTAATGAGAGAAAATAAACTAAAAAAGCGCATTATTGAAATACTAGCCGATGATGATTTATTGTCTGAGGAAGGATCAGATGAATGCTCTAGTGTCCCCACATCAATCAGAGTTGAATGATAAAGATAAGTTAAAATTCATCTAAAACACAAACATCTCGAGATTGAACAAGTCCATATCAAAGCTGAGACAGAGCAAGCATGTATCAAAGCTGTAAACATCTTCAAGCCAAACAAGCCCGTATCGAAGCCGAAAATTAGAAAGAACAATTTCATACAGAAGCCTTGAAATAAATAAAAATTAGGCTCAACTTCGATCGACCAGGGCAAAATGACAACTTTGAACTTAATCGATATGTAAAAGTATCAGTATTCAATGAAAATGAAGTCGATAAATATTTCCAACATCTTGATAAGATTGCCCAAGCCTTGGAATGAACCATCCAAAAATGGTCAT
The DNA here is from genome assembly GCF_004210375.1 of Tachypleus tridentatus. NCBI lineage: Eukaryota > Metazoa > Arthropoda > Merostomata > Xiphosura > Limulidae > Tachypleus > Tachypleus tridentatus. The sequence goes on from NC_134832.1 coordinate 44,982,113, forward strand.
TATTATTACATATTGTTTTAACTTGTACAGCACAAGAAGCTTACGCCACTCTCTCTTTAGAAGACTGTATGGTTAAAACAGTTATTCTCAAAGGATAAAAGTTAGTACCAGAGACTTATCGCCAAAGGTTTTGAGGCTTATTTTGATTGATGGTATAAGTTTATGCATATTGGCAACAGTTTCGACAAACTAAGAGAAGTACATCTAATTGGGGAATTTAAACGTTGTGAAAGTGACCACTTCACAACTCACTTGGATGAAAATAAAGTTGAAACACTACAGGACTCAACCGTTCTTTACGATAATTACACTTTAACATACAAAACAACTTTCATAAAAAGAAATTCCTGTTTTCTCATAAAAAACCTGTATCTTTCAATTTACTAAAGGCGAGGATTCTTTCTTCTCAAAAATCAAGCTTTTCTAGTTCATAATCTTCTGACAGTCACGATAAAACTTAATCAAAACTATCAAGATGTATGCAACTTTGCCATGTTAAATCCGAATGATGGCGTTTAAAAAAAAACAACAGGAAGCAACATTTAGTGCTTCCATGTACACATATGGACGCAGTTTCACCATATAATCTGGTGTTGTTGATTTGGACATTGATACAAAATCTCGTGTAGTTAGGGAGGAATTTAGACCTTTTGTGTCTGTTGGTACTGTGGCATTTGTATCATGGACTCAGTCATTGTTGTTAGAAGGTATACTGCCTTTAGATTTGAGTTCTACCACTGGTGAGTCTCTTATTGTTCAGGCTATTAAGGGTAGTTTTGTTAATGTTTCTTTTAATAACAATTACTTAGCGTCATACCTTGTTTCGGGACCATTTATAGTCGGAGTAAAATCTACTCTACCAATTAAGAGTGTAACAATATTGTTAGGAAATGATTTTTCTGCGGTAAAAGTTGTTGGTGAACCAAAAATGACAAGTCGATTACCACTTCTTCTAAGGATGTTGATGTTGAGGATAATCCTAATGTATTTCCCTTGTCTGCTGTGACTCGCGCTCAGACTAAGGAAAAAAGCCAAAAACAATGATAGACATGAATTCAGAGTACAATATTGTAGATTTGTCTCATACATTTTTTGGATCTCACAGGAATCTTATGAATAATTGTCCTACTGACAATTCCTTGGTGAGTGACAATGATAGGCATGAGAGATCTATCTGTCTCACCTGGTGAAGTTCTGTTTGCTAGAAGTAAACTGATCGCTGAGCAAGAAAAGGGTTCGCAGATTTCTTCAATATTCAAATATGCACTCTCAAAAAATAAACTAGAAAAAGCTCCAAATGGTCATTTTTTCAGAAATGGTGTGCTTGTGAAAAATAAAGACCACCAGATATACTAGCGTCAGAGGATTAGGCTGTAGTTTATCAATTCGTTTTCCGAAAACATATTGTTCTGACATATTAAGAGTTGCTCATGAACTTCCCATGGAAAGTCATTTAGGTGTCAACAAAATGTGTGACAAATTAAGAGACATTTCTTCTGGCCAAAAATTAGGCAAGATGTTTCTCTGTTTTGTAAAACTTATTATATCTGTCAATTGCTTGGAATACCTAACCAGAAAATTCCTGTAGCTCCTTTGAAACCTATTCCAGCTTTCAAGAAAAAACATTCATTCACGTGATTATTGGTTATGATGAGCTTTTACCAAAAACTCGATCAGGGAACCAGTATTTATTAACTATCATGTGTGCATGCACTCGATTCCCCGAAGCTACCCCCTTAAAACATATTTCAGCCAAAAACAATCTAAGGCTCTGATTAATTTCTTTAATTTTGTTGGCTTGCCCGAAGAAATTCAGTTTGATCAGGGATCAAATTTTATGTCTCGGTTCTTTCAATAGGTTATTTACTAGGTTGGTGCTAAACAGATCAAGTCTAATGCGTACCATCCCGAATCACAAGGTGCTCTTGATATATTACATTCTACCTTGAAAAATACGATGCGGACTTACTGTCTCGATAATGAGAAGGATTAGGATGAAGGAGGTAATTTGTTATTATTTACTGTTCGCGAGTCAGTTCAAGAGTCGTTAGGATTTAACCTGTTTGAATTGGTGTCTGTCCATTCATTGCATAGTCCTATGAAGTTGCTGATGGAACAATGGTTGGAAAATGACCAAAAGAAATGCACTTACTGAACTACATTTCCAAATATCGATCCAGATTATTAGGTGCTTGTAAATTAGCTCTAAAAGTCTAAAGTCATCCCAAGCTAAAATTGAAAATTACCACAAGGCTGAAAAGCATAAGCTCCATCCTGGTAACATGATCTTAGTATTGTTTCCCACTATGGAACATCCACTAAAAACTAAGTATCGTGGTCCCTTTGAGGTTGTTTGGAAAATCAATGATACAGATTATGTTGTAAAAAATCTGATCGTCCAAAGACTACCCAGCTGCATCATATCAATATGTTGAAGTCCTATCACATCCGAGATGCATCAGAAAACATTTTAGCCGTTGACTGTTCTCTTGATACTCGTGAATGCAACATCAATCTGATTAATTCTGATATTCATGTCAATCTTGATTCAAAATTTGATGACTTGCCTCATGAAGAAAAAGATCAGCTTGTTAGTTTATTGATTGAATATGAATGTATATTTCCAGACGTTACTAATCAACCCAACATTGCTGTTCATGATGCAGATATAGATGATGCTTCTCCTATGAAACAACATCTCTATCGTGTGAATCCAATCAAGGCCAATAAAATGCGTAAATAAATATCTTATGTCTTGGTAAACAGCATTACAGAACCCAGTAAAAGTGACTGATCTTCACCTTGTGTAGTGGTTCCTAAATCTGATGGTTAAGTTAGATTCTGTACAAACTTTACCAAATTAAGTGCTTTGATAAAGACAGATTCCTATTCCATTCTAGGAATGGAGGACTGTATTGATAAAATTGCAAAAGCCAGATATATCACAAAATGTGACCTGCTAAAGGGACACTTGGCTGTTCTTCTAATTGGGGCAAAATAAATTTCTGCTTTTGTTATTCTTGATGGATTATACCAGTACAATGTACACCGACACCTAGGAAGAATATTTATGTATATTACGGTGTTTTTGAGATGCTTAAGAAAGCCAATCTCACTGTAAGTTTGGCAAAAAGTGACTTTTGTAAGGCCAAAGTGATTTACTTACTTAAGTCATTTAGTTTTTCCAAATCAAACCAAAATTGATTGTATTTTGAATTATTCGATACCTACAACAACAACAAATTATGAGGTATTCGGGAATGGCTGGTTATTACAGGAAGTTTTGTAAAACTTTTGCTGACAACACTTTACCATTAACAAATTCACTGAAGAAAAATCAAAAGTTCAAGTGGTCTGAAACGTGCCAATCTGTTTTTATAAAGGTCAAACCTTTATTGTGCCCTTACCCTGTATCGACAGAACCTGACTTTGGTAAGCCTTTTGCAATCACTGTTGATACTAGCATAAGTACGGTGGAAAAAAATGTTTCATCATGTGAGGATAACCTTCAACATCAGGATTGCAGGCCTATAGTTAAAAGTTTGTTCTGAAAACGCCCCAGAAACACAGCGGTATGTCTGCAGACTCACACCGCTAGAAATCGAGTTTCAATACCCGTGGTGGGTAGAGCGCAGATAGCTTATAGTATAACTTTGTACGTAATTCCAAACAATCGGTCAATCATTCTGGAAGAATAATACTCTGAAGATAAAGAGGACAGGCAGAACTAGACATATAATTGTCGCAAGACAACAGTGTCTACCAATCAAGGCGAAAAATATTGTTTGAAGTAGAAATGTTCTCTTCCATCGTACTTTGGGTTCTAGTGACTTTTCTTTCATTAGTTGAAAGAACAGTTTTGCTATGAAGAGCTCGATATTTGACGACCAAGCCTGAAGTGCAACTGTTAACGAGAAGACTCCAGGATGGTCTTTGAAACATTGTTCTATTTCTTCGGTGTAATATGAGTATTCTCTTATAATTGTGTACATTCATGTTGATATATTTATAGTCGCTATCACTGTAATGCTTAAAGGTAGATTTCTATGATTACCAACCACAATTTTATACTGTTTTAAACAATCTGAATTTATATTTAAAGCGGAACGGGGCTCGCCCCCTCAGTATTAGTAGTTGCGTGAAACAATGCTGTTAGCTATCAGTTTAATCTGTCTTTTGTCTCGTCTTTCTACTGTTTTCGTTTTATGGACACACGTTTCGCGTTGTATTTGTTTATCTTTCAGCGTTCCTTGTAAATTGGCTGTGTACCTTGTCTTTCCCATTCCCACTAGAAAGTAAAAACAGGAAAAAGTATCAAATGGGTCGATAAATTCTAACTTTAAAGTAAGTAATGTTGTAGCGAATACATTCTTCATATTATCAAATTCTAACTTTACAGTAAGTAATGTTGTAGCGAATACATTCTTCATATTATTAAATTCTAACTTTACACTAAGTAATGTGGTAGTGAATACATTCTTCATATTATTAAATTCTAACTTCACAGTAAGTAATGTTGTAGCGAATACATTCTTCATATTATTAAATTCTAACTTTACACTAAGTAATGTGATAGTGAATACATTCTTCATATTATTAAATTCTAACTTTACAGTAAGTAATGTTGTAGTGCATACATTCTTCATATTATTAAATTCTAACTTTACACTAAGTAATGTTGTAGTGAATACATTCTTCATATTATTAAATTCTAACTTTACACTAAGTAATGTTGTAGTGAATATATTCTTCATATTATTAAATTCTAACTTTACACTAAGTAATGTTGTAGTGAATACATTCTTCACATTATTAAATTCTAACTTTACAGTAAGTAATGTTGTAGTGAATACATTCTTCATATTATTAAATTCTAACTTTACAGTAAGTAATGTTGTAGTGAATACATTCTTCACATTATTAAATTCTAACTTTACAGTAAGTAATGTTGTAGTGAATACATTCTTCACATTATTAAATTCTAACTTTACAGTAAGTAATGTTGTAGTGAATACATTCTTCACATTATTAAATTCTAACTTTCTGCTGTTTTCTTACGTGAAGCTCGATTATTTATTTTTTAATGTCTGCCATTTCGTAAGCAAATTCCTTATCAAGTTTTTAATTTTTAATAAAACGTCTCTCAGAAGTTTGTGCACACTGGAGGGATTTTGGCAATAAAGATAGTAAAAGCGACCTTTACTCTCCAGGTAATAATTAAAAGTTTTTCATTTCAGGGTGAAATAAACAGTATTTATTTTCTCTGAAAATAAAGACAATTTTTTCTATTCAAAAGCAAAAGTTTGTTTTATTCCGTGAGATGCTTTGTATTTCAGTTCTTTCAGCGATCTGTTTAATTGTTATGTGCATTTTTGGAACATTCCTTTAGAATTTGTAAAACCTAAATTTATAAACATATGGGAAACACTGGATTATTTACAAGTTTAGCTTCCGCGTTAGATTTATGATCAGCTAAAGAATATAGTTTGTACGATCGCTGACAAAAAAAACAACAAGTAAAAGATAAACAAAAAGAGCGTCTTCCTATCCTGATCCAGATCTTTTGTCCAAATCGTACCTGGTAAGAAACGTTTTAATAATTCAAACTATGGACTTAACAATATCATTGTTTTGCCAGATTTTTCTCTCCTAGCTCGCTTCACCAAACAATTAAGCTAATTTTTCAATAAACTCCAACTGATCTTGACTTAAATGATTTTAACTAAATTTGTTCGATTTCGAAGTCAAGATAAGTCATTATCTGATTCATATTCAACTAGAAGAAAAGGCTACGATAACAGCCAATAAACATTTTCTAAGTGGTGCTTACATCAAAATTCTTTGGTAAATTATTCACCAGATGTAATTTATTGAACTGGATATAAATGTTTCACCGTCGTATGATTTGCCAGGAAACTATGGAGAGTTACTACTGACATTTGTTTGTTTGTTTTGAATTTCGTGCAAAGCTACATGAGGGCTATCTGTGCTAGCTGTCCCTAATTTAGCAGTGTAAGACTAGAGGGAAGGCAGCTAGTCATTACCACTTATCCCCAACTCTTGGAATACACATTTACCAACGAATAGTTGGATTGACCGTAACATTATAACGTCCCCACAGTTAAAAGGGCGAGCATGTTTGATGTGACGGAGATTCGAACCCACGACCCTCAAATTACGAGTCGAGCGCCTTAAACACCTGGCCATGCCAGGCCACATTCATCCGGAATAAATCATAAAACGTAACAAGATCAAACCAGATTAGGAGAGCCTGAGATAACTGGATAATTCAGTATCATGATCACGAAGTCGCGAGATCGAATCCTCGTCACACCAAACATGCTCATCCTTCCACCAATGGGGCGTTATAACGTAAAGGTCAGTTCCCCTATTCGTTAGTAAAACAGTAACCCAAGAGTTGACGGTGAGTGGTGATGACCAGCTGCCTTCCCTCTAGTCTTACATTGCTAAATTAGGGGCGGCTAGCGCAAATATCCCACGTGTAGCTATGCGCGAAATTCAAAAACAAACAAACAGTATGGTCTAATGATTAGGGCGCTCGACTTAAAATCTACGGATCGTAGGCAAATAGCCTTCTAGTAGTTTTGTGCGGAATTCAGAATACACAAACAAACAAAGAATGAAATTCAGTAAACATCAATAAAATAGAATAACAAAAGCTAGGTCAAACTTTGTGTTAAGTTGCTGCTGTTATACATGTTCTGTTCGTCACAGACGTGTTTAATGGTTCACTGTGTCTGGCATAATGGTTATGATGCAGGATTATGAATGAATCTACAGACCTACTGCTCGCGTCTTTAACGCCTAAGAAATGTATATACTTCGCACTTTGGAGCTGTTGATGCGTGATAAGAGTGATGGGGAATTTACATTATGCGATCAGGTAAGAATAAGCTAAGAGTAACTGCTATATGCTGTTAACTAATTACCTTCCCTCTAAAGTCTAGTCTATCAGTTTAAGGACAGCTACAATAGACAGTCCTTGTCTAGCTTAGGGGCCAATATCCGCTAACAAATAAACACTAATATACTTCGGAGAGACGGTAAATATATATGTATGCATACCGTGATCTTCAGGAACTATGTGGATATAGTCTGGTTTTTCACTCAAAGCTCCACTGACTTTAATCGCACCCTATATGAACGTCCAGTTGGAAGCATTTCACTGTTTCTCAGACTTTATGTTCACATAAATTGGCAGCCTGCTAATATGTCTCCCAGTCGATCGAACTTATACAATAACAAGATATAGTCCAGAATGTCTTGTCGATAAATAGTGTTGACGGTCTTTCTAGTACCCAATCAATTTTCACGACTTTCTTCTATACTGTGTCAAACTCAAGATAATTTAGGACTTTTACACTTTAATTTGGCCTTGTTAGACGTTAGAATAGTTTGTTTTGGCATCAGTAAGGCTTATTACAACAGTCGAGACCCCGAGTAACAGTTGGTGCCATTTTCAATATAATATATGAATGTTCTAGTCTTTTACCGCAAAGTATTGCTGTAATAAATTTTGATAAATCAAACAGTGCAGTATCTGAGGTATAACAGAGGCAATGTCCATAATTGGTTGTTTTACAAAATTTATTAACTGACCGAGGACAGCAGTCGTCTGATTTACAGTGGTATCGGGGTGTAGACAGCTTCATCTATCAGATTGTGTTCAAAATAAAATGCTGCGTTTCAATATTCAGCTTTTTCACACATTAAAACATGAGGGCTGATGGAATAGTTTTATCTACAGCTATTGTAGTTTGTAATACCTTCTTCTACTATCTAACCCCAACATACATTAATGTACTAGTAGTTCTGTTGAAGACGTAATAGAGAAACGTTGGTTAAAATAAAATGTTTCTTTTATTATTATCTTGAGGGTAAAGATTTATTTACAAAGATTTTGTTTGTTTTGAATTTCGCGCAAAACTACACGAGGGCATCTGCGCTAGCCGTTCCTAATTTAGCAGTGTGAGACTAGAAGTAAGGCAGCTAGTTATCACCACCCACCACCAACTCTTGGGATACTATTTTTATCAATGAATAGTGGGATTGACCCTCACATATATATATAAAACACCCCACGGCTGAAAAGTCGAGCATGTTTGGTATGACGGGAATTCGAACCGCGACCCTCAGAGTACGAGTCGAGTGCCTTAACCACCTGGCCATGTTGGGCATGATTTACAACGATAACATCTTGAGTTCGAGTCACCGCAGTAGATACGGTGCAAAGTAAAAGGTAATACGGGTTCGAACTTGAATACGACTTTCCCTCAATAACAGCACACAGCCAAGCAAACTCTACATCGTAACGTGTGTATTCTCAATTTTTCTTGAAGTTATACCGAAAGCTAAAAGTAAATCTCTACACACTACAGAGTTCATTGATAGTTTTTTATACCATGTTACATAAATCTAATCAGTAAAGCTCTGCACAGTATAAAGTTTATTGTCTAATTTATTATGTTACGTATTACAATTTCAAATAGCCTGAAACTGTATTATAAATTTAGAAGTTAATTATATGCAGAGATGTATCAAATTTATGATGTTTGCCAGCAAGATTGATACACACAATTTTTCTTTCTTAATACAAATATATTTTAATATACAAACAATAATACAAGGTATAATAACGGTTATTACAAATAACGATTTATGCAAACATTTTATAAACATCCAAACAACATTGAGTTTTCTATCTGATACAGAACTTCCTTGATATCCTATCGAGGGTTCACGATAAGAGAATTAATTTTGAGTTGATATACGAGTACGTTAAATTAACTTAACGGGAAGCTAACTCTCACTGATCCCGCATGAGTTTTTTACAGCTGAAGTTATTCAATGTCTTCGTAAAATACTAACGTTCAAAGTCAATCCGCTGAAGTTAAACGGTTTGTAATGTTCAAAATCCATAAACTTTCCTGGTCAAATGTCTGTAGTTTTCCGATTATAGCTTCCGAGATGTATAGTATACCAACTGTAGCATACCAACTATGTATATATACTGTCTCCCGGCGTGTCGGTTTATAAACGTTAAGGCGAGGTTCTAAAAATTTCAGTTATTAACAATACCCTAGTGATTTCGTAAAACATATTGTCGATTCCTACTCTCGAGAATCCACTATAAATTTAGGGAATAGGAGGGAACTGCGTAATATACATTTAACAGTATACGTTACTCGTATTTCTAAATATATATATAAGTAAATCCGTTACAAACCTGAATTTATAAACTTATTGGAAGCACTAAGTTATTTACAAGTTTAGCTACTGTTTGCACATCTAACATCGTATATTGTACATCGTTAACAGAAAAAAACAATAAAATAAAAAACAACAGACAAATAAAAAGAGTGTCTTCCTATCCTGATCCAGATCTTTTGTTCGACTCGTAACTGGTTATCCAATTTTTAATAAATTACTTGACGGATTTTTTCAGTTGTTACGCGAGTTTAGTACTGGTTTTCAAATTAAACTCCAGAAATGTCATGTTGTCTTTAAAAATACACCATGTTGAAGAAGTGCGAGTTCCAATACACCAAGGTTTTAATGAACATAATAACTTCATACTTCCTTGCAAGTTTTCACAAAAAAGTATTTTGTATTCTAAAAACGGCTGGTATGGATATTAAAACTTTAATTAAAATAATGTAGAGAAAAACGTTTCGACTTTCTTTGGTCATCTTCAAGTTAACAAAGAGAGTTTGCAACTAATCGTTGTCAGTCACATGCCTTAGAAACGACAGTGTAAACGGGTATGAGATTGTAGGGGGCGTTGCAGTTGTATGTTAGGTTTTTAATTAGTTTTAGTTTGTTTTAAATTTCGCACAGAGCTACACGAGGGCTATCTGTGCTAGCCGTCCCTAATTTAGCAGTGTAAGTCTATAGGGAAGTTAGCTAGTCATCACCACCCACTGCTAACTCTTGGGCGACTCTTTTATCAACGAATAATGGGATTGACCGTCACATTATAACGCCCCCACGGGTGAAATGGCAAGCATGTTTAGTGCGACGGGGATTCTAACCCGTGACCCTCAGATTACGAGTCGAGGACCTTATCCACCTGGCCATGCCGAGCCTTGTTAATTAGTATAGGTATAAATGTGTTCCTTCATATTGGCTTAATTTTGGTTTTAGTTGTTGTATAAGTATGGCATCTTTGATTTTTCGTTTGTTTATACTTGTTTCCCTCCTTAGTATCTGTAAGTTTCCTATGGTAATGTTGTGTTTATTTGACTTGCAGTGTTAAAAAACGTTTGAAGGATGTGTTTTTGTGCTCCTTGAATCTAGTTGTCATTTTTCTGCTTGTTTCTTCAATATAGAAGTCGTGGCAGTTGTTGCATTGTATTTTATAAATCATGTTGGTGTTGTGTGTGTCAGTGTAGTTTTTACATAATATGGACTCTAGTTTTGTACCCGGTTTTTGAATACATTTGGTGTTTACTGGAATGTTGTGTTTTGTTATAAATGTTTTCCAAATGTTGGTTACTTTTTCGCTGATATCGGGAATACATGGTGTGTAGCAGTGTAAGGTCTTGTAGTTTGTTGCATCTTAGGATTCATTAACGTTTGTTTGTTGTTGGTCTAGGTGTATGCGTATAATTTCTTCCACGGATTTATGAGGAAATTTGTTGATGTTGATGAAGTGTTGTTTTATTTTGTTGATTTCATCATCAATTTTATCGTGTGAACATAGTTTTGTGGCTGTGTTTATTTGGTTTCTTAATATGTTGAGTTTTTGTTTTGTTACATGTGTTGAGTCCCAGGGAATGTATAGTCCAGTATGGATGATTTTTCTATGGATTTCTGTTTTGAATTGTGTATCAGTTCTAGTGATTTTGAGGTTAAAAAAAAATCATCCTGTTCACAGATGAATTTTATATTTGGGTGTATGATGTTAACGTGACTGAAAAAACTAAATGTGTGTTCTGTAGATGTGAATCATCAACATACCTGTACCAGTATATTGGTGGTTGTAAGGGTGAATTGATTGCTTGTGATTCAGTCTCTGTCATGAAAATGTTGCTAGAACTGGTGACACGGAATTGCCCGTACATAAGTCATTTACTTGTAGGTAGTTTTGGTCACTGAACATAAAGTTAGTTTTAGTGGTAGTGAATTCTATAAAGGTTGCTAGCTTGTGTAAAAGGGTCGAAACGTTTTTCAGTACTTTATTTTAATTACTGTTTTAGTACTCATACCAGCCGTACTTAGAATACATTTTTACTTCAAGTGCTTTTCTTGTCATCATAAAAAAGCACTTTGTATTTTTATCCATAACAAAACTGATTTAATTATAGTTAATTCCACCTATTGATATTTTTCAGCTGTTTGGGATGTGATTACTAAGTTCACAGACACAGAAATTACTCTTCAAATTTAAAGTTCTGTTTTTCTTTCAAAAAATGCGTGACAGTGAAAGAGGATGTAAATATTTAGGAAAAATAAAGATAACTCTGAATGCAGAGAAATCCGATAACCCGGATGTGTTTGGTATGCAAACGTTTTCTTTATCAACGATGAATTGGAACAACCCTCTTCCATTTCATTAAAAATGAAAAATGTTTATAAAGATGTCCGAGTTGCAAATGTCTGAAAGACAAGAACTGATAATGGGGGAGGGGGGAGAGAAAAGTTATCTAATTAAAAAAAGAAAGCACTTAAATATACGACATAAAATATACTTACGACGACTCGTAACACTATTCAATTATTCCAAATCAAAATGTCTTACAGTGAATGAGTTAAACGAAAAAGTAGGCTCAGCTCTTACCAACGTACTGTTTGTTCTTTCAATTTTTAAAGTTGAGAACAGGAGTAAATTATATTACTCATTATACTTCCTGTACAATTTACCAAGCCTTGAGAACCACCTAAGGCCTCATATACGCCTTATGAATTAGGAAATGAAACAATGTTCATTACCAAACATTTTACCTCTTTCACACCAACGTAAGAGGATTGTTTGGCTCGTTACTTAACCAAGACCATCCAGATTCAGTGACACATAGGGGCTGATCCAAGTGAAGTATTTCTAATCCAAGTTCGACTTACAATTGCCAGAAATATGTGTAGTAATTCTATAAGAGCGTATAAATCAACCAAACTAATAAAAACACTAAAGTTATAATAGAGTACTACCATTCAAATTTTGCTTCAAAATGTTTAAATTTCCAACTTACAATAAGTATGGGCACAAAATAATAACTGGGTGAAAGGCACGGGCTTTATAGCCTGAACAGTGAAAAGCACGAAAATTTGTGAAGCAGTGATCATTTCCCACACGTAAAAGCTGACCCACAGAGACGTGTATATACGATCCAGCTTTGTGCTTACTGAGAATAGCCACTGTTAGCACAGGTAAATTTGACTGACAAGCTACACTTATACCCGTTATTTTATTCATGTCGAAATGTTTGTTTGAATTTTGCGCAAAGCTACACGAAGGCTATCTATGCTCGCTTCCTAATTTACCAGTATAATACTAGAGGGAAGGCAACTAGTCATCACCACCCACCGCCAATTCTTGGACTACTCTTTTACCAAAGAATAGTGGATTGACAATAACACTATAATGCCCCCATGGCTGAAAGGGCGAGTGTGTTTGGTGTGACGGAAATTCGAATCCGCGGCCATCAGATTACGAGTCGAGCGCCCTAACCACCCTGCCACCTTCGAGTCTAAGGTGGTAAGACGATGCATCTGTTTATTGATATTATAGATATCACAAGAATATACCTTGTTTCTTTACTGATTTTACCTGTGAGATGGGGATATATCTGTTTCTTTAAGGATCTTGTAGATGGCACAAAGATATACCTACTTCCTTATTGATATCGTACGTGACACAAGAGGATATCCGTTTCTTTACTGATCTTGTAGATGACACAAGGACATATTAAATTCTTTAATGATGTTGTTGCTTGCATAAAGACACATTTGTTTCTTATTTATCTACATGTTACGTTCCTCACCATTTAAGTGGCAGAGAAAGCACCTAATACTTTATTCATGACCCCCGCTAGTACAGCAGTACGTCTACGGATTTACAATGCTAAAATCCGGGGTTTGATTCCCCTCGGTGGGCTGAGCAGATAGCCAGTAACAATCTGGTTACTTCAATGAACTTTCATGAGGCACAAAGTATTATAAACTGATTGTTAGTTTATAAGCTAAATATTTTAGAAATATTTTGAATTCTAGTTCTCAGTAAGTAACAAAGACTGTCTGCCAACTGTATTAAACTATGGAATTACTCAATATACGTCCTTTTTTCACGATATCGCTGTTTTTCTTTTTTTTTCGAGTATAGTATGTTTTTAGGAGGCTGTCAAACCATAATTAGAAGCAAAATACACTTGTGTATGTAAAATAATCCTGTCTTTGCTTGTTAGGAAATACTTTAACGGCTATTCTAAACAAAACAAAGCAGATGAGATAATGTGTTTTCTTCGTTCTTCTAAATTTATGCACAATATTTATGCTTCCATATAATGAGGCTTGTATATTATTAAATAAGAATATTTGTGGTTGTTGACAAGTTTATACTGATAGGGTAAATGCTGTTGGTTTTAAAAATGTCAAATAAACTTGGCATTAAATTATCAAGACTAAATAACTTTCACTATAACTTGTTTCTAATATTTTAGAATAATTAAAGCGTTTCAAATCCCTTAGTTCCATTAATCATCATCATAACTACAGAGCAAGCGTCAGATGACATCTCTTCCAATATTCATCATCATCATAACTACGAGCAAGCGTCAGATGACATCTCTTCCAATATTCAAGAAGGCTTTCTAAAAAAACTTTATTTTCTAAGTCAAATCCCAACTTTTTACACCAATTCCGCTTCTAAGAATTCAAACTTCGTTGTTGAATAAACATTAAGAATATCACGTTAATTACGTTCGGTGAAGTACGTTGTCTCCTGAAGAAGATCAACCAGGTTCAGCTCAACCAAATTCTCTAGATAAATAAATGTGTTCCACAAATCATTGAAATCCAGCCAGATATATCTTTATGTGAAGAAAACAATTCGGTAAAACTTCCAAACTAAGTAAAAAAGGAAAGCCTTAAGTAAGTCCTTAAAAGAATCTGAGCATTGTAATGTTTGGAAGTTTTTCCTTTCTTGAGAACATTGTGAAACTCCATTAGCCTCCATGGTTTGGCTAATAAAAAGTACTCAGTTGAACATTTCACCAACGAAGGATGCTGACCACACTATAGTATATTTTGTAATATGCATAAAATAATTCAAGTTTATCAAACAATAATTTTATAGAAAAATACACAGAACTTATGTGTAAGTTCCACCTACTTTTAGATTCTACGTTTCCCACGTATATTTAGTTTGACAAATATTCCACAAACTTTTATGTTTTAATTTCAAATATATCTATATATGTTTGTGACGTGTTTAGTTCGCTGCATTAACAAATCGAACGTCTGACGTTGTTTCTTTCTTTAATTTCGTACTTGGCTATTCTTCGTTTCTCTTCACTAGCTGTCCCTAATGTTTAAGTGAACAGCTAGAAAGAAGGATGCTATGCAAAAACATCCACCGCCAACTCTTGAAATACTCTTTTCAGACCCAATAGTGGGATTTGACGAACCCAAAATACGGACCCTGATTATGTTTTCTGGCGATGATGTTGCACGAGACGTGGAACCTCACATGCTACCCATAAGGTCGTTTCTGAAGACATCAAACACATAGTACCTTAATATCAGAAGTTTGTAATGTCTATATAAACAGTAAGATGTACGTAACAGTCACAAACAGTAAAATTTATATAACATAAGAAATACTAAAACGAATGTAAATAATATTAAGATTGAAATCTGTATAAAGTTAGTAACGTTAGGACTTACATAGCGGTCTAGAACTTTGCGATGTATATAAACAGTCATAAATACTAAGATGCATTACAAAAAGTCAGAAACTAACACATGTGAATAGTGAGAAATGCTTTAAAAATAGCAAAAAATAGTGTACTGTATGAACTAACATTCGATAATTCAAGATAATAGTATGTAGAAATATAGCCCTAAGGATTTCGTATTATATATATATATTTTTTAATGTCTATGATTTATTTCGTAAATAATCTACTTAAATGCAACCCCTATTAGTCAAGCCTGAATAAGCGGAATGACATTACTTATAACAAAACAGTGGACTTAATGATATCTTCCAAGAACTAACGAGAAATCTAGTTTGAAAAACCTAATCAGTACAAGGAGATCTGTTCTATTCTCAAGAGTTTATTATCAAGAGGATGGGCTAGTAGTATCAACAGCGATCCTTCAGCTTAATTAGATGCAATAAAGCCCTCTACAAATACGTTGAAGGAAACTGCAAACGTATAGACAGAGAAAACGACTGAAAAGTGGCATTTTAGGCCAATAATTAAAACTGTTTCTCTATTTTTACCGTCTAAATTCTCTGTACGTTTAAATACTAGATTAAAAACAGTATTATAAGTCTAGAATGTGTATCTGGATACACTGACATTCGACATTCTTATGAATTGGGACAAAGGACTTTTTTTTAATATCCCCAGGTCTTCAAGAACTCATTTTAATTGTATAACAGTATATTTGTAATAATACTAAAAGTGTAAGATAAACCACGTTTTGGGAAAGTATGTTCATGATGGTGGTAGCATAAAGAATAAACATTTTTTTACTTGATGTACACGTGGCTTTCTAAAAGCAAACCAGATTAAAAAGATAATACTTTGTTAAATGCAAAAGGTTTTATTAATATTTCTATGGAGAGAAGTGACATCGAAGGGATCCAATCCATAAACTCGTACAGCACTTATTAACATTACTGAAAGAAAATCCATATCATCATTCCTGAAGAAATATCTTTCATTTCAATATTAAATTATTACTTCTTCAATATGCTGCTTGGGCACAATAACAAATGATTTAAATTATATTCCATATCCATCTGTGCCTAAAAACTTTTAAACTTTTATGGATGTTATATGGTACATTAAAATAGATGTCTAAATTTTCACATTTTCTCTCACTCTCTATTATTAACTCTTTCAAACGCGTGTTTCTTTTTGTGGATCATGAACTATTTCTACAGTAGTGTTATATCAAAATTAATGTAATATTTATGTTGATTAGTTACCACCAGAATTACTGACGGTCGCGGATTCGAATCCCCGTTACACCAAACATGCTCATCCTTTCAGGCGTGGGACGTTATAATGTGACTGTCAATCCCACTATTTGTTGGTAAACGAGTAGCCCAAGAGTTGGCGGTAAGTTGTGATGACTAGGTGCCTTCCCTCTAGTCTTACACTGCTAAATTACGGACTGCTAGTACAGATAGCCCTCGAGTAGCTTTGCGCGAAATTCAAAACAAACAAACAAACACGTTCTATCATATCAAGTAATTTTATGTTTTCCCTATTCTGACATTCAGTGCAAATAAACGGTAAAAACAACAACTGGGTAAAATTGATCGTTTTCTACGTAAAACACATAGAAGGATTCTAACATTAATTACTGGAATTAAGAGCAATATTGAGATGTGTCTGAAAAGAAAATACAATTAATTATATTTTTGTGAGGCTCGTATCATTAGAAAAACTGTATCAAAGTCATGAAACTACAAGAAATTTGGCACATAAATAATTTAGAAAAACATTATTTCAAAAGCTTACATGATTAGTCTACTCCACTGGCTTTTTGTAAAGTTTAGAAAATCGTCTTTAATTTGTAGTAGAAGTTTCCTAATTTTCAATTTTCTGGGTTTATTTCTTACTAAAGCAATTCAAATCCAGGTTTCAGTTTCTTTAAAAAGATTAAACTGTGACACACAAATTTTGTTCCTGGATTGTATGTGTTATTTCTTAATCGCTTGTGTTGTAAAAGTACAGAAAATGGCCATTATTCCCTTCAAACTTTGCTTTGTTTATAATAAATAAAAAAATAAAATTTAGAAATTAACCAATTTTCTTTATAAAAATGGGCAAATATGCACATTTTCATTTACATAAGGTCTGAATAAAACAACATATGAATGAAAATTTACATGTATTTATACTAAACTTATACAAAAATGTTTAGAAGTGAGTAGTTTTTCGAGATTTGTGACTGTTATGTAAATCACTTTCACGTATCAGCCCCCAAATATAGTCTCCCATCATGTTTTCGTTATACGCTCCCAGGTCACAAAAGCAAAGTTTGATGAGAAAAATAGGTCTTTTCCATTTACTTTAGGCGTAAGCAGTTGGGAAATAACATTTTGTGTCCAGGAACAAGAAAAAGTAAAAGTTTTGTTTCATAGTGTTATTTAGGCCTATTTTTCTTGCATTTCAAAATATTAAAATTTCACTTCTTAGCCAAAAAAATCATATCTTCCTGATTTATTTTATTCTTAGAATATATATTGTTTATAGAAATAAATTAGCATATCTGTAACGTTTTAAACAAACTCTTTATAGATATTTACAGTTGCACGAGTATTGTGTACCAATTGCATTCTCAAAATTAATAAAAGCTACGTGTTTTTGTATAGGTTTCTTGCACTAATGTTATTTACTGTGTGCGTGGAAAAGACTTCTTTCCAGCTTCTGACAGTCTTTTAATTCCCACAATTCCCTGAAGACAAATAACATCTTTAACACACGTACTAGGGACAAATACTGATACATAAAACGACTTCGTCTTTCACCATAGCTTTCTCTTTCTCACGTGATGAGAGAATTCCTATTTTGTGCAGCCGTCAGAAGTTTTTATTTTGCACAATCTTCCTTTAATTCATACTTTTAATTTTGCATACCTCCATCCTCTTCTCGCTTTTATTTTACTGTTTGTTTGTTCTTTACTGGCTTTTCTCGTTTCTTTCTATTCTTATACTTTTCTGTTTGTCTTTCCTTCCTTCCCAACTTTTTAAAGGTCTTCTTTCTATGGTTCAAAATTTCCTCACGATTTTTCTTTTTGTTCTATTAGAGTCTCTCTCTCAAATACAAGTATACGCATTCTCGCCAAACTCATATTGACAGGATTACTGCTTCAGTAGATGAAAGGTTAGCATTAGAACAAATACAAACATCTTTTGTTTTAATCAAGGCCTTTGCAGTCTCACAGACAATATTTATATCCATAAAGATAGACTCCTACGACTTCCTACCAAGTAATGTGAGTTACTTTTTTTAATTCCAGATCTTAACTTCAAATCCAAATTAGATGAAACAATGATTAGAGTTCTTTTTGTAGACTTCTCAAGTTTAATGTTTTATTAGCTACAACTTACTACATATATTGAAATATCTAGCTTCTCAGTTTAATGTTAGTAGTTAAACAAACTAAACTGTACCCCAAGGACAGTTGCGTCTGAAAACATGAAGGGAGGAAAAGTAAGCCCGCCCAGCGAGAAAGCAGCAGCTTCTTTTATCCATTTGAGAACCGAAAAAAAAATCACGTAATATCATAGTTCAACAAAGTGACGCTAGAGAGCGAATAGTTCTATAAAATGTCACTAGTTTGGAGAGTTCTAAAGCGTATTGCTACAGGTTGAATAATATCAAAGTGTTTCATTATGAATGAATAGTTCGTACAAGAGACGGATAGTTTCAAAGTATATAGCATTCCGACTTCCTAATTTGCTTATTTACACGTTGTTTACACTTGTACTACTCAAGCTTTAAAACTAAATGAAGAAATGTTTTCGGCATTAGCATAAAACATTTCAACTCTTGATATATATCGTATATACTACTTTTAACTTACATTATAGATAATCCTAAAAAGGACCATTTCCAGTTGCTTTATACGCAAAATGTTCAATTCTACGTAAACATGACGAATCATTAACTAACTGTAATACAGTACAGTTTAACATTAACGGTTTACATATACGAGTATACGTTAACTACAGTACATTTGTTTGTAGATAAATACAAAGCTACACAATGAGTTATCTGTACTCTGCCCACCACGGGCATTGAAACCCGGTTTCTAGTATTGTAAGTCAAAAGACATGCTGCTGTACCACTGAGGGGCAATAGAATAGGTCCAAAGTTAAAATAGGTAATACGTCTCCACTAACTTTAATATGATCCATATGCGTATAAATGTATATATATATAATATATTTATTTATTGTTACGTATTATAATTGATCTCGGACGAGTCTCCAATTTATTATGTATGTTACATATCACAGTTTCAAATAGCCGGAAATTTTAATTTTAATTTAGAAGATAACTGAATACAATGTGTATTAACTTTATGATACTTGCCAACAATATTGATACACACACTGTTATTTCTTATCACAAATATATTTTAACATACAAACAACAATACAATTTATAATAATAATTATTACAAATGATGATTTATATACAAAACTTTTACAAACTCACAAACAATATTCAGTCTCCTATCTGGTCTGCAACTGACTATTTTATCGACGGTACAGGTCCACGACGAGCGAATTGATTTTAGGTTGATACACAGATACACTTCACTTGATGGGAATGCTAACTACCTTTATTCTTGTTTAGCCTGACGCGGTTTACAAGCTTGCTTTTTATAGAGGAAGATAAATATCTAATGCTCGCCCTTTCAGCTGTTGGGGCGTTATAACGTTCAGTCAATCCCACTATTTGTTGGTAAAACAGTAGCCCAAGAGTTGGCGGTGGGCGGTGACTATCTGCCTTCTCTCTAGTCTTACACTGCTAAATTAGGGACGGCTAGCGCAGATAGCCCTCGTGTAGCTTTGCGCAAAATTCAAAACAAACCAAACCAAACCGAACTTACTCTCGAGAATCTTCTACAAACTTAGAGAACAAGCGGACCTTGCGCAATACACGTTTAACAAATATAAGTTACATACATTTCTAAATATACATTAAACTGAAACAAACATAGATATTAAAATAATATTAGATCAGTTACACCTCCGTCCTTAGAAAATTAAAAATTAGCGTTATCAATGTGTAATACATATTGCATTAAAATAAAATACAATGCATTGTCAAAAAATCATGACAGTACATAACTCAACCAAGGCAAATTAACTAATGCTCATAAAATTATAGAGCACGGGAAAATGCTTAAACACAAGTGTTATCTTTTAGGGTCAAACAATCACACGACTGAAGGGTTCTTTAAAGCTGGAATAGGTTTTAAAGGAGCAACGGAAATTTTCTGATTAGGTTTTGCAACTAATTTAAGGTATGACAAGTTTCAAAAAACTGAGAAACATCTTACCTAAATTTTGGGCAAAAAAAATGTCATACACTTTTATCACAGATCTTGTTGACACCTAGGTGTCCTCCACCTGAGGAGTTCACGAGCAACTCTGAATATTTCAGAATAATATGTTTTTGGGACAACGATTTGAAAAACTAAAGCCTAGACCTCTGAGCTGACACATCTGGTGGTCTTAATTTTCTCATAAGCACACAATTTTGAAAAAAAAATAACCATTTGGATCTTTTTTCAGTTCAGTCTTCGAGATACATATTTAAATGATGAAGAGATCTGTGGATCCTTTTCTTGCCCAGCAATCAGTTCACTTCCAGCAAACGGAACTTCACCAAGTGAACCAGATCCCTCAAGCCCATCATTGTCATTCACCAAGGAATTGTCAGTAAAACCATTATTCACAAAATCTCTGTTAGATCCAAAAAATGTCTGAGACAAATCTATAATATTGTTCTCTAAACTAGTGTATATCATTTGTTTTTGGCTTAATTTCTTAGCCTGAGCTCGAGTCACAGCACACGAAGAAAACACGTCTGGATTTTCCTAAACAACATCATCCTTAGATGAAACAGTTATCTTGGGTTCTGCAACAACATTTCCCCCAAACAAACAGTTTCCCAACAATAATTATTCACCCTTAACTGGCAGAGTAGATCTTACTCCAACCGCCCCCCGCTAGTACAGCGGTAAGTCTCCGGATTTACAACGCTAAAATCAGGGGTTCGATTCCCCTCAGTGGGCTCAGCAGATAGTCCGATGTGGCTTTGCTATAAGAAAAACACTTACTCCAACCATAAGTGACCCCAAAACTAGATCTGATGTGAAACAGATGTTATGAAGAGGAGCGTTTATAAAACCGCCCTCAATACCCTGATCAATAACAGATTCGTTTCAGGAGGTATTATTCCAGGAACTCTGGACAAGTTGTTTAATACTTGTTATAACATCTAGTATACTTCACGGTTTAAAAAAAACGAAAATGTATATATTAATTTTACTTACGATCTATTTGTGTTTACTTTTAGTATACTATCTATATTATTTTCATTTCTATTTACTTACACAGGTATTAAGTACAGTATCTATACTAAACCATCCTTACACTTTATCTTTAACTGACCTTGTGGCACAGTGACATAACTGCTGACTTATAGTACTAGAAATGGGTTTCGACACTCACGGTGATTACTACTATTTAACTGCTAACTCTCAGATACTGAAGGTGTGTTCTAAGTGACGAGAAAAATGTAACAAACAACCTTATGTAATTTTATGATTAACTACAAACAAACAAACAATTGACGCTAGATGGCTCACATACACATATCACATGGTAAATCTGTGATTTATTCTCGGAACAGTGACCCACGAACATACAAAATTTGATTTTACACCGTCTTTCTGCATAACAATAATTTCAAATGACAGAATATTAAATCACAACATTTTTATAGTTTGATTGCTGATAGCAGAAAATATTGTACTTATACACTTTAAAACCTACACAGAACGTACGATTTATCTTTCATTTATATCTATTACACATTCATTTACAGTTTATTATTTTCACACAATCCTGACTTGGAAAAAAAACTCTCATGGTAGAGGATAATTACTGTATGTTTATCTTCTAATTTCAAAAAGTACTAAAGTTAAATAATTGTAAGGTTTAGGAAAAATACATAGTTGACTTGTTTATTTTTTATGTAAATGCAGAAAATAGTCCACTACATAGATCCTGAGTTAAAATTGTGTGGGGGATTGTCTCATTTTTACTCCGCTAGTGTCGAATTTTAGAACTATCCGAGAACAATTTGGATCCACCCCTATCAGTACATTTTAATACCATTCACCACTTTAGCAGCACACTTTAGAGCCATCTTCCCTCAACTGCATTTCATTAAGCTGTCTGCCCTCCGATGCCATTTTATGGAATTATAAAGTCACGTGATCTCCTCGTCCTCAAAGGATATCTCTTGTCTGCTGGATGGCACCCTCTGATCTCTCCTTCTCTATGCCGTAAGGCACCAGCATGCAAGATAGGCTGGCTAACTATTAACTGTTTATTTCAGATACTGAAGGTGTGTTCTAAGCGACGAAAAAAACGTAACAAACAACATCACTGTTATAATGTTATAATAACAAAATATGGAGACATCTGTTTTAAAAGCCAAATTCATATCGATAATCAAAACTAATTGCTACATTTGTTTTCTTTCGAATTTCGGCAAAACTACACAAGAACTATCTAATTTAGTCATCTCTAATTTAGTAATGATAGAATATAAGAAAGATAGCTACTCAGTACCACCTACCGCCAACTCTTGGGTTACTTTTCACCAACAAATAGTGCGATTAAACGTACGGTATGACTCCCCCACGTCTGAAAGAGCGAGCATGTCCAGTGATAGGTACTCAAATTTGCCAACGAGTTTTAAATACCCTTTTTATCCGAGATAAACTTACACCAATAAAACAAGTCTATTAAACACCATTTTCATTTACTAAAACTAACCGCATAGACCTGGCATGGCCAAGTGGGTTAAGGCGTTCGACTCATAATCTGAGGGTCGCGGGTTCGAATCCCCGTCGCATCAAACATGCTCGCCCTTTCAACCGTGAGGGCGTTATAATGTTACGGTCAATCCCACAATTCGTTGGTAAAGGAGTAGCCCAAAAGTTGGCAGTAGGTGGTGATGACTAGCTGCCTTCCTTCTAGTCTTACACTGTTGAAGTAGGGACGACTAGCGCAGATAGCCCTCTTATAGCTTTGCGCGAAATTAAAAAACAAACAAAACTAACCGCATTTGAGAAAGTTAATTTTAAATCAAACACAAAAGACTTTTCTTCAATTCTTTCTTTCTAATTAATACACGAAAGTGTAAAATATTTTTAATGTGGAAACTTCGAAAACAACGTTTTACAAACATATAATTTCATATGGAGTTACACTATATTAAAACATAAGGCGTGGCTTTAAAATTTTTTTATTGTTAATATGGATCTCTTAAGATTTACTTATATGCAAACTAACAGAGTCGTCAGGTAGGCATGGCATAGCCAGGTGGTTAAGGTGCTCGACTCGTAATCCGACGGCCGCGGATTCGAATTCCCATTCACAACAAACATGATCGCCCTTTCAGCCGTGGGGGATTGTATAATATTTCGGCCAATCGTTGGTAAAAAGAGTAGCCCATGAGTGGCGGTGGGTGGTGATGACTACCTGCCGTCCCTCGAGTCTTACACTGTTAAATTACAGGCGTCCAGCGCAGACAGCACTCGTGTAGCTATTTCGTGTGGGTGAAATTAAAAAAAAGAAAGAAAAATGTGTCCTTGAAGAGAACGCTGAGGTACAAAGTGTAGTTATGAACTTTTCCAACCATAATAACAACAGCTGCGTAGCTGTAATTAAAATGTGGTCTTTGCTTTTAAAAGTCTCTAGACTTCTTATAGATGATATTTAACAGCATTTGTGGACAAAAGTTTTTCCAATTATTGGCTACAATACACCACATTCATAATCAAACAGTACTGCATGCTCTAAAAATAAAAAACATTAGATCAGAGTCGACTCCACTCTGAACGTCGTTGAATAAAACTTTTTTATTCTGCAATACAATGCTACAGACTCCTTAATGAGAAGAAGATGGACCTAACCGCTTTCAACTTGTTCAAGTCCGATCACGCTAACACAAGGATTCGAAGAAAGAACACAGAACTGAAAATGGTTAAAACACGTTCGTCCTAAGATTTTTTTAAAAATTCCTAACGTACCCATTTCCCACCTTAATAAAACGTTTGGAAATTGGGATTTCCATTATTAATTACCTACGTTTCTCTGAAATAAGTAATAAAAAAAGGCACATATAGCTGTATTTTTAAACAATTCAGAGAAACACTGAAACCATTAGTATTAAAGTTTACTACGCTTTAACACAAATACTTTCTTTTGTTCGGTCGTTTGCGACATTAAATCACAATAAGATATTATATTTTTTATTACAAATCTTTCTTTCCTAGCCCTATATTACAGATTTAAGAATAAAAAAAAAAGACGTAACAGCATCTCGACCTTATACTTCGAACTTTATACCAGTCATTTACAATGCTTTAATTATCATGATATATATATAGTGCCTTATCCCGACAAAGTGAAATCGACTTATTGACAGTTTGCGTGACACTACATCAGGATAAGATCTAACAAGCTCTGGTTCTGAGCGAAAGGCCACGTCAGCAGTGACGTATGGCGTAAGGTGTGCGATCGAGAACCTATTACGTTTTAAAAGTGAGTACTCATACTTGTATTAAGTAATATATTTGTTTTATCATCAATTTTTTATTTTATTTTTAGTATTTTCAATTCACAAGCTTTTGGCTCGATTACCTAAACCTTCTGCAGATGCGAGACGTTTAGCAAACACCAGGATCTAATGTAACACTTTCAACAACACATTGCCTAGCAACAACGAAAAACAAGAGCTTACCTCAAGTATCTTTAAAACAATAAACGTAAAGTCTAATAAGCTGAAATAAAATAACGTTACAAGGTTAAGAAATATAGCAAGTCATAATATTATTGTGGTTTCTTAACATGATGGTAGAAAGATAAAATCAACACTAAAAATATAAAAAACTAAGAGCAACAAAAATGAAGAGTTTAGGTTACTTTAATAACAGCATTGAAGTCAATGCGTGATTTGATTCCCTTAATTTGTTCAGTGCCGTAGACGAGATAACTCGTCGAAGCCGGTCGGTAACGCAGTGCCACGGACGAGTTAATTCGTTCTCAATAATACCTAACTTCAACGCTAGATGTCAGCACCATACATGCATTTGACCTACTTACAAAATGTTTTACTTTCGATCCAAAATGGCGTCACGAAAAAAAGTTACAAAATGAAGAAGCATTAGAGTTGTATTGTAGCAACTGAAATACTTTGCATTCAACAGGTTAATGCAAGGTAACTAGGAGGTATGAAGGGGTAGTCCATAATTTTGGTTAATGTCTGCGGGAGGGCTACAATCATGGAATGGGTTATTAATCTGTCTCTTTTTGAATTCATAGTCTAGGTATAATAACCACCAATCTACGCCTCACAATATTTATTGTACATCAAGATTCTGCACCATTTTTAACTATATAGTAGGTTATCAAGAAATACAAACACTCTTTCTAAAACAAACAGATAAATACTGTCTTTCGCCTGGAATTAATGTTTTTTGGTTATATTGGTAAATACAGAAGAGTGACTGGTGATATTTAAATTACAGCTTCAGGGTCTGGATCGAAAAGCTTAAAGTTCGGTCCAGTGATACGTCACTGAACACGACAATAAAAGTGACAGTTAATCTCTTGTGATGTTAAAAGTAGTCTCTCTGCAGAGATCACAACTATTTCAAATGACTGAGCATAATGATTCTAAACAGAGCCCTTTATCATTTGCGGCTACTAGGCCTGACCAATGTCTCTAAGATGTTTATTATTATATTATTATAACTATTATTATTTATTACTGCTATAGATTGCTCATTTATGACTGTGTTTTGTGTATTTAATAAATAAATTTTTAAAAATTCTTTTGAAATAATGTCTTTTATTTAGTTCAGAGAAACAAACATACTGGTAAAATAACATTGAACATGCACAAACAGTAAGCAGAAAAAGCCTTTGTGTAAGGACTAGTTTATATCATGTTTATGACACTTATTGTAATAGTTTTGCAGCTGTTGCAGCCTTTGCTTTCATGAGAATGTCTCTGGATGGTTGGGAATTATAACGACATTGTCCATTTGATTGCATACACATCTTGTGTGTCATAATACTGCTCAAAACTGAGGTGCTCAAGTTTGGTCTTGCTTTTGTTTTTAGTCACTAAACTAAATATCATTTCACTGTCAGCATTAGAATGGAAGATTGTAAGAATTCCAAGCATAACTCTACACAGAATGTCATACTTCTGGTTGCCATTTCCATCCTTAACAGTAGAGAGCTGAACCCAAAACTTGTCAACATTCAACTGAAGGACAGTTTCTAAGAAAGTATCAATTTGATAGTTCAAATATTGCCCTTCCAACTTGTCAGTAGTGTCGTGCTCATGTGTATTGACAAGAACAGGATACCTGTCTGTGAAGAAGCGTAAAGAAGAGAAATCTTTGCTGACTTTCAGTTTTGGATCAGCAACCTCTGCATGAATCAGAAGTTCATCATTTAGAGTTCCATGTTTCATCATGTAATTTTTAGCTGCAATATAGTATTTCTTGATACTGGTGTAGAAGCTGATGAGGTCCAGGTCCTTTTCATATTTAACAATGTATTCCTTGACAGCATTTCCAATAGAAACTGTCTCATCAGATTTGTGTAAGGATTCATTGTTGTAGTCAAGTTCAGTGATGTTGCCTTCAAGATATTCTGGCTTGATGTATCTGACAAGTATATTTTTAACTTGAGGCACATCCCAAGTGATAGCTATCTTGTGTTAACAAGTTATAGAATTTTTCTTGTTTCTTCGTCATTCAATCCTTGAAACTCTTTGAAATGTTGTTTTCTCCTAGCACTTTTGTCCAGAAAATAGTAGATATATATCAATATATCAGAAACTGGGCAGGGCAGTTCTCTGGAAGCTTTCTGAGCAGCAATATTCATGAGGTCACAAACACAGCTGATGAAGTAAATGCTAGGCTGTCGTCTTGAGATGTGTCCCATCACACCTTTACCTATACCAGGCATTGTCTGAAGAAAAACTAAGACAGTTTTCCCATGGAATTTTCCTCTTTATTAGTTCGTGGTCCAAAAGCTTGAAAATATTCTCTCCCGTTGAAGCTTCTTTTCATTCCACCATTGTCAAAAGAGAACAAACAATATTTTCCAAGCAAAGGGTCAAAATATCGTACAACCACTGGATACAGTCTTGAGTCATCCATGTCTGTGGATCCATCTGTGGCTAAACTGTAAACACTATTAGTAAGTATGCTTGAAATCATTTTGTCATCTTCACAACCCAACATTTGTACAATGGCTGTAGTTTTGGTTCTTGCACAGCCATATTTTTTCGCTATATCAGAGTCTGGGAAATTTTTCTGAATAGATATCCTGCATGATCGGCTACAGCTAGGGGTAAATTATGAGCAATGACGAATTGCGTGAACATTACTTCTGCATTTATAGTTTCATATTTTGAATTCTTACTCATAAATGTTATGTGCATCGTTTTTGTCTTCGCATCAGCCTTTTGTTGGTGAGATGCCGATTTGGTATGTCTGGAACAATCGTTTATCCCGCTATGCGCCACAGAAAAATCGATGTGACAACCTGTACAAAACGCGTGACTGTCACTGACTTTTGATGCAATGACCAGATATTTTGCACTATACTCTTTCCTAAATTTTTGATTCACAGTTTTAGTCCTTATAGATTTGCCGGAAACAAGACAATCTGGTGAACAAGGCCTCTTTTTTCCATCTTGTGAACGATCGCACTGGTATTTATATGCCGTTTAGAAAACGAGAAATACCCATCTATGCGAGCGCTGATTGGCTGACAAGCACTCATGACGTAACTATGGATTCCCCCACGTACCCAGTATGGAGAAGCACCGCATTCAAACTGTTGGTAGACGTCGGAGATACAAATATTTTTTTATTATTTCAAGCACAAACATGATTATCGCAAGTAACCATTTGGACTATGTCTTTTATTTATTATCAAAATTTATTTGTATCTCACTAGAAATTTTCTTTTGACCCCCTTCAAGACCTGGGGAACAATTTATCACTTTATTGTATAGGCCTATATAATATATAATAATTTGGGAGTTGCAACAAGTAATATTTGTCTGTATGAGCGTAGAGTCGTAATGTATACACCAAAATCGTAATGATCACGCTCAAATCGTAATGATTGGCATCTCTGTGTCTGGTAGCTTGTCCTCACACCAACAATTCTAAATTGGAAACACTTTTCCTGAAGTTAGAGGTCTCCGACCTAGCCATTTAGCTACTGGCCATTGGCCAGTGTGTTGCATAAAGTGTTATTCAAGTTGAAAATCACCACCTTACTGTAATTTCTAAATTGGGCAATTTAAACCAGAAAAAAACATTTGATACTAGTTTGAGAGCATCAGTAGATCTAGACTAAACTTTTATATCTTTCAGTAATTTGAGGTATAATAATGAGTGAAAATAATTTCTTCTTCTATTGTCGTAAGTATGTTTTTGACGTACGCATGGCAATTTAAATAAGGAACGAGATATGTCGACAGTCTGTAGCGTGCACGCCAAGTGAATGAAATTAGTTTAATTTCATCCCACGCGAAATTATTGAATAAAGTTTGCTGATGCCTTTCTTCCCACGTCTCGTTACGCACCGAGCGTGTGGTTTGATTACAAATATAGTGGAGGTTTATAACCTTTAAATATCTGTTTTCCCCTTCTGTCTTTATTTGTTTTATTATATAGATGTTAATTTCTTACCAGATAATTACTTACTGAATGCTCTTGGCCCTCTTTAAATAATAAAGTAATGAAGCAAAATGAGAATCACATTAGAATTAGTAAATATATGTGTGTGTTCTTTTAAAACTGAGTTTGCAAACAGCAATAAAATGGTGACTTCATTTTGATTCCTCAATTTTATGTCGCCAGAAAGACGAAAGGTGGAAGACTTTTGAAACGTCGTTCTCCACACTTGTGTCTCCACAACAGGCAATTGCCGTCCATTCTACAAAGTTTCATCATGAATACTCTACCTAAACAATCTATGAAAGAATGCCCAAGTTCTGTTTATAACTTAGACTGATTCCCATAATTAAAGTTACTTTTTGTTATATATATTTGTGCACGAATTATTTTGTGTGTTCCCCTGCGGTACGTTTACAGAGATACAATGCTAATATCCGAGGTTCAATATCTCATGATGGACAGAGTGCGAAAAGTCAAAACCAACTTTCCTGGATTTTCTTTCATCAGCATTCCACTGAGGAAAACGAAGAGTTTTCAAGACATACCGTATTAAGTACACCATAAAAAAACAACAAATGACAGTCACAATTTCTATCTGGAGTAGTCGGAACGACATATGTTTAGTAAATGAAAAATGTTCATTTGAGATATTGTAATCTAAAGCCAAAGACTAGAGTAAAGAATTTTCCGGTCGCGACAAGGTCTGTAATGAACTTGAAATTTATTTTGAAGCAATCGTTTATGTTTCTTTTAAAGTTCAATTTTCGTTTCTATTTAATTTTTAATCAATATAATTGAGAGTAAACGACGTTTTCGAAGAATTTAAAATTAGGTGCCTACAATTCTGAAGCATTTTTCACTTTTATTTTTTTAAGATCTCTGAAACAAAATTTGTAGTTTGCTTTTTAAACTTCAGGTGGCGCTTTATTTGGCAAAATTGTTTTTTCATCTATTATAATGGTTTATAAAGTTTAAGCTTTTCGTACTTATCGACTTTTTATGTTTATTTTAATGCTTTAATTATGAAATAAAAATTTCCCGTATTTTATTTAACAAAT
Source organism: Tachypleus tridentatus (assembly GCF_004210375.1). Lineage (NCBI taxonomy): Eukaryota > Metazoa > Arthropoda > Merostomata > Xiphosura > Limulidae > Tachypleus > Tachypleus tridentatus. The sequence goes on from NC_134832.1 coordinate 45,011,902, forward strand.
AATATTTTATTAGTAGTATTTTTTTACATTTTTCGTTGGTGGTCAGGTAAAAATATGTTTCAGTACTTGGGAAATTATTTATATAAAATAAAATAATAAAAAAAAACGTGTGTTAAACTGGGTTCTTAAAATCTAAAACACTTACGAGTGCTGAATTTATATTTTCGATGCGTTACAGTACTTTGTATCGAGATTATACCTAGAGTTACTTTAAACTGATGCTGATAACAACCATTATAATTATATCGTCTTATTAAAACCTCATTCTAATCTATGGTACATCCAGTGTCTAAATAATATGATTACTGTAAACCACAGCCGAATGAAATGTCTCACCATCACAAAAATATTCCAATAGCATATAGCATACACAAAACTTGGATAAACTACCACAAGTGAAAAATCAGTAGTTTATCAACGTTTTGTGTATAGTATATCACTCGTGATAGATGAGTAGTTTACTTATGTTGTGTGAATCTCCAGTGACACAGCGGTATGTTGGCGGACTTATACTGCTAGAAACGGGGTTTCGGTACCGGTGGTTGGCAGAATGCAGATAATTTTTATGTAGCTTTGTGCTTAACTTCAAACAAGCAAACAAAAATAAGTTATCAGTTCTTCATAAAGTACTTAAAAAAAAAGACATAGTCATGACGGAGGATATTTAGAACGGAGAATTGGAATCAGTTATAATCTGGAATACCACGTATGAAAAATAAACTAATCGTCTTTATATGATGTTATACTACAGACTGTGATATATTTCACATGAAAGTTAAACACAGCAAGGGTCACAAAAATCTAGGAAACCCACGAAAGAAATGGGACATTTACTCAAAATATGTTACAGTCGAAAACATCACGCTCCGTAGAAATAGCCTCAAAACATAAGGAGGGGGTCACGAGTTCAATAACAGGGTAAATTAAGAAAGCAGTGGTGGTGGTGTTCCTACAAGGATATCCAATATCCACAGATATAAGTCACATCAATCAAAAGGTCTAGGAAATCTGTTGTTAGAGGAATCCAAAGGTAACATTTATGAACCAAAACACTGCTCTCAGAAAGGTGAAAGGTGTTATTAATTCAGTTCAGATCCCATTAACAAATGAATATCGTAAAGCAAATCAGAGCTTGTGTATAACGATATAAAAAACAATGTATGCGATGAACAGAATAGAACGTTTTTACCAACTGCCTGAGAAGAAATGGGATTAATGATTGTATACGAACACCTTTTTTGCCAAGATATAAATAAAATATCGTTTAAATGATGATCAATCTCTCTCTTTCATAAAAAATACTATAAAAACAAAAATAAATAACTGTATGTAAGGAATAGTATACAATGATTCCAATGTGGCCACCTCATGGGGCTATACAAAATAACAAAAAAACAAATGCCTGAAGAAGGTTAAATCGCAATTGTCAGTGATCTCCGACAAATATCACTGTAATAATACGGTGAAAAACGAAATGAAACTCTGGCATAGACCTCAGAGTTATCGCTAATGCCAGTTAAGTAAGATGTCTAGTCAAGGGAATAAATCGATAGATCAATACAACAATATGCGGTTATAGGTCAGAAACACCTTGTAGGGAACGACTAAAAATAAAAATTAGATTATAAAATCACAAAATTAATAAGGAATTCTTTTAATGTATTACATTCAACATGTAGTTAAGGTTAGGGCCTCCCCAAAAAAGAAAAAAGAAATTTCTATTTTTACGACCCTTGGTGAATCAATGGTAACAGGTAAGTACTTATAACATTAAAGGTGTAGCTCACTGTGTGCGTGTGCGCACAAAAATCTACTCTTTATGTGTTTGGGTAAAGAAACAGAAACCTTAACACCTATCTGAAAACAAACTTCTATTACATGCCTTACATAAATGAAATCGTTTTTCTAAAGTCTGTATTTTTCTAGTTACCATATATCACACTTCTGCTTGACGAGTATGGCCTACAGAAGCGTTTTATTAGTTCTCATTGTTATTTAACCTCACTAAATCACTCCTGATGCAATACTTTGAGAGTAAGTCTTACTTTCAACTTGTTCTATCAGTTCGCTTCAGCACTGATCATTTGAAGATGATGTAACTTCAGAATTTTGGTCCCAGAATGTTTTATTGTTTCGGCTCAAATATTCTACGGGAGAAACAAAAAATTCTGAGGAATTATTTTTGGGAAAAGCCCAGATTCTAAGTATGAGTTGACTATATCGATTACTCAAACAACATATGTCCGCAATGAGGCGCGGCTAACACTGTTCGCCACTTACGATGTGTATCATATGCACTTTCATATAGTGGAATACATAAAATTATTCAGTACAATTAATGCCATTAGGTAGCCTTATATAACACAAACACAATAATTAGGTAAAATAAATAAAGATCTGTTAGCACAAAACACAGATTTCTATATAAAACATCAGAACAAATAACATAATAAAGTTAGTTTTGAAGATAAAAATAGTAACTTCTCGTGATCCCGAATTCTAGAAGTTATGGGGTGACGAAGCTACCGAGAAGTTGTTGATGTTTAGTAACCGAAGTCTCTAGCATAGCCTTAAAACTTTCATTACCATATCAGTCAAAACACAATTTTAAATAAAAACAACAAAACTAAAATAACAAACGGAAAATAACATATGCTACATACTTACGCGAGTTTTCTTTGATACAACTGCCCTCTACAAAATGTAGCTTAGTAGACTTCTCATATGTTTCGAAAACATTTCAAATACATTTATCGCCTCGGACTAACGTTTACAGTTATTTCATTTTTGGACTCTAGCGTTTATTGAAACTTTTAAAATTACATCATTCTTGGGCTCTGGCATTCATTTAAATGTTTACAATTACATCATTCTTGGACTTTAGTGTTCATTTAAATGTTTACAATTACGTCATCCTTGGACTCTGGCGTTCATTTAAGCGTTTACAATTATATCATTCTTGGGATTTAGCGTTCATTTAAACGTTTACAATTACATCATCCTTGGATTCTGGCATTCATTTAAACGTTTACAATTACATCATTCTTAGACCATAGTGTTCATTTTAATGTTTACAATTACACTACCCTTGGATCCTTGCATTCGTATATTTGTATTTTAAACGTTTACAGCCTACTATTTCTCGAACTGTGGCTCTTATTGATTTATAAGTTTATGCATTCAGTATTCACTGTTTTGTTTATAGGCATGAAGTTTACATGATAAATATTACAATCATCCTCGGACTGTGACGTTTTTGGGTTTCTAGCTTTAAGCTAGGAAAGTCTTGCAACTGTCGGACCGTATCATATACATAGTTGTAACCTCAAGAATTTACAATAGTACTAACGTCAGACTTTGGTGTTTATAAAAGTATAACATATTAATTATCCTCCCATAATAACAAAAAACAAAACAAAAACTAGAGGCATCTTAAAATTATTTTTCTTTAACCTAATGATGTATTCAGAGCTTTCTTTACAGCTTTGGATCGTCCGTAACCTCCTGTTTCTAAAATGATGTCTTGCTGAAATAGTCATCAGTCCATAAACATAACAGAATATAAAACATAAGGTCACAAGCATAAAAAAATTAACTAACAACTATATAATCAAGAAATACCTCAGGTTAAACAATACATACATTAACCAGAGAATGAATATGGAATTCTTGGACTACATATCTCCTGCAAAGCACAATTCGATTGTACTAACTTTGAAAAGTTATAATGATTTTTTATAACGCCATAGAAATGGGTTTCGGTTATTCTTTATGAGGAACTGGGGATCCAGTTTAATTAATTTTTTTTATAAAGCCACAAAAAAGAATGGTGGTTATTCGTCATCAGTAACCGAGGCCTCAGCGAATGCATTCACAGGTTTCTCGTTGGAAAACGTTACTTTCTGTTGGTTGACACTTCAGTTTTCTACATTAATAGCTCACGTCTAATATAAAATATTGGCTGACCTTCATTAAACTAGGTAAGTGTACAGCACTCATAAACGTGTATAACCATTCGTCTTAAGAAGCACTTACAGCTTTTTACCGTCTTTTGTTAGTTGTACCTTTCTGGGTATAATAGAAATGCTGATAGCTAGGGGAAAACATTTGGCATGAGAACCGCTAAAGGCATTATTCACGCTGCGTGTACATTAACATACAGTAAGCTGGGTATGTCATTATATATACAACATTCTTTTACAAAAATGCATTATACTTCATGTTGAAATGGCACCATCTACGTTAGCCCTAAGATATACGCTAAACAATCTTGTAAAAGCTTTAAATATTCTGACTGCTGACGGCTATTTCACCGACTTAAGTGTTTTTGTACAGCCTTCTCAACCCTTTAAATATGAGGTGTTCAAATGGAGCCAGAGAATTTTACATATGAAGAGACATAAGAGCAAAATCAAAAAATTAAACATTGGTTACAAAACTATGTCTTATTTGGTTAGCAAAACCATTAGGGATCTGCTATGGCTTGGTGTTCATAGCGCTCTACTCACAATATACAATATATGGATTGTGGGTTCAAATTCCGTCATCGAACATGCTCGCCCGTTTAGCCAAGGGAACGTTATAATGTGATAGTAAATCCCACTTTTCGTTAGTAAAAAAACAGCTCAAGAGTTGGCGGTGTGCGATGTTTACCAGCTACTTTATCTTTAGTCTATCAGTTCTAAATTATGGATGGGCAATTCAGATAACCCTAGAGTAGATCTGTGCGAAATTCAATAACAACAAAGGAACCTCGATGAAGATCCCCTTAGGAAAAGCTTGTAAAGTCACAAGAAAAAACAACAATCGCTTGTTTTCTGGTTTACGTACAATGAGTTTTAACTAATTGTTTGTTCGTTTTGAATTTCGCGCAAAGCTACACGAGGGCTATCTGCGCTAGCCGTCTCTAATTTAGCAGTGTAAGACTAGATGAAAGGCAGCTAGTCATCACCACTCACCGCCAGGTCTTGGGTTACTCTTTTACCAACGAATAGTGGGATTGACCGTCACATTATAATTATCCCCACAGCTTAAAGAACGAACATGTTTGTTGTGACGGGGATTCGAACTCGCAATCGCCGGATTACGAGTTGAGTGCCGTAAATACCTGGCCATGCTGGGCTTATTCATGACGAAGTTTCCTATCTCTCCTTGGTTTCTCCGTAGGAAATACTGTAACTTTACCAGTTCCCCTTAAAGATCAACCCTATATTTACCAGTTGTCTCTCAAAAGAGCCTTTTTTTAGCACCTTCCTCATAAACATAAGAAAGAAACACTGAAACTCAAGCGCTTTCGAAAGATAAACCTTTCTTCTTCAGTGGTAAACAAGTACCCTATCTTTACCCTTTCCAAGCCAGTTCCTTTTCTTTATTAGTTTCCCCTTAAGAAATAACTCGTCATAATCAATAAAAATTAAGTTTGTCTAAGTATTTAGCTAGTCATGGGTAACGTAATCTAGTAATATTTTCCATAAATCAATATAATATTTGTGATATTTTTTTCCTTTCTTAACATCAAGCTTTTCTGATAAAAAAAACTCGTATGACATTAACCCTTTTTTCTTACGCACAACCTGACATTACTGCTTTTTAATGTGAAGAATAAACTGAATAGAGTAGCATACGGACTCTGCGATCTCCGTATTATGTTATCCATTAGTATAAGTCCCTTATATAACCTTCAAAGTTTTTAGTCTTCTCGCATGCAAGCTTATAAAAAAAACACAAGAAAACGAACATTATTTGTAATCAAATCAGATAACCGAGATACTCAAATAACACTTCATTAAACTTAATTATTAAGTGAAGACCCTGACGCGCTGTACATTAGTTAGAAATGGAGATAAATGGATATCCCCCCAGATTTTTCCAGATCTGTATCCAACCTAACACACGCTGGATCCAGTAAGCTAACTACTTGAATGCATGAAGTTGTATTCCTCCTACGCCAAGGATTGAGAAGAGAGATATGGTACATGCCCTAACCAGAAATACCATCACTTACACTAAGACTCAGTCTTCTAGAAGCAAATGCCTTAAAACAGGAAACATGAGATGTTTATGTATGTAATGAACTTCAAATTCTAATTAAAATTACTTTTCTTGCAATTCGAAATGTTGAGTGTCACAGTGTTCTTTGTTTATTCAGGCGACTGTGTAAGCGTGTTACTACTTTCAGAGAGTCCATTTCGTAGGTTAACAACGTATACTAATAAGTTAGAGGAAAATAAAGCAATCCATTTGTATTTGCATATGCCCGAAAATCTTTAATTCATTTGTGTTTGAATTTGTGGAAAAAAAATCACTAATCCCTTTGTATTTTAATACGTTAAAAAATACCTTTAGTCAAGTTTTAGTAGTCAAAACCTTGGTCAGTGGTGTGAAACGATATGATAAGTGAATGGCACTGTACCACTACGGGTAATATTTTAATTAGCAATCATCTTTTACTGGTATAAAAATAATTTTGGAGTTAGTGATCTTTTTCGTTTTATCTATTACGTACAAATATACGACTTTTCGTATTTTGTAGTTGTATTTATGGCAAAGCTGCTAAAGTTATCTGCGGCTGTTCCTAATTTTAACTTACTGACCAAAGGAATGGTAACCAGTCACCCCTAGCAGTACCCACCATTCGAATAAAGGATTAACTTTCAGTCTTATAGCGTACCCACAATTAAAATTGCGAAACATATTCTGTGGTAACGAACAAATTTCAGCTCTGTGCTCTAACTCCGAAATAAAGAGATCTACACCAGCAGTAACTCATGTTCACCTAATGCTTTGTCTTAACGTGTATTCCACACGAACATATCATCTTAGCACTGTAAGGAAAAAGAACTGTCATGCCCTCGATGAAATAATGATAAGACCTCAATTACTAGTCTTAATAAAAAGGAAACAAAACCAAAGCATATATTACACGGAAGAAATAATAAAATTTATCCTGGAGTGGAGAGTAGTGAGGGTAAAATCCACATCGTGGTAGGGATATGTGGTACATCAGATGTACGTATGCTGAAGTTTCCCATGAAGGATTAATTCAATTTCAAGAAATATGCAGGAAATGACGAAAAAAATACAATGAAAACATGGGCACTCTCAGTAAAATGTTTTCTATGGGAATTAAACCTAAAAAATTCTGCATTCCTACAGCTGCATTTGTCTTATTTCTGAAGAAATCTCTACCGTCTCAACTGTTTTAACCACATGACTTTTAACTTTAGAAACCTGTGCATTTTTTTCATGAGTTTCCTTAATTCCAGGTATACGGTAAAAACAGAAGGTTAAACTTAAAAAATACATTATCATCTTGTAAAAGTTAAATGTTTCTTTTTCTTGTAACTGTTGCTGTCATTACTTCCAAGCCATTCGACTTATTTGGTATATAAACATATAAACATCGAGTTTTATACGCTCACCTAAGTGATTGGTTGCTAATGTTCGTCAGTTTGTAATTAGTTTTGCATTAATTTGTCTTTAGATTCTAGCTTCAGCTCTTAACAACTATAGAAATCGTAAATGTGAATAATTTCGTCAACTTGTTTAACAGATAGATTATCAATCATATCAGGCTTAATTCGATATAATATATTTTGTAGCTAGATACATTACGCTAACACAAGGAAAATTATGTAATGAGAATAATACAATCTCACACACATATACTAATCAACAAGATATACTAACAGTTAAAATTAACCTGTGGAATTTGTGTGCTTTAAACTCTTTGGAAAAGTGAAACTAAACAAGTTTTATTCCTGTTTAGCAACAGCGAAGCATCCACATTATACATTTGATAATGTGATGTAAACAAGCAAGCAACATTTCCAAAATCAATATTATAATTCGATTATTCTTTTGAAGAAGACGTTCAAACGATTTTTTTTATTTCATCATATTTGTGCAAAGTTCCTTCAATTGATAAACAGTTATTTAACGTAAGCAGTGTTAGCTTCCACAAAAGAATGTTACATATACACCATTTCTTCTGAATAGTCTGTTTTACGAACTAACATCCGGGTAATAAAAGGTAAAGAAATAATCTATTTACGTACGCGCAACAGAGCCGTAACTTGAATATATTTTTCAGTTTCCTTTCTTATTTGGAGGATAAACAGGTATCTGACTGAGAAAAAAATATATATAACACCAAAATTTGCATCCAGTTTAGTAAGACTGAAGAAGTGTAGTATGGACAATGTTTTCATTAATATTGTATTCGCTAACTGAACCCTTGTACTGAAAATTAAATAATAGTTACTCTGTTCCACGTATGCCATTACTAAGAGACTGGTATTAATAGCGCAATTAATGTGAAAAAGAAAATATACAAGGTCTACAGGATTTATCTTCGTAATGAAACTGCCCTTATAATGCATTTTTTTGCGCATAACTTTCTAGAACGTTAATACTAAGAGGTTTAAGAGGCCCTAATTGCTTGGGTCAGAAGCATTATTTCTTTCGTCCTAGGCTTAAGACCTGTTTATTGTTCGTTTTAATGCAAAGCTATACAGTAAAGTTACCTTGATATTGAACCCCGGATTTTAGCGTTGTAAGTTCGATAAAATTACAATTGACAAGTTGAGGGACAGGCCTAAGTCTCTTACTTATTGAGCTTAATGACACTGAAGGTTTTTAAAAACACATAACAATTGGCGCTATAGCTGTTAAATGTTTTGGTTTGGTTTGTTCGGAAGTACAAAGCTACACAAAGGGCTACCTGTGCTCTGCCCACCACGGGTATCGAAACCCGGTTTTTACCGATGTGAGTGAGTCGCAGACATACCGCTGTGCCATTCAGGAGCATTTTTAAAGGCTTACTATAAAAGAATTAACATTTTAACGGTCTCATGTTGTTCTTTGCAACAAATGAATTGAAATTATGTAATTTACACAACCTTGTACGATGCACAGTAAGCAGCATCATTGCAAGATTCTACGACCTTTACGATCCGTAGCTCATACGCTTACTGCTAGACCATTCCCTGGTCGGGAACAAATGAAATTATTACCTTCTCTCGCTACGTTTATTTGTGTATGTTTTTGTGAGAGTCCAGGCATATAAATACTTTATTAGACTGTGTCTGAGTTGTTTTTTTTTTGTGGGTAACAACACGGTCACATCCGTACTTCCTCAAGCTGTGGCTGATTTATTTTAATAGGAAAGCCTGGGCACATCATTCCATCCTCAGGTTGCGGCTGGTTTGTGGGGATGGTACAAATATCAATCGATATGTTTCCTTTTTAAACAAATAAATATTATATCTCTGGATTAAAAAAATAATTAACGTATGCTTAGTGTACAGACAAAAATTTCCAATGCAGTCAGAGATAAGCCCATCAGGATTGGATAGCATAAACAGGTTGCTTATTTGCTTGTTTGAATTTCGCACACAGCTACACGAGGGCTATCTGCGCTAACCGTCCCTAATTTAGCAGTGTAAGACTAAAGAGAAGGTAACTAGTCATCACCAACTACCGCCAACTCTTGGAATACTATATTCTCAACGAATAGTGGGATTGATCATTACATTATAGTGCTCATACTGCTGAAAGGGTGAGCATGGCTAGTGTGACGGGGATTCGAACCCGTAACCCTCAGATAACGAGTCGAGGGCCTTAAGCACTTGGTCCAAATAATCTGAAATTGCAGAACAGTTTTTAAGTTACCTCAAGTGCAAATTAAATTTTAAAATATTTCAAACAACTTGTATTTTGATCAACAAGTTGACGTTAAATTTAGGCTTATCGTCGCTTTACCCGCGTTAAAAATAACAAAATTAAATCAGGTAAACTCCGATACCAACATGTCTGTTGTCATCGAGGTAATAAAATATTATTATGGGCCCGTTTTATTCCTAAATGATTTACCGTATTTCTCTATCGATTTTCGGAATTGAAATGCAAGAGTCTGTGTTTCAATAATCAACACTTAAGACTACATACAACTGATCCCAAAATTAAACTCCTGATTGTCAACATGGATACGTTATTTAGCCATAGTTTTTTTTTTTTTCAACAGATCGCCTTTTCTGATAAATAATTAAAGATTAACATTAAATTATTCTTTCCACACATTAAAGATATGTTACTTGAAATAATCATACAGAGATAACACTGGCCATGATGTCCGACTTTTAGATAAAACTTTCAGTCCCTGTTACTATCTGATGTAGTCGAACATTTTGCTATCTTAACTCACTCCGAGTAATAACTGTACATAAATGATAAAAATATTTTATCCACACTTCTGTATTACATTTTTTAAAACAGCAATCGACTAACCCTTTTCAATTTTTGTACCTTTAAAACCTATTCCTAAAATCTTTCCCTCCAATAAATCAACGACAAGTTTACGGATTTTAGACTCCAAAATCCAAGGTTCGATTCTCCGCGATCGAAAGACTGCCGACAGTCCATTGTGTAGTGGCCCGGCATGGCCAAGCGTGTTAAGGCGTGCGACTCGTAATCTGAGGGTCGCGGGTTCGCATCCCGGTCGCGCCAAACATGCTCGCCCTTTCAGCCGTGGGGGCGTTATAATGTGACGGTCAATCCCACTATTCGTTGATAAAAGATTAGTCCAAGAGTTGGCGGTGGGTGGTGATGACTAGCTGCCTTCCCTCTATTCTTACACTGCTAAATTAGGGACGGCTAGCACAGATAGCCCTCGAGTTGCTTTGTGCGAAATTCCAAAAATTCAAACAGAAAAACCTCGTTGCCTTCCCAAACTTTGAATGTTTTTCTGAAGATGGCTCGAATACATTCAAACTTCGTCAACCTGTTGTTAAATTTGGAAAACGGTTCGGGCACACCCGAACTTCCTCAGCTTGTGCTTGACTGTTTTTTGGGAAAAGTTTGGGTAGATTCGAAACTTCTTCAGGCTTTACGTGATGAACTGAACTTAATTGTGGTCACTAGTAATTGAAGATTAGTTTTACTTCAATTTATTATTAAAAATAAGCGGATAATTTGTGACGGATTGAAAAGCCGGTAATTAAAAATAAAGAAAAAATTCTCAAATATTAACATTATAAAAGATATAATACCATATTCAACACACACACCCAGCACGAAAATCATAGATCCGATACGTCTCTTTTTGTTTTGTTTCTTTTTAAAAAACGAAATCCTGCTTTAAGCTGTCGTATGTGATTAATCTTCTTTTATTTGACATCTGAAGTGGATGCAGCTGTAACTAATAAAAGGCACAACACATACACCGTTTAAAAAAACGATTTTTTTCATCGAAACGCCATCATAAGGGATTTAGGTCTAACGTATGAAGCAATGTCGCGGTATAAAAAGTTTCAGTTTTATATGTTAAGTAATTAAAAGTGACGAAAAGCGCACGTCAGTAGCATTGTCCTCAGAAGTCAAGTCCATAACACAAGAGTACAGTATTTAAGCCTGATAAAAAAGTATGTGAGTACACTGCCCTCAGACACCAACTTCACCAAAATACAATAATACAACAGTTAAGCCTGACAACAGCATATGTTAATAACATTGCCCTCAGACACCAACTTTAGCACAGCACAAGCGTACAGCAGTTAAGCCTGGTAAAAGAGAATGTCAGTAAAAAATCTCTTAAGAGATTAACCTCATCATAACACAAGTGTACAACATTTAAACCTGATGAAAGCCGTATGTTACAATAGTTCTACACTCCTAACTTTCTGCCCGCTCTCCATAACTACATTTAAGTTATTGGATTCCAATAATTGCTGCAAACCCAACCAGCCGCACATTATATACGCAAGTACTTAATGTATTCCAATACACCTTGAACAACTATCTTCCAGCCGTCGGTTTTTACATAGATTATAATTTATTGTATCTAGTAGCCTCTTACACATCGACCAAACATTCGGCACTTATGTTAACATTTATTACACACGAATTACCTGCGCGTACGGCGACTTCGCTGCACTCACTCTGTTTGTATTTAAACCCGGTATTATTGACTACACTACAATCACCAAAATAGTACGTACACATTCCTGTGTAGTATTTTAATACATAGCTTCATGTTAAGAGTTTTGTTTGTTTTCAAAGTCAAGGCTGTTTTAGTATATTTAATTATGAACCATTCCTTCATTTGTAGAATAAATAATTAATAAATATCGCTTGTTTAATAAGTGAAGGAAAATTGTCGCATACATTTAGGTATAATTTGTGGGCTTATTATTTCCGCGTAATCACTAAATTTGGGCTAGGTGTAGCCCAGTGTTTAGTGCATCCAAACTGTTCAGTGAACACTTCCTTGTGGTAACATCAGACATTGGACTTTGGGATACGACATACGAATGTTGGTCAAACGTTTCATGATGGGTGGTGTTAAATGATTACCTGTCCTCTAGTCAATCAGCACAAAATAATGGACGGTTACGCGCAGATAGCCTTAATGTAGATCTGTGTGAAAATTCTAAATCAAACGAAATACTAAATACTAAGTTCATGATGCAACTAGCTTCATTTGGCGCCTTTACTAAAATATTGCAGAGGTTTCTGCCCTCTACTTAATAATCTGTTCATTACACTATTCCGAAACCAGAATAATACGTTACGATTTGAATGTCGAGCTTTAATGTTCCAACGCCCAATATCTGAGGAATTTTCAAACACGATTCAGTCATAAAGTTCCAAGACACTAAAAGAGCAAACAGAATGCACCGCACAGATTGCAACTTCAATAATGATTTACATAGTTAAAAATAACTCTTGATACCAAAGTCACGTTAGCTTTGAGTAGCTATAAGCATGTATAAAGCGGGTTATGTTTAAACGACTGGTATTATTGTTGCCTTTGTAAAACGAATGGTATATTAACCATTATTGGAAAGGAAATAAAATAACTTTTCAATAATATGGAAATTTCGGAGCAGACACAAATTTGTTGATAGGAAAAAAATTCATGTTCGCCGCCAGAAAAAAACAAAAAACAACCAATTAACAGCAGTTAGTAAGATTACAACCTCGACCAAAAGAGTTTATTATACAAGATACCAGTAAATTGTAGTGAGCTGAATATGGCAATGTTATAAAACATGCACGGTTTTGTTTGAACGATAATCAATAAATCTTTTAATACAAACCTCTAGGGCCCGGCATGACCAGGTGGTTAAAGCACTTGGCTCGTAATCCGAAGATCGCGGGTTCGAGTCCCCGTCACAACAAACACGCTCATCCTTCCAGCCATTTCCACTATTCGTTGATAAAAGAGTGTCCCAAGAGTTGGCGGTGGGTGGTGATGACTAGTTGCCTTCCCTCTTGTCTTACACTGCTAAATTAGGGGCGGCTAGCGTAGATAGCCCTCGCGTAGCTTTGCGCGAAATTCAAAACAAACCAAAAAACATCTTGTTCTGAAAACTGTTTGTTAATAACACGTGTTGTATATAATCGTGTTCTACATCGTCATAACGGTAACAAACGCTTTACGTCATCAAATTTGATTGTTTGTGTGGAGTTTTTCGAAAAAGTTCTAGTATCAAGACTTGTTTCTGGTGAGTGAAATATAATTTTTAGAGCGGATAACCTGTGTATAGCCTTGCGCGAAATTTAAAAAACAAATAAAGAGAGCTCTACAGTACTAAACGCTTTGGTTGATCAGACCTGAGAATTTGATCTCACTGTGTATATCGGTTCACAACACAAATTAGTTCAAAAACCGTAGCACGCGGCAATAAATAATGCGGCGTAAAAAGTATCATCACCCATTGCTAGCACAATTCTCTGTTGTTTTTCTCATAGAATTCGTTCTTTGCACATATTAGCATCTTAATATCAGATAGCTAGTAAATTGTTGTAGAGAATTAATTAAAATATCATTATAAGTGGTTGTTCTTACTTTTCCGAGAATTTCTCGGCAAATTTTCTGGGAAACAAATTTTGATTTATTTTTTTTTTCTCAAAAACGTGGAGCTTTTTGTAGAGGTGCACTAATATAAATAACACTATCTGAGTCTAATATCAGTTTACACCTCGGTGGAAAAACAGCAGCTACATTAATTTTCTAAACAACGAAACAAAAAATTAATAAAGAAATTGATTACTACGATTTTTTAATGAAAAATAAAGATCGTTTTGCACTCTAAACTAAAGTAGTTAGTATATTGTAAGAGGTCTAATGAAGCTGCCACATATCACCATATTCAATTGACTATTGTTTATATATGACGTGATCCTAATGTAAAACACCAGACTTTAGACCTGGCGACCCGGGTTCAAATTTATGCGATACCATAAAATATGCTCCACACTTTATGCTGTGGGAACACTATAAGAATAAGAGACAACCCCTTAGCAAGGTGGTAAAGTGCAGCTGATTGGCTGCCTACTCTCTGGTAGAATCAAAATTAGGGGCCGTGATAGATAACTTTAGTTGCTTTGTCATAAGTTATAAGTACTATTCTGAAAACCTATATTTGTTTCAAAGTCTATTAAACAGTTTAGCTATTAACTACGATTAGATTTTGATGTTTAACCTATTTTTAAGCTTCTTTGTTTTGAAATTCGCACAAAGCTACACGAGGGCTATCCGCGCTATTCGTCCCTACTTTAGCAGTGTAAAACTAAAAGGAAGGCAGCTAGTCATCAGCACCCACCGCCAACTCTTGGGCTACACTTTTTCCAAGTGATAGTAGAAGTGTACAAAATGTGATTTATTAGACCAGTAATTAAATATGCATGGACAAGAGTTCAAAATACACATATCAAAAACTACCAACAATTAAAAATTCACTAATAACTACATCCTTTAAAGCGCCAAGACACACAAATATACAAATATTAAACCTATAAAAGACAGACTCGTAGATTGCTGTTTTCGCTACTTCGATGAAATTCTATATAAATATGGTTTAATTACAGAAACAGATTGTTACACATGATAATGATACAATTAAGTACCTCTCTAACTCAACTGGTATTATTACAAGATTAAAATTATCACTTAGATCTAGATATCACCTGTGTATTTAAAAATGTATTATGTCAAACACACGTTGACAGCTAATCATGTAAAGTGACGTTTCGCTTCTGAACTGTTTACTAGCATATACAAACAAATGAAGCAAATACTTTAGTAAGTACTATTTGTCTTGTATTTTTGTACTTTGAATTTCGCGTAAAGCTACTCGAGGGTTATCTGCGCTAGCCGTCCCTAATTTAGCAGTGTAAAACTAGAGGGAAGGCAGTTAGTCATCATCACCCACCGCCAACTCTTGGGCTACTCTTTTACCAACGAATAATGGGATTGACCGTCACAATATAACGTCCCCACGGCTGAAAGGGCGAGCATGTTTGGTGCGTTGGGGATTCGAACCCGCGATCCTCAGATTACGATTCGAACGCCTTAACCCACCTGGCCGTGCCGGTACGACTATTTGTCAGTGTATATGATGGATTTAAGAGACGAGCAAAATTGCACTAAATGCTACAAGAATAATATTCAAAAACATGGCCCTCACAATGAAGAAACGTCACACAGTACATTACATCGCATAAACCCGATTCCAGAATAACATCGGTAGCGTTTTCTAGATTATTAAAAATAATCATGGAGAGGAGAAGAAGTCCGCTGAGAACCTCATCTTCCCAACGACTAATTACCGATCAGAACAAATGTAAGAAACTCATGTTAAACTATTTAGTCTACTCCACGTCACAAAGTCCTAAGGAATTCGAGGCCCGGCATGGCCTAAGTAGATAAGACACTCGACTCGTAATCCGAGTGGTGCGGGTTCGAACCCCCGTCATACCAAACATGCTCGCTCTTTCAGCCGTGGGAGCAATATAATGTGACATTCAATCCCACTACTCGTTAGTAAAAGATAAGCCCAAGAGTTGGCGGTGGGTGGTGAGGACTAGCTTCCTTCCCTCTGGTCTTACATTGCTAAATTAGGGACGGGTAACGCAGATAGCCTTCGTGTAGATTTGCGCGAAATTCAAAACAAACCAAACTAAACCGAATAAATTCTTGTTTAAAACGAGCTCAGGAACAGTAAAGGTCTGAGTTTTTACAAATGAGAAGTATTCTTCTACTTCTGTGTAGCATTAAACTGGAAAAAAATAACTTTGTGTAATCGTCAGTACTAATCACCTTTTTTTGTAACTGTTTTTGCATACATATAAAAAATAAACTTTCGATCACTTCGAACGTTTTTAGTTATAAAGAAGACTTAGTTCAGCACCAGAACACGGTAATCTACTTTACTTACTTTACGTAATAGGTATTTGGATCAATTTAAGTATTCAAAAAGACTTTAGACTTTAAAAAGAGATACTGAGAATCATTCATAGACCAAAAAAATGTAATTACTTAGATAGAGAAAGTTAAAGCATTAACTTGAAAAAGAAAATATATATAATAGGTTGTACATATAAAAGGCTTAAGCATTTGATGTTTATCATAGTATTTGTACACGATAGTAAAACAATTTTTTTAATCAATGAATTTACATAAATCTTCGATTTGCTTATGTAGAACAAACTATTGACTAAACTGTATCTACATAAATCTATGTTAAATCATTAATAGTAGAGAAGATAACAGTTGAATCCAAGTTATATAAAAGAATAACGAATTACGCAAGCTTTATATTGAGATTTCTTAGGAACGTTATTTTAAATATACAAATGAAGGCTCAATCGATTTTCAGCAGTACACTCACGACTGTAAAATCCATTACCACGACAGCTGTTGTAAAGGTCCACAACATCTGAAGTTGTATATCTAAACGGCAGTTAAGTCCTCAGTATCATACGAATGTGCAATAATGAAATGATGGACATTAAAAATATTTACTCACTTGGTAATAATTAGTCGTTTTTAATGCATATATCACTCGTGATACTCAAGAGTACATACCACATTTATTTTAATACCTAGCACCGTCTGCTTTCTTTACACGTCAAGAAATAAATTTAAAAATGAATACAAAGAATAAGTAAAAATAAAATTCTAAAACTGAGGGAGAGAACTTTAATAAAAGAGCTTAAGGCACAGCTGACATAGGGCTATTCGTCCCTAATTTAGGAGTAATTGACTTATAGGAAGAAAGCTAATCAATATCACCCATCAACAACTCTTGGGCTACTATTTACAAAAAAAAAGTGGAATTGAACGGAACTTTGTAATGTCCCCATGGTTGAAAGAGCGAGCTTGGGATTTGAACTAAAAACTTGCAAATCACAAATCGAATTCCCTAACCCGAAAGACATGCCAAACTCAACTTAAGGTTTCAATTTTTATTACTTAGGAAAAGTTAAATCGCATTTTATATTTTTATATTCATAGTGCTAGGAAAGGTGAAAGTTCAGTTTGAATGATACAATAGATCAATTAATTATACGATAACATTTGGCAAACAGCTGGAATAAATATGACTACTAGTTAAAAGTTTAATTAACTGCAGTTAATTAAAAGACATCTAATGGTCCTGAATAATAAAAAGAAAAATCAGATTTACTTGCGCATGGTTTCCAAAAGTGTTCTGTTTCAAGAGCACGTAATACTAACGTCACAACAGTACAAACTGCAACATTAAGCGTCCCTTATGTAATGTCATTTTAGTTTCTACGGGCCGACACACAACACACTACTGTATAATGGTGTAAGTGTTTAAAATATGTGACCCCTCTAAGCAGTTTTCGATCCCATTGTGGTGAAATGGCCCAAGTTTATTTTTTACTATTATTATCTCGAACGAATTTCACGCTTTCTCGTCTCTAAATCGAAAGTAAAATGCATGAGAGATGACGGATTATAACTACGATGAAACTTTCTGTTTTCACGCCATCTGTTTTTAAACACACTTTTTTAAGCATTCATGCATTAAATTGTTTTTGGGTCAATGGTTACACAATCCTTAATAATAGCAGGAATCACACAAAGTCTGGGACAAAAATACCATCAGTATAGCAATTTACTGCAGAGGCACACTTACGTATGACCAACCACACAAAGTGATCGATTTCACCCAATTTTATTTGTCATTTATTTACAATAAGTGTTGTATAATAATAAAAGCATAACATACAATGGTACAAGTTACTGCAACGTGTGGACTTTATCAGTACTGAAGTATATAAAAAATAAGGTGGAAATTATACACGAAATGTTGAGTCATTTTCTGTCTGTTTACGCCATCTGTTGAATACATCTAAAACTGTGATAAATAATTAACAAAAGCAAAGGGCTGAAAGTAATCGAAATATACGTTATAGACACTAACGTATTGTTAACTTAAAAATGACTTAGTGAACTAGAAGTATCAGAAACAAAAAATAAGTATAATTACATTACTATAATTAACATGAAAAATGTTGATAAAACATAAGTATTTAGTGATAAAGCCATATAATACGAATATTTGTTTGAAAACAAGGTACATTTTATCGGTTTTCGCGTAGACTTCAAGCACATCTAGCATTTTTGAGAAAATGGAACCGTCAAGATCAGTGACCAAAAACCAATATCGGATTTAATACTTAAGCAGTATTGTAAGTATATATTCACTGTTATGTATAATCATAAAACCATAAAAAAATAAAACAACCAAATAATAATCACAAAAGAACAAACAAGCGGAATATCGGTGATCATTCTGAGTTATCTATAAACATAAAGATATCCCCAGAGAAAACTGAATTAATTCTATACATTGTAGAGCACGTAGCCAGAATAAACCAAAACCAATACTTAAACTCACAGTGCGATATAGTTTTGATTCATTTACTTCTCAAGAATCGAAAATAATTCACTTAAGACGTAATTAAAAACCAGAAAAAATATAGTGAATGAAAAAATGTCGTCTCTCGCTTCCCAATAACCGCAATAACAATGTCCTTACCAAAATTTGAAATTTAAAATTCACCCCTTTTTGTTACATATATTACATTCAAGTAGCCATATTTTTTTTAATTATTTAGACCATATCAATATATGGTCCGAAAACCTGAGAAGGGTATGAACATAAGAGTTCACACACATACATGTGTACAAGTAGAACATATTTGTTCACAGGTACGACATATCAATTCATGAGACGTGATTACAAACGAAATACAACAGTTCACACCGATATGTGTTTACATACAAAATACAGCAGTTCATACCGATGTGTTTACATATAAAATACAACAGTTCATACCTGTTAGTTTTACAAATGAAATACAGCAGTTTATACCTATACGTGCTCACAAACAGAAATAGATCACACTTATACCTGTTCACAAACACAACACATCAGTCTATACCTCTTTCTTTGTGAACCTGACGATGACCGAAGAAGGTCGAAACGTTGTTCGCTCTTCTATGTAAAATATTTTCTCAACCCAAACGAGCCGTTTTTGCATATAAATTTCTATACCTACATGCGTTTTCGCATATAACATATCATTCCACACCTATATGAGCTTACAAACAAAACGTACACCTACACGTATATATAAATACAGCATCTGTGTGCACACCTATATGTATTTACAAGTAGAAGGGAAACTGCATAATGAGATTTTAAGATCGCTCTTCGTAAGTTAGTAGCGCAATAATGTTTGGCCAAGCATAATTAAGAATTATGGATTTTTATATCTTGATTTATGAAATTAAGAAACATCACACTTTAAAGCATAAATGTTCAGTTGGTGTACACAGATGTCCTTGCAACTTTTTACCAAAATAAGCTACAACGTTTTCCAGTTCGTTTATCATCAACTGTAGCTGGTTTAACACCAAAGAGAACAAACTCCTCCACTGACTTCTTCAAAGGCAATTCCCACTTCAACACCCTCTCCCCAGCTGCAAGTAATATTCTTTATCCAATCCCTCAGCTGAACAAAGTCAGAAGTGCTCTCTTTACTTACAAAAAAAAACAACATAAATTATGTGATTGAACTGTCATTAAATTAACACTACTTACTAGTAAGCCTAATGTAGTAATAGTTTACTTGTTTGTTTGTTTGTTTTAAATTTCATATAAAGCTTCTGGAGAACTGTCTGAACTAACTGTCTCTAATTTAGCAATAATACCCTAGAGGAGAAGCAGTACAAATTGTAACGTTAAGCGTCCCTTATATGACGTCATTTTAAGGTCTACTGACTGAAAGGCAGAACCACTGTATGGTGGTGCGAGTGATTAAAACAGGTGATCTATCTAGACGGCTTTTGGAGGGGGGGTGCGGTTTCGCATCTTTTGGAACACTTTTCAGTTTCTGAAATAAGACTCTCTAAAAAGACCTACTTGGTGTAAAACTTCCTGCGATTTTTTAACCTTAAAACTTTTTATCTGTTTGAAACTTCATCTGTAGCATTTAATGTAATTTTAAATTTATTAATAAAATAATTTTCATAAAATAATATTGCCAAATATAAACGACTGTTCATTTCAAGTTCATTACCACAGGATTATTTAGTTTATATTGTGTGAACGTTAAAGTAAATTATTTTTAAAAGCGATAGTTGTTGCATATTTCTTTGCGTAACTGTTTTCGAATTATTTCTTGCGTGGTTCAACTGTTGTGAATTGACGTCATGTTAGGCCCGGCATGGCAAGGTGGGTTAAAGCGTTCGACTCGTAATCTGAGGTCCGCGGTTTCGAATCCCCGTCACACCAATCATGCTCGTTCTCTTAGCCGTGGGGGCGTTATAATGTTAAGTTGGATCCCACTATTCGTTGGTTAAAGAGTAACGGCGAGTGGTGATAACTAGGTGCCTTCCCTCTAGTCTTACGCTGCTACATTAGGGACGGCTAGCGCAGATAGCCCTCGTGTAGCTTTGAGCGAAATTCAAAAACCAACCAACGACGTCATGTCACTCAAACCTTCTGAATATTTTGGTTACTTTAAGTGAGTATTGTTATGTCATAACGTCTCGTAGTTTGTAGAAAGTTCTAGACCTTAGTCGAGCAACATGTATACAGGCGACCAAATTAATGCAAATAAGTTAAGTTAGTCAATGTAAAAGTGAAAAAAACTGAATTAGACTGGATAGTTGTGAGTTTTGCCATCAATTGCGTATAGTGGCGACTTTTAAATTATAATAATCAAAAATATTATTGTAATATCAGAGTGGAGATAATAATTCGTCTTGTCAATTGGGTTTTAAAGTTACTGAAACAACTTGTGTGGGCTTTGACGAAAAAGAGACAAATACTTCAAACTCTAGATATAACTGTAACAAATTTTTGTACATATATCGAATTGTTTTGAACGTGTTATTTTAAAACAAGTGAATTGTGGGCTGTCCATTTATTGTTAAAATCGTCAACAAGTCACAGACACCTAATGTAAAAATTCCGACCCTATAAAGCCCGAATCTCTTCGTATTTTCTCTTAATATCTCTTAGTATTTTCACGAGAATATCAAAATGGAAAGTTCTGGAAACAAAAACGGTCTTCTACATTAATGGTATATTCACTTAATGTGCTTATTAACAGGTAATGGACTGTTATTTACTTTTTGGCATGAAATTTATATAAATTTATCCCTAAGTGCGAGTTTTCAGTTTCTCTAACATATATTTGCTTTAATATATTTGTGTGTAACATAACCTTTCCCATAAATATAACAATTTGATTTATTCCAGAGAGAAATTCCTTCATCAGATTTCTTTGCTTTGCTTTTCTGAGTTAAAATAGCATAAAAACCTTTGTCTTCGTGATCACATGATTTTTGTAACCCAGCTTTTAAAGTTTTATCTAAAATTATTTCCTATTATTTTTCAAAATCGTTAATATTAACTTTAACTACGGGGTAATGCGTTATCATGAAATAACTAGCTTGTTTAACACTGAAGCCACTGTCCCACTCCTCCAGCCCGACCCGGCACGGCCAAGTGGTTAAGGCACTCGACTCACAATCCGCGGGTTCGAATCCCCATCACACCAAACACGCTCGCCCTCTTAGCCGTGTGGGCGTTATAATGTTACGGTCAATCCCTCTATTCGTTAGTAAAAGAGTAGCCCAAGAGTTGGCGGTGGGTGGTGATGACTAGCTGCCTTTCCTCTAGTCTCACGCAGATAGCCCTCGTGTAACTCTACGCAAAATTCAAAACAAACATTACATAAAATGAAACGATATTTGATTATTCATTTAAAGTTAGTTTCATTAGCAGTGTTGATTAAAATACTCACTATTTTTATATTATTATTTAGTAAATGTAGCTTAGACAATGGAATTTGTGTTAATTTCCATCACCTAATCTAGTCGAGTCACTTGAAACAATATTCACATTATGATCAAAAACTGTCGATAACAGTAAAGTTACCTGAGTTGTCACTTAAATCTGATCGTTTAAAGTTTTTGTTTTATTACAATTTATACTCCTGCATACACCGAGTTATTAAAATTGATATCGTATTTAGTAAATTAATTTTAAGTTCTGACACAGGAAGGTAGTTTACTTTAATCAGAAGTTATCGATAATTTAGTGAAGCAACTTAATTACAGCTGAAGCTAAACTGGAGTGAATTTTTTAAAACATATATGACTATTACTATCCTAATGTAAGTATTATTCCTTGTATTTTTATAGAATAATATACTGCGCAAATATAATCAAAGGAGAAAGCTACGAAGGCGACATCTGTTATATCCTAGACAAGAAACTTTTTTCGTTAATATTACCTGGAATTGGGAAGTAAAGGTTAAAATTATTATTAGCCCAACTAATTAGAATAAAACTGACGATTGGATATTAGGTCCACGCTTAGTAATAGTAGATAGGTAAATAATTTATATCACATAAAAAAAGTTTCCAATAACTTGCTTTGGCTTCATTAGCAAACTTCCTGTTTGAGAAAAGTAAGTGGCAAAGTTTTAACTTAAAGTTGTGGCAAAATTGTAATTTTGTTCTACATCAAGTTTTAAAATATAGAATTTCTTATTTGCTGTTGTAGTTTTTCACTACAGTATTAGTGTTACTGTTGGTACTAGAAGTAAGTCTATTAAACACTACTGTTTGCAATATTACAATTTGCAATCAATGTTACTGGTAGTAGTATTAATTCTAAGGTTAGTGCTGGCACAGTCAACTTAAAGACTATAATCAAATCGATATGTTTGGGCTTAGCGCAGATAGCCCTCATATAGCTTTGCGCGAAATTCTCAAAAGAAAAAATTCATCCTCCCAAAAACATAGCTGATACTGTTAAAAGTTTATGCACAACACTGCGTAAACACCTTACTTATAAGTCTGATGAAGAAGTAATTCTACAACAGACTTATAAGTAAGGTGAACACTTATTTAATTAAATACTAAAATACCTTTAAGAGATATTGAATATTTAAGTGATTCTCAAGATACAAAGTAAATATTTTCGTCTTAAATTTTTTAACCTCATAACTATTGTATCCTTCACAGAAACTGTAAGCAATAAAACTGATGGACTTTTAATATAAATAATTATTCGAGAAAAACTTATGTACATATGTACGTGTGCGAGTGTGTACATCCACATATAACAGGTGAAACGCAAGACTTAATTTCAACAAACTTGGTACGTACGCTTAGGGCCTCCTGGAGAGGACCGTTGTGGTCAGCATGCAGAGTTTACACCAACATCCTTGATGACGAGAAACCCACTTGAAATAAAAGTGTATCTCAGAACGGCTGGTAAGAGGTAGATACAGTTACACCAATATGTCACCTATTGGGACCCCTATGACTTCTCTGTCCACTGCAGAGTGTGTCATCTAATTTAGTAATATACTTCACATAACATGTTGTTGAATTATTGTTCTTCGATGTGTATTTGTTTTACACTAAAAACGCTAGTTGCATATGAAACTGGATTTTCGTTAATCATATGCACTGTTATAGTGATAAAGGCTTTGGTGTGACGACTGATTTAGCGAAACTGAATGCATGATGAAACATCGAGTAGTCCTTCACACACACATAATGATATAACTGCAAGTATGAGACTCATAGCAAGCACAAAGAGATTTTATGACACCAAGGCCATTTCCTAACTGGTATTTTGAAAACCTTTCTTCTTCGCTTAGAAAACTTATAGCATTCTGAATTCCTTTTCAAAATTAATCTATAATTACTCGCTTTATAGTGAGGACATTTAGAATATCTAAGATCTTCGTTATTTATAGACAGTCTTATGAGGTCAACGTACATTTCTCGAACATTTCTTGACAATTAAAGATGTAATGAAATTACGTGTGGGAAAAAAAAGTCCCACGATGCATGTTCATATCATTAGAAATTATAAAGTTCAAATTCATGGTTCGACCTCTTTATTGGGAACAGCAAAGATAGCTCATTGTATACTTTTGTGCTAACAAATGAACAATCTAATAAATTACGCTGAAGGTTTTGTTTAACAACTGCTTAGAAAACGAAGAAAAACGTGCAAGCTTCATTTAAGCAAAAATTAGTACTGAGATTTTAAACGTCAGCCTGTTCTACAAATATGGGCTAGTGTAAGTTTCGGTAGCTGTGGCACTCTTCTCACATGCAGTGAAATATAAAGTTATATTCAACGACATTCGTTTGGTTTGGTTTGAATTTCACGCAAAGCTACACAAGGGCTATCTGCGCTAGCAGTCCCTAATTTAGCAGCGTAAGACTAGAGAAAAGGTAGCTAATCATCAACACCCACCGCCAATTCTTGGGCTACTCTTTTACCAACGAATAGTGGGATTGATAGTCACATTATATCGCCCCCACGGCTGAAAGTTACTTTCACTAAGTAACTTTGTTTCTATCTTAACTTTTCTCGACTTGCACTCACCTAATCGACTATATTTATCTATTTTTCAAGTGAAGCCAAGAACTTTTTACCGATTACGAGGCGCTATAATGCAATAATACTCACACAGGTTTCGAGAAAAATGACGTCAACAACACAATAACAACTGAATAACATATACACACAACGTACGACTCTTAACAAGTTACGTAACGAAATTTGTTGTAACTAACGACTTTAAAATAATTAACTTCCTACATACTTATTATGCAAACTAAATAATAATTAAATATTAAAACACCAAATAATAACTATTAAGCTAGACAGTCTTGTATATCCAACAAAAATTAAATTTCACTCACCAGAAACAAGTCTTGACATTAAAACTTCTTCGAAAAACTCCACACAAACAATCAAATTTGATAATGACAGTAAAGCGTTTGTTCACGTTATGACAATGTACCAGGTCATCCCTCAAGTAACGTCCGATTTTAGGTTCAGGAAAAGAGAAAGGATTTCAAACACTTTTAATATTTAATAATATTTAATCAATAATGTATGCTTCATTATTATTAATTACTTCATGCCAACGATTTACAAACTTCTGAATGTCACTTCTATAAAATTCTTACTGTTGGGATGTAGAGAAGATAGTTTTGACATCTTCATGTGCTCCAAGCTCTTTTCCATCAAGATACAGTCATGTGAAAAAGTTAGGACACCCTAGGAAAGACTATGTATATTTGTAACATTTTTAGATATATAGATATTTAATCTCAATTTCAACAATACTGAGAGATTATAGGAATATAACTAAACAATTAAAACTGAAGAAAAGACTTTTCAAGATCTTCTGTAAATGTAATTCTAAAAAATGCATATCCGAACTGAGGAAAAAGTTAGGACACCCTACCCCCTCATAGCTAGTGTTACCCTCTTTGGCTGAAATAACTGCAGTGAGACGCTTCTTGTAGCCATCTACCAGTCTCTGACATTGGTCTGAAGAAAGTTTGCCCCACTTCTTAATGCAGAATTCTTTCAGCTGTGAGATGTTTGAGGAGTTTCTTGTATGTACAGCCCGTTTCAAGTCACCCCACAGCATCTCAATGGGATTAAGATCTGGGCTTTGACTCGGTCATTCCAGGACTCTCCATTTCTTAGTTTTCAGCCAGTCCTTGGTGGATTTACTGGTATGTTTTGGGTCATTGTCGTGTTGCAGGGTCCAGTTCCGCTTCAGCTTTAATTTTCGTACAGATGGTCTCACATGATCCTCAAGCACCCTCTGATACACAGAAGAATTCATGGTGGATTCTAGGACTGTAAGCTGTCCAGGTCCTGCTGCAGCAAAGCAGCCCCAAACCATGACACTTCTACCTCCAAGCTTCACAGCTAGTATGAGGTTCTTTTCCTGGAATGCTGTACTTGGTTTACGCCAAACATGTCCTCTGTTCTGGTGTCCAAATAATTCAATTTTGGACTCATCTGTCCAAAGAACATTATTCCAGAAGTCCTGGTCTTTATCTACCTTCTCTCTGGCAAACTTCAGTCTGGCCTTGATGTTTCTCTTAGAGAGCAAAGGTTTCCTCCTTGCACACCTCCCATGCAAGTTAAACTTGTGCAGTCTCTTTCTGATTGTAGAGGCATGCACTTTCACATCAACAGTAGCCAGAGCCTGCTGTAGGTCCCGTGATGACATGTTAGAGTGTTTGGAGATCTCTTGTAGCATTTTGCGGTCTGCTCTCGGGGTGAATTTGCTTGGACGACCAGACCTGGGTATGTTGGCAGTTGTTTTGAAATCCCTCCACTTGTTGACTATTTTCCGGACAGTGGAATAGCTGATTTCAAAATCCTTTGTGATCTTTTTAAATCCCTTACCAGACTCATAAACTGCTACAGTGTTCTTTCTGAAGGCCTCAGACAGCTCTTTTGCTCTCACCATGGTGCTCACTCTCACTTCAACAGTCAGGAGTACACCAAACTAAATGTCTGAGGTTTAAATAGAGCAAACCTCATTCAAAATGCTGAGTAACGATCTTATAATCATGTGCACCCGGTGTGATGCACTTGTGTTTGAGTTGAGCCATTTTAAGTGGGAATAAATGTGGGGGTGTCCCAACTTTTTCCTCAGTTAGAATATGCATTTTTGTAGAATTACATTTACAGAAGATTTTGAAAAGTCTTTTCTTCAGTTTTAATTGTTCAGTTATATTCCTATACTCTCTCTCGGTATTGGTAAAACTGAAATTAAATATCCATATATCAAAAAATGTTACAAAAATACACAGGCTTTCATAGGGTGCCCTAACTTTTTCACATGACTCTAATTCTGCAAACTTTTGTATAGACGATAATCAGATGATCCTTGCTGTATGGGACTGTGCATTATCCTGGTGTAACACAAAACCTTTACGACTGATTAAAGCAGGTTTATTTTCTTTCAGTGCAACATTCAAGTGCTCTAACTGTTGACAATAAAAGTCCGATGTAATCGTTACATTGAGTGGCAGCAACTCAAAGTGGATCATACTAACAATATCCCACCAAACGCTTAACAAGACTTTCCTCTGGTGGAGGTCCATTTTTGGCTGTGTTTTAGCCAGTTTACCTGCACTGAGCCATTATCTGTGGCACTTAACATTTTTATAAAATATCCATTTTTCATCTGCAGTCACTAACCTGTCCAAAAAAGGTGAGTTACATTCACGAGAGTGTAGAGAAGCGCAAATGTCCACTCTTGCTCTGAGGTCGGCTTCTGTCAAATCATGTAGGACCCATTTTCCAACATTTGACACCTTTCCAAGCTGTTGCACATGACAGTAAACTGTTGAATGGGTTGAATTAAGCTTCTGTGCTAGTTCTTCAATTGTTACAGCACAATGTTCATCAAATGCAGCCAGCAGCAAGTCATCATTAAACTCAACAGGAGAACCTGAATGTGGCACATCACTTAAGCTGTAGTTACCTGATCTGAACTTCTGAAACCACCTTCGACATTTTTTTTTCATTGAGAGACTCCGCACCACAAACACCTTGAATGTTTCGTGTAGTTTATGGTGCACTATTGCCTTTTTTAAACTCATAAAGCATTAACTGCCTAATGTGCTCCTCAGACACATCTATCTTCATAAGGGCTTATTTTATTAACGATCTGAAAAAATGGAGTTGGGTTAGTTTCTTTTATTTGTCTGAACATTTTTATACACGTCCTACTACATATTTTAGTCATTAAAACCTTCTACAAAGATAGAAATGATGATGCACTTTCTGTATTAAATTTTCGGATGTTACTTATGGGATGACCTGATAGAACACCATTATATACAACATGTGTTATTAACAAACAGTTTTAAGAACAAGATCAGTTTGGCTTGTTTTGAATTTCGCGCAAAGCTACTCGAGGACTATCTGCGTTAGCCGTCCTAATTTTGCAGTGTAAAACTGAAGAGAAGGCAGCTAGTCATCACCACATGTCGTTACTCTTTTACCAACGAATAGTGGGATCCAACGTCGCATTATAACGCCCCCACGGCTAAGAGGACGAGCATGATTGGTGTGACGGAGCTTCGAACCCGCGACTCTCAGATTGCGAGTCGAGTGCCTTAACCACCTGGCCATGCTGGGCCTCAGAACAAGAAAGAAGACATTCTAAAAACATTATAACAGATTTTATGGCTTTCATTCTCACACATGCTTCAAGCCTAAGTTTGTTTTTGTCGGTTTCTTTTTTATGAAACAAAAATAACTCAGAAAATGATCTTCGCCATGCTGATTTATTATGTGAATCGAAACATTTTTTATTTCCAAATCAGTTATATGCCAAAATATTTCCTGCTTGTTTATATATTCTTACCTAATGTAACTTACAATTTTCAGTTATGTAACATACGTTTCTAGTTATGTTCGATATCTACGTAACATTAAGTTACTGATAAATAGAAAACCTCGTTACTTATATATGATAGATAGGTAGATGAAACATATTACAGTACATTACTACACAATATCTTACTGCTTATTTGTATTGCTAAACTTAAGCTATACAGGGATCAAACCACAGGCTTTTGCGTTATAAACCCTTGAGCTTACTGCTTAACCACTGGTTAACACACGGAAAAAGGTAAAGAATTACTTTATCTGTACAAATAAATGTCATAAAAATGTTTTGGTTTAAATGTAGGATTCTCCATAATTCAGCTAAGAAGATTTCGAAAATATTTTTGTTTCTATCAAGTAAGGAATTTTGTTCACAAATCAGGAAGTAAACAATAACTCCTACTTAGATTAAATTACTATTTCGCCTTCCACAATGAACTTTTTCATTATTATGTTTGTTAACAAAAATGCATACAACTGGAAGAAAGAGGGAGAACAGTGATGTCATTCATATACGTCTTTTAATCTCAAAACTGTGTATTGTGGTCTTTCATTTACATATTTCGTCTGGACACTAGTTTCACTGACTACCAGTAATCAGTCATCATCATGATGCTCCAACTTTCCCTGATGTCTTGCCCATTCCTTTCCTCTGGTTCTTTACCTGAGATTTTCAAGTTAACATGCGAGTGTAAAAACTGAAATTTCAAGCTCATGTTAGAACCCAACCCAATTACCGCCAACTCTTGAGCTACTCTGTTACCAAAGAATAGTGAGATTGACAGTCACATTATAACGCCCCCCACGACTGAAAGGGGAAGCATATTTGGTGTAACGGGGATGCGAACCTGCGACCCTCAGATTACGAGTCGAGTGCCCTAACCATCTGGCCATGCCGAGTGGTACGAGAGGGAAGGTGGACAATTAATAGTACCCACTGCAAACTATTAGGCTTCTCTCGTTCAGTTAAATAACTGCTTTGACCGTCACTCACGGCTCAAAGTGCACAAAATTTTGCAGCAACACAACGTGAGTCCTCGGATTCACAGTCGAGAAATATTAACGAACAGGCCACACCTGGCCCAACTTTCGTGACTATTATTCTATTACCTTTACATTACACAAAAATAAATATGTATAAACAAATAAATAGAACTGAATTCTTAAATTAAAATCAGTAACTGATTTTCGATCTTATCTTCAGATGATCTACACACCCCCTCAGTAACACAACGGTATGTCTGTGGATCTCCAACGCTAGAAACCGAGTTTCGATACCCGTGGTTGGCAGAGCATAGACAATCCATGTTGTAGCTTTGTGCTTAACTTCAAACAACAACTAATCAACATAACACATTACCTGTAGCATTTTAACAAAGTAGATGTGTTGTAAACAAAACATGACAGTATCATATAATTGCCTACACCTTAGTAATTTTTTCATACCTCAAACAAAAGATATCAAGTTAATATTGTATTAACATAAAGCCTCAAAACTGAAAGTCCTAGATATGAAATAATTTAACTGGCTTTCTTATTTTCTGACAAAAGATGGTAAATATTTTCTATTATATTTGTGTTTGCATACAGGAAGGTTAAGCATTCCAATGTATGATAGTTTTAATAGCTCAGGAATTATCTTCAAAATAATAATTCAGCAACTTTATGAATATAGCTCTATAAAGTCTTCGTGATTCGAGTAACTACCAGTTAAATTTAAAACAAAATGTAAGTTATATTTTTAACGTTTTACTCCAGGTGTTCACTAGAGGGCCCTCGTCATTTCGATGACTGTGTTTATCTGAGATCAAAGTCACATTATGCTATCTGTTGTGTCCACCTTGAGGAATCGAACCCCGGATTTTAGACTTTTAAAAGTCTGTTGGCTTGCTACTGTGCCATTGGGGAACCATTTTAATGTCATCAAAAACCAAGTAAAACTGGGAGGTATCAGGAGACAAGTGTACTTATAAATACGAAAAACCAGTTAGTGAAGTATTAGTTTAGTAGTGGTTAAGAGTTTATTAAAGTGTTGATTATTGCGTACCTGCAGTTACTCGATCGATTAACTTGAAATGTTGCGAAGTATAAGTACGTTTTGTATTTGAAATTAAGCAAGGAATTTCTGTTGAAACATTACTCATGAAACTCTACATTATGACAAAGTGAGCGTAGCTGGTAGAAACGTTATTTTCACTAAATGAACACGTTGCAATACTGCAGTCAGAAGTGGAATTATTTAGTGGAAATAAAATTAAGCTCTGACTACATTTCAAAATTAAACTAACAGTAGCCGTTAGTAACATTACACTAATTGAAGGTAACCACAAGGGCACAAAGTGAGATAGGAAACGTGCTAGAAATTATTAAACAATGGAAAGAACAAAAAGCCAAAATAGACAGAAAATTAAAAAAGCTGGTCAGTTCAGTAACATTGCCTAACTAAGAATACAAAGAACCATGATGGAAATGTATCCTTGGAAACATGCCAAGCTTAGTTTGAAGTACTTTTTACGTGAACAACAAGAAAGAAGACCAAGAAGAACATTGTAGAAAATTAAGAGACCCCACGAGCCAGCCCCACATCCTTTAGAATGGGGCGTCAGATAGTTAACAGGGATAAGGAGCAGCCCTTCCAGAAACCAGTGATTTATGGTTACTTCCACAGGTCTCGATGAATAAAGCTTTACCATAACTTCTAAAACAAAAGATAAGAACAATTATATATTAGTGAAAACGTGGCATGATGAAATTTATACGGGTTATACAAAAATGGTGCCACAGTGAACATAAATACATCTTTTTTATACTTTCTCTTGCAAAAAAATATTGAAGCCAATGATTTTTACAGTTCCCATTTTTGAAAGTAACGATACTATTGTGACGGTTTTTATGTTTCGCTGTCAATTCAGTAATCAAACGACAAATACCTGATTCAAATGGTATGTCAAATCGATTGTGATATCTTCAAATAACGTTTTCCCTCATCCGACCTGGACCCATGGTTTAGCTTAATTGCTACCTCATATCTGTAACATTAAGTGTATTTCACTGCTACACTATTTCACTTAGAATTTACAAATTAAGTTCTCCATGTTGTATCTCACGGTCTCGGGTCTGTTCCAGCAACCTAAAACTCGAAAACAGTCCCAAAATTGTTCTCTTTTTTTTTTCTGATCAAAATAATCTACTTTTTTAGGATGGCTATTTTTTTAAAATCCACATCAAGATGGCGGATTGGTTCGTGTGCCAAGTGTTGAAAGAAAATCTAGTGACTAGGGAATAGTATATCTTACGAGATTTATAATAATACGAGCTCCAGTAGATACAAAGAAAACATATGCAACACATGACTCTACCAGGGAAATTCTTAAATCGGCTTGTGACAAAATTAAAAGTCGCTATAATATTAATACTGATAAGACTGAGGGAATTTTACTTGATGGTATGGTATGGATGAACAATTCTCGTCACAAGAAAGTACAAACTCCAATATTAATAGTGCTGGGAAAAACTGTACTGAGAAGGTCAAGCATTTCATGTCGAAGATCATCCATCTTTATTGTATTTTAAATTATATTTGTGAAAGAGCAGTAAATTATACAATATCAGAGAACAATTTGTTGTGGAAAGTCAACTTTAAAGAGTCCAAGGTTCCTAACAAGAACACTTACAGAGAATGAAGCCAACAGTATATTCGCTCAAAATACTAAAAAAGACTTGGTGAATGTGCAGTTTAGTGCACTGTTTCATTGTATATTAGAATTGTTCAAAAAACAGGAATAGTAAGTTTTTAAGCTATATGGCACAACGGAAAGTCTGCGAATTTATAACGCTAGAAACCGGGTTACTATACCCAAGGTGGAAACAGCAAAAATAACAACCAGTTGTACAGTTTGTGCTTAACTGTAGACAAACAAATAATGTTTTTATTTAAACGCTTGCCTTTTTGGCCGTGTGTACGTTATAATATGATGGTCAATCCCACTTTTTGTTGGTAAAAGAGTACCCCAAGAGTCGATGGTGCTGAGTATCTGCCCCTTCCCTGTGCTCTATCGCTAGCTTTCGGGAAACTTTCAGCAAAAACTCGAATGCATTACAGTTGCGCAATCTGATTTATATAATACTGAATTTTAAGACTCAAGTTTTATTTGATTATAAATTTTACAAAACCAAAAATCCATCATCTTCTGTTTAGATACCAGAGGAAAGTGAAGTAAAAGCCTGACGCACAAAGAAGCAAAAGGTAGATTAACGTATTACAACACGTAATACGTGTAATACAATACGTAATACGCTCTATGCGTTCTAGTCTTCATTCACTTTCCCTTAATTGAAATATTTTTCTCATTCACTGCGAATGTTTCCTCACTACCAAAATGTAAGCTTAACAATTACGACTGTTTAAACTAATGGAGCAATTATAGAAAAGCTGACACAGCTAAAAAGTTACAATTCAAAGGAATGTAAGACGGGGCTTAGACTAAATGCCTTAGCATTTATACTGAGGCTTATATGGTTTTAAGTTCTTTGGGTCCTACAAGAATCAATTCTTTTCAGACTTAAAAGAAATTCTACGAGCATATAAAAGCACATGATATTTTACTTGTATTATTTTTTGTAGAATGCAGGTCTTCCGCAATAACTTGAAGCCTTTAATGATTAGACCTATTCGTTAACGGATATTTGCTATTTCAAATGAATAGCACACACACACGTCCTGTTCATATCAAATTACTAAACAAATACATTAACTTCAATGATCAACTCTTTAGCTCAAACTGTATCAATTTGTACGCAAGTACCGTTCTTTGTTAGGAGCTGACATTTAGGCCTAATACGTAATGTTAGGTATTTATCAATTAAGGAACACTTTACACTTACAGTTCTTCTGAGGCACACTTTCGAAGAGGAAAACCAAAGATATGTTATCCATTCACAAATGAAGGAATGAAAGATGTTTTCTACACCAAAACACCTATCCAAAATAATTGATCATTATGACAACATCGAGTTATTTGGAAGCCTTGTATGTCTGTGCGTGTAGCAGCGATGTTGTTCATGGACTATGTAAGTCATCAACTTAATAGGTGGAGAAAAATGAATGCTAAATGCGATAATATTCATTTATTATCACAAGTTATTGGGAAATAGGAAACTCCTCTTGTTTGAATTGTTATAGCCAGAAAATTGGAAACTATATGAGATAAATTATACTGAATAGAAATTAGTGTAAATATGAACTGTTGTGGTTGAATTAAACCAATGAGAATGTACTAGAAAACTGGAAACTCCATAAGGTGAATTATGCTGGTTAAATATTAGTGTAAAAAAAAGAAAGTATTATGTTTAAGGTAAATGTTAGAATATGTTAGTGGAAAAATGTAAACTCTATTAATTGAATTAGAGCAAGCTGGCAATTTTCTTTCAGTTAAATCAACAAGACCGTTTTGACATTTGATTACTTTAAAACAAGAATAATTTCCTTATATCTTTTAAAACAATTGTAACTGAAAATTAAGTTTACAAATACGCCACAGCTGTACTTCAAGTCATTTCTTACTTTTTTTATAATTAATAAATATTTACCCATAGATGGCAAAGTTAAAAAAAACAGTATATTTATGAATTTCATATACGGACGATTTGTATTAGTGATTACAGAGTACCATGCTAATAATATATATATAGAAAAAACATTTTTGCGCAAAAATTCATTGACATTATTAAATTTTTTATGCCAAACGTCATAAGCACTAGATAGTTTGTATGTGCGATAAAAAACAAGTTTTTTTAAAAAATATTTGTTACAAGACTTGCAAAGTTAGAATAGAAGCCAGTACATGTTTTCATGTTGTTGTTTGCTGAAAGCGTTCTCTTTTGTCAATGTCTAGAAATGATAATTTATAATCTTGTTTATGTTCAACAGTGAATGTTATACTGTAATGTTAGATGCTAATGTACTCAAGAAATAACGTTACTTGATCAGAGGTTCTAACAACGATAAAAGTATCAACTACGTACCTACGGTACTAAAATACTTTACAGATGGCAGACAGTTTTCAAACCATTGTTTTTCCTGATAGCACAAAAAGAACAAACATATTGGTGGATCAATTATGGACCAGTAGCAACACCATCAATCTTATCATAAAGGTCAAGAAGAAAATGAGATTCTTCTGTGACAAAGTTCGTGAACCTAAAAAATACTGGCTTGGAAATACTGGTATTGTCAGAAATATTAAAAATCAAATAAGCCCCCTACTGTATAGTTTCTTCCAATGATTTGTTTGTATATCACGACTCAGTACTAGTACTAGCGCAGTAAGTATTGTCCTCAAACTTAATTTGTCGTCAGAGAATTCAAACTGTATAAACGTATATTCATTGGTGGTGGAAGAGTTCAAACATTCAACCTAAGAAAACCAATTAAATAACTGTTGTAAGTTCTAGTGTTTAGAAACTATAGGTCAAAATGTAAACCTTTTTGATGAATTTTAGAAATACCATAAAAAGCTCTTGGATGACTACATGATGGTTTAATATTCAAATATTGCTTTCCACTCATAATGTTATCATTTTTCGGTTTTAGAAGGTATGCTTGTAACTTAGCCTATCTTGCATCAGTGAAACCAAAGTGTAACTTCATAAACTTACTTGAAAAATATAAATATTTTCACTCTTTCCTAAATATTTAACTTGATCCAAAATTATGGTGCTATATCTTTTACCAGATTTAGAAACGATAACAATTGTTTTTAATTAGCTTCTTCAAAATCATTTATTTCTCTGAACTAAAATTTAGAGAGATTTTATTTTCCAAATTAGATATTATTGAACGACGTCAAAGCTATACAGCTCACCTGTGTTCTAACATTACCAAACAACTGATCAGCGTTAGATCAAATAATTGGTTGGTTTGTTTTAAATTTCGTGCAAAGCTACACGAGGGCTATCTGCGCTAGCCGTTCCTAATTTTAGAATGTAAGACTAGAGAGAACGCAGTTAGTCATCACCACCCACCGCCAACGCTTTTACCAACAAATAGTGGAATTGACCGTCACATTATAACACTCCTTCGGTTGAAAAGGTGAGCATGTTTGGTGTGACGGGAAATCGAGCCCACGATCCTCAAATTACGAGTCGAGTGCCTTAACCACCTGGCCATGCCAGACCAAATGAGAAAAAACTGTTCAAGTTGTAAAAACTAATTTTTAAACCTATCTTATTCGGAATACTAAATTTCAAACTATGAGCTAAAACTTTCTTATTTTTTAGAACGAACTCTGAATAATTAAAAACATTATAAGAACGAACTGTTTTATAAACAACTATTAAATTGACAAGCGCATAGATCAACTTAAAGAACAATTTTTCTATCTTGAATTCCGGGGCTCAATACCTCTTAGTAAACACAGCAAATAGATTGATATGGCTTTGCTATAAAAAACACATAAACCCATACCCTAGCGTTCCAATAAAATGTTTGAAATTGGCCAGAACTTGGTAAAAAAGTAAACTATTCATACTGGACTATAAAACACTGTTTTGGAATTATATCGTTCTGGAGTTACTAAAGAACAAGGACTATACGTAATGGTTCAATGAGATCAGTCAGAAGTTAGTATGCACTCTGTTGCTCTTGTGGTTAGATGTCATCGGTTTTGTTTTTCTTTTATGTGTGTGTGCGAAGATTTATTTACAGTTAAGCGCAAAGATATACAATGAGCTATCTATGCTATGCTCACCACTGGTATCGAAACCTGATTTAAAATGTTATAAGTCTGTGGAGTTCCAGCTATACCACTGGGTGTGTTTGTCGTTGTTGCTTTTTTAAGGATAACGGATGATCTATATAATACGTCGTGATTTACTACAGGATATGTCAGAAGTCGTTACCAATTTAAAGTATACCATGAATCATGAACAAAGAATAAAATACTTTTGTATATGCGTTCAATATTAGCCATTTTGGAGAGTTCATATTTACTCAACTCAGTAAAACAAAGTGAATGAACTTAATTTAAACAGATTCCTTGACTGCCCATCCATTTGTGGTTTTTGAAAAGCACCATAAAATAAGTTATTACGAGTGACTACAACGAACTAGTCACACCGAGTAAAATAAAAATAAAAACCTTTTTGAGTAACTGTACCAAACAAGTCACACAACTGAAAATAGAAACAGTTCTGGGTAACTTAAAGATATCGATCAAACACGGTAGAGTAAAAAACTTTTCTGAGTGACAACAGCAAACCGTCCACATGTAAACTAAGTACTGTTCTATTAACAAAACAGTCACACACTGTAAAATAAATACTGTTCTATTAACAAAACGGTCACACACTGTAAAATAAATACTGTTGTATTAACAAAACAGTCACACACTGTAAAATAAATACTGTTATATTAACAAAACAGTCACACACTGTAAAATAAATACTGTTCTATTAACAAAACGGTCACACACTGTAAAATAAATACTGTTATATTAACAAAACAGTCACACACTGTAAAATAAATACTGTTATATTAACAAAACAGTCACACACTGTAAAATAAATACTGTTCTATTAACAAAACGGTCACACACTGTAAAATAAATACTGTTATATTAACAAAACAGTCACACACTGTAAAATAAATACTGTTCTATTAACAAAACGGTCACACACTGTAAAATAAATACTGTTCTATTAACAAAACGGTCACACACTGTAAAATAAATACTGTTGTATTAACAAAACAGTCATACACTGTAATCAGTCACAATATGAACCATTATATCGATTAGACTAGTGCTTCCCAAAGTGGGAGCCGAGCCCCAATTCCTGGAAACCGCAAAAAAACAAAGATGCTGAATTAATTTTAATTCTAAATAAACATTAAGCCGATAAAAATAAATTATATTTAATATATTAAATGATTCAGTATGTTGAAATGATATGTTATTGTTTTTACTACGACACTTTTTTCAATCACCATGCTAAAGTTATAGGTTGAGGGAGCCTCAAACTTTTTCATTCACATCGAGGAAGCCTCAGTCAAAAAGACTTTGGGGACCGCTGGATCAGACGATAATATCTTTTACCGCAAAAAACAAGAATTTGCCTTTTTTATCAGAGTTCTTGACTTTACGTTGCAGACACACTTATTTAAAAAATAAAATTTTATAAAATTATAACGGTTTAAAACTGCTCTCTGTATCTTTATATTAATATATATTTTTAAATGATGTACTAACAATTCGTAACGAATCCATTGTCTATAATATAATGAATAATGTATTAATTGTTTATTATTTTAAAATTAGTTTTTTTGGAAAACAGAAATTGTTTGCCTATGTTTCCTTATTTAACTCTTATTATTATGTTTTCGCTCAAAAAAATTAAAATTTTGTTTAAATCACTAAACTTTTCTATTTTATATCATTTTTTAAATAATGAATTATTATTTCCTATACTAGCATAATAATATATAACTTAAGGGCATGAAGGGTTCTGTTGGTCTATCAAGGCCGTCCTATTCACTGAGCTAAACTGTAAAATAAAACACTCAAAACCATCTCTCATCATTCAAATGTTTACGTCTTCCTTTTAATTCCTTTAAAATTACATTATCTGCATCCACGACATATGCAAGCAGCCCATTCCAAAAGCCAACTATAAATATAATTCTAAAATAGATTATTCCAACTGGATAATTTGTGGTTTTAAAATATTATTACTTACCTTGTTTGAAAGTTCAGCTCGTCGGGGACCGTTTGAAAAGCCGCCGGAAATGTCACTGCTTATCGACCCATTTACACACGTCGTTTGTGATGTCCCTTGTCATCTTTTTCTTTTCTTTTTTCTTGTTCTTTTTCTGTGATATTGTAATAAAAGTGTTTCAATAGATTACATTAATATACTTCTATTTAAATATTCTTCCAAGTTTCCCGTTCGCACACTGACATGACGTCACTCTTATAAAATATAAATTAAACGCCTATATACGCTCACGCGTTTGTTATTCTTACCACAGTACTGCGCCATATTATACATTTATTGATTCAGGTAGCTGCCACTAGGAGCGAAAATATTTCTAATTCAGCAAACTGGAATCAACCACTTTACTAATAATATTTTGCTGGAAAATTGAATTAGTAAAATGTTAATATATGGGGGGAGTACAGAATTTGAGAGAAGCTAAATATCCCATGAATTCATATGCGGTTTTTCGTAATACTTTTAAATCTTCCTGGGCTACTATGCTATTCAAATACTTCACGATGTTAAAACTTTACTCTTTTTGTTTCGGTGTAGATATATCGAAGTATATGTAACTAATGCTCTCAAAAACTTTCCAAAACTATACAGCCTTAAAATCATTTTTGTGTTTCTTTGTCTGTAGTTTGTTTGTTTGTTTAATTCTGGTTTGAATACGATTCTCATACAGAGTACAAGAAACTGCACTGGAATTTTATTTTAATAGAAGACTTGAAAGTTTCAAGATGCTAATTTTCTAGAAGCGACTGAATTACTTCATTGAATAATTTATTTATTACAATAAACGTATCAACAAATATCAAATTACTACTCTTAATAACACAGGAAGGTGAATTTGCTAACGTGTTGTGTTATTCCAAAGCTAGTGTGAAACACACAATCACCTGAACATTACAACAAAAGATACTCGTGGTTTGTTTTTGAATTTCGCGCAAAGCTACACAAGGACTATCTGCTCTAGCCGTCCCTAATTTAGAAGTGTAAGACTAGAAGGAAGGTAGCTAATCATCACCACCCACCGCCAACTCTGGAGCTACTCTTTTACCAATGAATAGTTGGATTGACCGTCATGTTATAACTCCCCCAAGGCTGAAAGGGTGAGTATGTTTGGTGCGATCGGGATTCGAGCCCGCAACCCTTGACCACCTGGCCATGCCGAGTCTATACGCGTGGACTAGATCTGCAATATATTTGTTAAACTTGGTGTAAAGTTATATAACTACCGCTCTTATAAAGCACCAAAGGCCTTATAGTATTGAAGGCAGTTTTATTTTCGACGGTAATCTCGGATCCATAAAACAGCAGAATCATCATGAAAGATAAGTATGGCGTTTTTGTCGTTGATTAAATAAAAGAGTCAAAACTCGGTTACTTCCGTATTCTCTTTTCTTGTTTGCATATATTTGATTGTTTTTTAATGGACTTCATGTTTCCTGGCTACGCGGCGTAAAAATTGTCATCTTATGTCGTAAAGAAATCTAATTTAATTCCCACGTAAGCAGAAAACACTTATCCCTTTGTGTAATTTTGCAATTAACAACAAAGAAATAAATAAACAATCTTCAACTTGGGCCTTCACATGTTGACATGATGTATCTGAAGTAATACTAATTGTGCTATTAGTTTCAATTGTTTCTCTTGTTCCCAGAGAAAAATGGCAAGTCTTTGTATTTACAACGCTGAGCACGGGGGTTCACTTCCCCTCGCTGAAAACAATGGATAGCTTGATGTGTCTTTGCTATAAGAAAACTAACACACACAACTGTTTCTCCTTCATATAGCGTGTCAATAAACACTCACAAGAGAGTAACATAAGTGCATGGTTACAATAATTATAGTCTGTAACCGTAGCATAGCTTGTTCTTAGAGAAATAACATTCTCTAACGCAAATAACGCAAATATTGCGTTGTTTTGTTTCAATATAAAGAACATCATCCCTCAGTCATCTCTTCTACTGTTACCTCAGTATCACGTATCTAAAACACCTCTTGTATACTAGACAGAATTGTAACATCATCATTAGGTGTAATAATTCGTGTAGTTAATCTGTCTTATACGAAGCTGACTGACATTTTATTGTTTTTATCACAAGACTTCAGTTCTTTGTATGCACAGGCTGTAATATCATTAACTTCTGTAGAATATCTAATCCTGAAATATGTATGTTCGATCCAAATATCTTTATCTCCCACTTTCTCAGCAGTAAGTCTGCGAATACACACTACTAAGAACCTGTTTTAAATATATGTGGTAAGCGCAGCACAGATTGTTTGTTTTGGAATTTCGCACAAAGCTACTCGAGGGCTATCTGTGCTAGCCGTCCCTAATTTAGCAGTGTAAGACTAGAGGGAAGGCAGCTAGTCATCACCACCCACCGCCAACTCTTGGGCTACTCTTTTACCAACGAATAGTGGGATTGACCGTCACATTATACGCCCCCACAGCTGGGAGAGCGAGCATGTTTAGCGCGACGCGGGCGCGAACCCGCGACCCTCGGATTACGAGTCGCACGCCTTACGCGCTTGGCCATGCAAGGCCACGCAGCACAGATAGCCAAAATTCTGCAACAATGAACTGCACACTTACAGAGCTATAAAGTTGAGCGTCTCTATTCGAGGCATTAATGAATAAAAGTATGTTTTCGCTGGCTGTAAAAATGGTTTACGTGACAATGGTTGAAACATCATGAGGTTGGGTAGTAGATTCTGTAACCACCAGAAACTAGTATACTCATCCATGTATTTTATAGACGCGTGCTTTGCCCTTTACATTCTGAATTAACAAAACATCTGTTAAAACAGACATATGGCTGATCTTTTCTAAGTTAGTGGCATTGTATAATCCAGGGTTCACTAGTTTAAACTAAAAGCAAAACAAAAAACAACAGCGTATCCTTCATTGGACTTGCTGTTACAGCTATTAGTTTAGACAACGAAGTTGTTTTGAGTACTACATTAGCAAGTTTTAAATTCTACCAGGTACAATGTTTTGATTTCCACCAAAATGAAACAGAAGTCTGTGATGTCGAGAAAACCCACTTGTAGAGAAATATATATGCAAAAACCTGACGATGACCGAAGAAGGTCGAAAC
Source organism: Tachypleus tridentatus (assembly GCF_004210375.1). Lineage (NCBI taxonomy): Eukaryota > Metazoa > Arthropoda > Merostomata > Xiphosura > Limulidae > Tachypleus > Tachypleus tridentatus. The sequence continues at coordinate 45,053,339 of NC_134832.1, forward strand.
GTTGTTCGCTCTTCCATGTAAAATATTTTCTCAACCCAAACGAGCCGTTTTTGCATATATATGAAACAGAAGTCTCCTGTTATGGTTTTCCAACCATATAGTTTATTTGGTTCCAAGTATTTCACGCCTCAAATATTGATATTTTCAACTAAATGACAAAAACCGTGCTACTTGTTTCTGTTTTTCAGGAATTTCAAGCAGAAACTTGGCGAAACCACTTTAATAAAGTAGTGTAAATCTTATTTTTAGAACCTCTGAAAGGTAAAAGTGAGGTTTGATTCACTTCACTATAATATTTTACGTCTGATCGTCCATCACTAGTTCCATTTAGCTCAAATGACTACGGGGCTGATCTAAACAGAGTCATCAGTTTCTTTTATCAACCAACAAAGTCCTCACACACTACAGAATAATATATTCTCTCTCACAATCACTTGAGCAATCCATTGACATGGCAAAGTTATACTTGTCATAGACTATTCGAAAACAAGGTTTGTGTTGACATGTGACGTTAACATGTCTCATCTATATATAATAGAGCTCTTGGTTACTTTGGGAATACCACATGTACAGCACATTTATGACCACAAAAAATTGTGTCAGGTAAAATAAAATCAGCAGAAATCATTTACTCACCACAACTTTTCTATAGGCATTATTAAAAATGGTAGCCAAATGTGTAGACTTGAGCTTCCTGTAAAAAACTCACCAAATGTGTCTGTTATCAACAATCTTTCATATTGGAATGCTTATACCAAGGAGATCTACACGAAAATGGTACAGTCATCTCAGTGGGTGTTCAAAGTCTAATGCTCTGTAATACTTTAGTGCCAACATAGAACTTCTTCAAATCATTTATGGTTCCTCTTATCTTACTTAAAGACCAGTATTTCTCTCTCTTTCTCAGCTATACGTTTTAGAAACTAAAACGGGCATAGATAGTTTATCATAAAGAGCAAAAAATAAAAAAATAGATGAAAGAAATATACTATAACTACCATTTCCACGGTTACAAGATTCTTCTCAACCAAAGTGAGTAACAACTAAACTTTTCTAGGGTACTCTAAGACTTGAAATAAATGAAGAGAACAATCACCTAATCGACAGAATAAGGAGAAACTTATAAATGTAATAGTAGAAAAGAAGATTGGTGAGCTGTTGCTGGTTCAATAAAAGAGACAAAATGTGGTGTAAAGACAAACAGATGTAGACATTAAATTATTAAAGTTACAGTGAGAAGAAGGAGTGGTCATGATGTACAGCAGGATTGTAGAATTAAAGCAATTGAAGTACTACATTAGGAAAAAATAAATACAAATATTATATTTACTGAAGGTAGAAACTGCAGTGAAATTGAAACAAATGTCTTTTTTTTTTTCAAATAAGATTTGAAATATTGTATCAAAAATTAACGATTACTTATATGACTGCCAGAAGAACGACTAATACTACTTAACAAAAACGCAGACAGTATTTCGCACGTACGTGTTAACCTTTGCAGTGTTGGGAACTAATTTGTTTGGAACTGTCAAAACCACCATCAGGATCTATATTTTCTCTATATGCATTCAAAACAAAACGGGAATATCAAAAATCTTTGCTCATATGATAACTGTAAAGCAGATACCATTTTTTATTGGTTCGTGTTAGAGATAATAATGATTGTTACTAAACCAGCATCTACTAAGACCAGAGATACTAGGTTTTGAACGGGAACTTTAATAGAAATTAAATTTTAGTAATGTTGTACAAAACTGGGATATGCGGTACCAATATACCACAACACCATAACTTAAAACACTATGTTTTACTGTATAATTTAAAAGCTTCAACTAAACTAAATCTTAGCACCTAAATTTACACTAGGTCTTAGGTAAAACCATTTCATTTTTCGTAGTTCCAACAATTTTAAATTCTTCTAAGGTTTACTCTGATATACTAAGAATTAATTGAGTGTAAGATGATCCTGCTGACTGTGGTTAATAATTATAATCATCGTTATTACCATTATAGTCGTTGTTTTCATTATCACTGTGACATTTCTTGCACCCATATGCCTTTAGCATTAAAGCAAAATAAGTCAAAATTCCTGATCTTATAGGAAAGTTAGCTGGGCTTTGAGGAAAGCGAAATAGACAGTTCAATTGAGGATATTACTTGCAGCAAGACAGAGAAACAAATTTCGGTATTCAAATATTGACAGATTTTGGCGTAGTGTACGACGATTTAACCAAGACTAGTCTTAACATTTAATTAAAAGTTTGAAGTAGTTTGTGCTTTGTTTTCATAAAAATAATAAAGGTCCTTCCTCTTTAAAAGTTAATATCGTCGAACGATGTTTGATGTATACAAATTTAAATAGAGAAATAAAATAACATCTTTGAGAAGAAAAAAATACTCAGACAATAAGATCAAAACGTTAGAAGGCTAAGACTCCTAAGTAATCAGTCAGGTGCAAAACTCACAACAAATAGTAATATACATTTTTTTTTGTGTCTGTCTTCTTCTTTTTCCTTTTTTTGAAAACCTGGGAGTAGTTTCAAAAACTTGGTAAAGAAAGTAAGAAAGAATATGTTATACAACTACACTAAAGATACTGTATACAGTGCCAACAATAACAGGGCGATTGGGAAACTACAAGTTTAGTAGTGGTACAGGCGCTGTTTATAAATTAGATTAAGGAAATTAATTATAAGTGTTAAAATTTTAATTCAAGGTGTTGATATCCTTGGCAAATTTGTACAATATGTCACTAACAATGTAGATCACAACAATTGAACTCTAGATGTCATTAATACCTTCCATGAAATGCCATCAGGGTAAAAGGTAAAGGGAGATAATCAAACAAAGATGGTTACATCTGGGAAGACATCCAAAGTTGGAAGAATTAATGTCCATTTCTACAACTCAATTCCTGAAGAAATTACTGTTACAATATATGTAACTTTTCACCACGTAACAGCAAACTGTCATAGAAAATGTCGAAAACATAATCACTTAAATTTAAAACTTACATGTGACCATGACAGATGCAGCTGATGCATAAAAAAAAAATTCAGGAACATCATCCACAATTTTTCTGTCTATGATTGATATTAATTCAAATTACATGTCATGTAATTTACTCCACCCTTATATTTGTATCGCCTCAAACAAGACGGTATTCTGTAACTGCATGGGGTGGGGAGTTACGTGAAGTTTACAAGGTTCAATTGACATCTAATGTGAGGCTCAGGTTTATCAGAATTTGATAAATAGAACTACCTATGCAGAAAATGGAGCAAGTGACAAGCTGTTAACTAGAAAGGCGATTGTAAGAGCCCTGAAGGATATTTTCTTATAGATTCAACACTTGATTCTCTGCTAGGTATAGTTACATAGTACAAGGAAACAAGTTTGGATGACATCGAAGTAGAAACATTTATGCAGGAATGTAAATGTGTAAGAGAAAAATCAGATGATGGTACAAAGGAATTCGTCAGTGACAGAGGTTGTGCTACCATAATAGTAAACATAAAGTTATGAAACAGACGAATGAACAATCAAAAACAGATTAACACAAGAGTCAAACGATTTTATATAGTTTTGGATGATTTTACTATATTATCAAAGCACGAAAAAATGCAATCCATCTTATTAAGCTAAGTTATATACTTTCATTCCAGAGTTTGCAATACTGAAACCGAGCTTGCCTGTTTGCATCTGAGATAAGCAACTTTAGAACATGTTGTTTGTTACCGTATAACAATGTTTGTAATGTTCCACTCAAAAATGACTTGGCTAAACGAAATCCTAACTTTTCTTTGTTTTGAATTTCGCACAAAGGTACACGAGGGCTATCTGCGCTAGCCGTCCCTAATTTAGCATTGTAAAACTAGAGGGAAGGAGATAGTCATCACCACCAACCGCCAGCTCTTGGACTACTCTGCTACCAACGAATAGTGAGGTTGACCGTGATATTCTAACGCCTCCACGGCTGAAAAGGCTAGCATGTTTGGTATCTCAGTGATTCGAATCGATAATCTTCAGATTACAAGTCAAGTGCTCTACCATTTGGTTATGCTGGGCCAACTTTTGTTGAACGAACTGATCATTGTTACATTCTTTGCAATTCTAGACGATTCAATCGTTTTCGTCCTTGGTTAGTCACCAATGTACTATAACCATATTCCCTTCTAGTAGCAAACATGTTCGTTATTGACGATGGGTGTTGTTGTCTAGCTGCTTTCCCCCTGGATTCTAGTACAGGTCGTTTTTGTGTATCTTCGCAGAAACAAAAAACATTGTGTATATTTCTTTGATCCACAAACCTTTTATTTTGTCACGATGACGATGGAAGTAGAATAACTTATTTTCATGTGCGGTTAATATATATTCGTCAGTTTTTACTTTGGTTTAGACCTTATCACAATATCTTCCATAAAATGTCAAATATAAATGAAATTGTTTAACTAGTTAAAATTACATTGTATATAGGTAGTGACGAAGCTTATTTCTTTACAGGTCATGTATGCTGTGTCATGTGTACAGGTAGTAACGAAGATTGTTTCTTTACAGGTCATGTATGCTGTGCCATTAAAGAAACTTGTTCCTTTACAGGTCATGTATGCTGTGTCTTGTGTATAGGTAGTAACGAAGCTTGTTTTTTTACAGGTCATGTATGCTGTGTCTTGTGTATAGGTAGTGACGAAGCTTGTTTCTTCACAAGTCATGTATGCTGTGTCTTGTGTATAGGTAGTGACGAAGCTTGTTTCTTCACAAGTCATGTATGCTGTGTCTTGTGTATAGGTAGTGACGAAGCTTCTTTCTTCACAAGTCATGTATGCTGTGTCTTCGTACACAATAGAACTCCAATTAACTAACTTTAAACAACTCCAGATAAAGTATTATTTCGCATGTAGCGCAAGAGCCACTATAACAGGTAATGTATATTGATTGTTTGTTTGTTTGTTTGTGGAATTTCGCACAAAGCTACTCGAGGGCTATCTGTGCTAGCCGTCCCTAATTTAGCAGTGTAAGACTAGAGGGAAGGCAGCTAGTCATCACCACCCACCGCCAACTCTTGAGCTACTCTTTTACCAACGAATAGTGGGATTGACCGTCACATTATACGCCCCCACGGCTGGGAGGGCGAGCATGTTTAGCGCAACGCGGGCGCGAACTCGCGACCCTCAGATTACGAGTCGCACGCCTTACGCGCTTGGCCATGCCAGGGCTATGTATATTGATAATGGTTGTGTTGTTATACGAATAAATTCCGATAGTCAGGTCTTTGATCAAAGGTGAGACACATTAAATCAGTGTAATAAGTAAACTGGTGTTAACTCCTTAACATTATGGTTAGCCACATTTTAATATAAGTCGGTGTAGATGTTTGGAGCGTCTTATTTTATAGAGCTTGTTATCACATGGCTAGTCTGATATTTATAACATATAAATTTAACACTTCCTTGTTCAAACAAAGGTATCATCCAAATTAAACTTCTATTACTCTACTTTTAGTGCTTTATTTATGTTTTATCACTTTGTGGATCAAGAAATAGGTGTCAGGTTCAAGTCTCCTCGATCTCTTACACAGGTCCATAAATCCAATGACAGCAAATAGATCCACGGGTCATGTTCGTGAGCTAATTTTATTTCGAGTTTTAAACAGCCCTCAGGGACAGATCTTTAGCTAGCTTTCGCTCTGCTTTGTGTTTGTCTTTTAAGTTATTTACATTTGTTTTTCTTTAACTGCTTATCTATATCGTTTATTATGACGTTTTTTGTATATTTGTCATTCTACTTTACCCTCCTGAGTAGGAGATTTCAAATCTGTTCGAGACATGAGTATCGTATATTTTGTATATGCTATTTGAAACAGGATAAAATATTTCAACATCTGTCAAATAACAAGTTCCTTCGAGCCAATTTTTGACCTATAATCAAAACTTGTGTGAATCCTTCAAGTCTGAGACATTTTATAAGCTCCAACATTCCGTTAAAGCTGTGTTCCAATGACGCGTAATGTTAGCTAAAGTGAAGCTTGAGAACTGTTTATTAGATAACCATAGCTCATATATTAAAATACATAAAATATATTTTAGTAAACAATGATGCAATGAAGGGACATGAAAACTGAATAAAAATTTAAAAGCGTTTCAACTTATCTTAAAATAATTCTAGTCAGTTCATGTGCTTACTGGAGTTCTTTATGACCAAGTGAACGTTTAAAGGATTTCGTACATTCAAGTAAAATGACTAATAATGTAAAATTACACTATCTTAACATTACTAAATAGGTGCGATAATATTCAATCATAAAACAGTATACTTCTTTCACTTGTTAATTATTATTCTTAAAAGATGAATTACCTTTCCAAAGAGTCTAGAATAGTTAGTTGTTCAGTAATGTTCCTCATCATATTAATCTCTCACGTTAACAACTTTACCATGAGACGCTCTCGTAGAAAGACCATTTCAACATCCAGGAAGTCACTGAAATTATATAATGTAGAAATGAGTATTACCATATAACAATTGGTAATTAATAAACGTGTTTCTCGATTCCATCTCTTTCCATTGGTGTAGTTCTTTATTCTATTTGACAACTGTTTATGAACAGAACTTTCTTGAATTGTCTAGTGGTTTACTTCCCGTCCCAAATCTCAACATCTTGGAAACAACCACAACGACAGGATAAATATCATAATATAATAACTAATAATAGATGAGTTTCCTAATTTCATCGTTTTCGAATGATAACTTTGTTGCAGGTCCGTCTTAGTGCCTCTGTAACCTTAGGACTTAAGTAGAACACAAGCAGTTGAGACATGACGAGCACCTCGACAAATGGAGTTATTTTGTTACAATTTAAACATACTGTATATTTAATGTCAAACATATACGTTATTAATACATTTAATTTATCGAATTAAATCAGCTTAACGAACCTTCCATGTGGCTCAGCAGCAAGTCTAAAGGCTCATAACGCTAAAAATTGGATTTCGATACCCGCGGTGGGCAGAGGACAGATAGCAACACATAGAACAGCTTAACAGAAAGCTAATCATTAATTTAATTTCACTCAGTTACGAAAGAACATTTAATACAGTTATTAAAGAAACGCCTTCCTTATGAACCTAAAAATACGCCAATCGTTGCTGCAAAATAACAAATGAAACGGGTTCGAATCTCCGCCGCACCCTTTCAGCCGTGGGGGCGTTATAATGTGACGGTCAATCCCACTATTCATTGGTAAAAGAGTAGCCCAAGAGTTGGCGGTGGGTGGTGATGACTAACTGCCTTCCCTCTAGCCTTACATTGCTAAATTAGGGACGGCTGGCGCAGATAGCCCTCGTGTAGCTTTGCACAAAATTTAAAACAAACAAACAAACGTTATAGTGCAATATGCTTCAATTAAACTAGGAAAGAGATTCAAATTACTGCATTATTTCATACCCGATTTTGGATTTTTCTGTAACGTATAACCAATTGAAAATGATAGAGCATAATGAACTAGTGAAACCGTACAAAAACTGTACCCATAGCACTATCCAGCACCGAATGAATTGTGCAAAGACAGATGATAGCAGAACTGATTTGACGATTGAACTTCACAGTTTAGCTATATTTCTCTAAAAGAATTTACAAGGCTAATTTTGCAGTAGATGTTACTTAATGTTTCAAAAATGGTTTCATTTGCTGAGAGGAATTCTCAAGGTTGAAAATCCACGCTCTCAATTAAAAGACAGCAAGGTTTACTTTTCAAAAGTTATCAAAGAATTTCAATTGGTGATAAATTTCCAGACGATAACTATTAAAAAACACATCCTGGAATCACTTTATGTTTCTAAATAAGAGAATATACATTTCCTACTTTCGTGTGAAATGTATGTATCATACATTGAAAAATGTTGATTATTAAATACTTTTCAAGGGTCCCAGAATTTTATTGTATTGTTCCTGTGTTGTTGATTCCATTCAACTCTTTATTACCAGCATTTTCTTGTCCAGTGTTTTACTTCAGACCCAAGTCTCAATATCCTGTAAACCATTAAAACAACAAAACTTTCTGCATTCTTGAGCACACTGATATATTAAACACAATGTGTAGTATACTTGAGCACACTGATATATTAACACAACGTGTAGTATTCTTGAGCACACTTATGTATTAACATGGTGTCTGTAATTCTTGGACACACTGATGTATTAATACGATGAGTGTTATTCTCGGGTACACTAATGCATTAACACAATGTGTACTATTCTCGGGCACACTGATATATTAACTCAATGTGTAGTATCCTTGAACACAAATAGCAAGAAGAATAGTCAACATATTTGTCACATTGTTACAACTGAAAATCTTACATGATTAACTTAAAGTAAAATCACTCTTTAGTCAGTACAAAAACAAATCAAAAGATGGGGACACCTGCTGTCCATGTAATACACAAATGAAATAAGAAAGTCTGGATGACGTCGGTATTGTTCTCAGAGTGCTTGTTTGTTTTTTTTGTTTTGTTTTTTTGGAATTTCGCACAAACCTACTCGAGGGCTATCTGTGCTAGCCGTCCCTAATTTAGCAGTGTAAGACTAGAGGGAAGGCAGCTAGTCATCACCACCCACCGCCAACTCTTGGGCTACTCTTTTACCAACGAATAGTGGGATTGACCGTAACATTATACGCCCCCACGGCTGGGAGGGCGAGCATGTTTAGCGCGACGCGGGCGCGAACCCGCGACCCTCGGATTACGAGTCGCACGCCTTACGCGCTTGGCCATGCGTTCTCAGAGTGACCGAAAAATTTGAAAAGAAAAATAAAACCATTGTCTTTGTTTAAAATTTTACTAGTCATGCCGCGTCAGCTCAATAACAGTCAAATATGGCACTGTACCACTAATAACCAAACACGTCGTCATGGAAACAGTGTATAGACTTGGCATAATCAGATCTCTCAGATCTTGCTACTATCAGTAACTGATACACAGGAGTTGTTGGAAATAATGGTAAACAGCGTGAGGCCTTTCATACAAGTTTTACCTGGTTCGGTATTTTTAAGGAAACTAACAAACACTGCTTCAAGCACGTTAACGTTTTGCTACAACCTAAACAGAGTGAAACCGTTGAGTATCTATAATGCAAATCTTAATCTCGATAAGTAATGATTTTATAACGGCTGATCGATGGCAGATGAAGACATTATTTTTGTTGCATCTCTTCAAGGTAATCTGATATCGAAATTGGTCCGCTAAGTATTGCAGTCAGTCTGAATAAAACGCAATTTAACTTTACATACGACAACACACGGTGGGAACGAAACAGTTATTCATATGAAGATGATGACGTCATGTGTTATTTGCGTAAAGCAATTTCGGATTTTCAAAATAAACAAAAATTATTTAAAAAGAGACTGTGATTGCACCCTTAAAAAGTACTACATGTTTTGTTTTCTGTAAGTAGAAGTCATACATGAAATCGAATAAAATGTTAAAATTATACACATCACACATGTGGACTCATGGAAGACACATCAGATCAATGATGGATCATAAGTGATCTTGAGGAACATCTTTTCTTTCGCCAGATTCCTGGAAGTTTTAGTTATCTCTGTTTGAGTACGGCAAAGCTCTTAAGTCACCTCGGAGCAGTCATTTCTGATCAAATCCTTTTATATTATTTTCTTTGTGTTACCACATAGCCTAAGCCTTGCTGTCTGTGTTTGGCTATGATGCACATCTTCCGCGGTATGTCTGTAAACTCATGCCGCTATAAACCAGATTTCGATACCATGGTGGGCAAAACACAGATAACCCATTGTGTAGCTTTGTGCTTAATTCCAAATAACCAACCGATTGGACTGAACATATCACATTAAAACACAGGGTACACCAAATGTATTATTGCTATTAGTCATAAGCCACTTTCGTTTTTTATAAATAATTTCACCCGTTCATCTAAATTTCAGTTTTATCGAACAAAATATCCTTCACTAACATCAACAAAAATCAATTAGTTACATTTTAATTTAATTATTTCTTGAATAAAAAAACTCCACTGCGAACATAAATGAACATACCTGGTACGCAACACATACCATTGATGCTTCAGAGGTCAGTTTATATGTTTTTGAATTTCACAGAAAATTATACGAGGGCTATTTGCGCTAGCCGTTCCTACTGTATCACTGTAAGACCAGAGGGTTTGTTTTGTTTGTTTTTGGAATTTCGCACAAAGCTACTCGAGGGCTATCTGTGCTAGCCGTCCCTAATTTAGCAGTGTAAGACTAGAGGGAAGGCAGCTAGTCATCACCGCCTACCGCCAGCTCTTAGAACTGTCACAAAATAACGTCCCCACAGCTGAAAAGTCAAGCATGTTTAGTGTGATAGAGTTTATGAGTCTGCGCCTTAACCATCTGGCCAGTCGGGCCTTCGTATTTGTTTGTTTGTTTGTTTTGGAATTTCGCACAAAGCTACTCGAGGGCTATCTGTGCTAGCCGTCCCTAATTTAGCAGTGTAAGACTAGAGGGAAGGCAGCTAGTCATCACTACCCACCGTCAACTCTTTTACCAACGAATAGTGGGATTGAGCGTAACATTATAACGCCCCCACGGCTGGGAGGGCGAGCATGTTTGGCGCGAACCCGCGACCCTCAGATTACGAAGCGCACGCCTTAACGCGCTAGGCCATGCCGGGCCCCGGGCCTTCGTAAGCCAGACATCAAAGTGTCAGGTCATATTTATTACATTTATTGCCTGACAGCAGTGTTCTCTATGTAACTGATCCGTGTTTGTATTATGTGTGTGAAAAACACACATACATATAACCATATATGATTATATCATATACATATATATCGACATCTCATATCATCATATATGCTCGAAATGTTTGACTGGCTGCCTCGAGACTTATTTGCAGCAGCTATAGTAATATAAGTTATTTTCACGACATACATCTCGATAGCTTATTTTGGTTCATATTTTGTACTGATTAAACCTTTATTTCACTGGGTAATGGCACTGTACTCGCGTTGCTCTGTAACAATTGATACTTGGCTGTCCAGGAAACGACCTGATAGCGTGTGTACATTTAAGTGAAGTTTAAACAAATTACTCCCACATTAAAAGAAATATATTTCGGAGAAAGGAATCTAACTAGCGAGTCGGTAATCATAGGGTTAAGGACTGAAGCCTACTTTCTGGACAAGAAACAAAACATTTCATGTTCTGTTTCTATCGTTACAGAAGATAATGACAATGCACTAGACTTAGTTTCAAGTACCCTACAGAACGCCACTTGTGCATTTGGACATACTATGAGTTCCTCCTCAATATGCAGTCCACTGTTCTTTAACCTGGTGTCTTTCATCGGGAATACATCTCACACCTATCGCAAATCAAAACCCTCTTACATCTGCTGAACAGTTTGGAGAAATGGATAGTCTTGTCTATCTAGTTATATGACCCAGTGAAGACAGTTCACTTTATACTGACCTTTCACCTCACAGCTAACGTAAATGTTTCAGTCCTTCCTTTCAGAGTAATGACGACATTTTGTGCGCAGTAACCATTGTGCAATACTTTGGAAAGCTGCGCACGCTCACTGGTACCAAGTGAAACTGTGTTACAGTGCTGGACGGTCCTCAATGGAATCCAAGCTTTCCATGATATAAGAATCTTAGGAAAGCGGTCTGTCTATTGGAAGTTCTTCCAGGTATGGGATTTGCCCAAAGTTATCACACAGATCTTAGTTGCATGGATGCTACCTCTCTTAAGATGTAAATGTCTCCAACAATCAAGTGATGCAGGATAATTTTTTTTATTAGTACTTTCACGAAATTGTCAACGAAGATATAATTGTAATCTGCTAAGACTATAGTGAGATATCTTCCCATGAAAATGACACAAATTATTTGCATAATCAGTCAAGTTCTCCGAGAAACTTTTTTATGAACCTTCATCTCAATCTAATAGATAACTTAGTCCTTCACTCAACTGAAACTTTTGTGTAACTCAACTATGACTGTGTCCTAATCACCGAGTTGCATCTTATCGAGTTTATCATTCATGCAGTGGTTCATCAAGACTTAACATCAAGCGCTGCAGTATCTGTTCTCGAGTCCGCCCATTACAAGCAGTGGTCTGCATGAAATGTTTAAGGAAGCGCTCCTGGTCTTCCTTAGTTGTACCTTGAATACAAGGAAATATATTTCACTTCACTCACAGAGACCAGTGGCTGCAAATGAAAAACATATTTAGTAATATTTCAGGTATCACCAAGTTTCTGACGATTATTCATCTAAGATTTCTCACTGACTAACAGAATTCTCCATGACTCATCAAAGGCCTAGCAACATGTCTTCCGTCTGAAAGAGGTCTCATCTTCTACACGGGTCATCATCATCATCACTCAGTGCTTGCTGTCTCCTGGTGGTAAGTTTTCTTGGGTGAAATGATCTGCAACATTCTGGATGCCCAGAGCATAGAGACCTCCTTAATTGGTTTCGGGACTTCAATTCCAAAAATTATCATGTTACACCTTGGTTAGCTATACCTCTGCGAGTTAAGCAGTAGTGCTTCCTCAACATTTCTAGAAACACCAGTATGTTCTTCCCCTTCTGGAAGTTACAACTGAACTGACCTTTGTAGGATTGGCAAACAGCATACGACCAGAATAAGAATTGTCCTAAACCTCGCTACTTTCTTGGATCACATTACATCCTCATCGTCAAGCTACACTTGTGTATAAATCCACACACGTAGTGTTACAACACGATAGTTAATAATGGATGTGTTTCCCGATTTCCACACACGTAGTGTTACAACACGATAGTTAATAATGGATGTGTTTCCCGATTTCCACACACGTAGTGTTACAACATGATAGTTAATAATGGATGTTTCCCGATTTCAACAGTTTCCATTCGTGTCTCTGTTCATTTTTAACACAAGCTTCATTACCAGCAGAACTTTCTTCAGTTTTCAGTATTGTGCTGGAAGTAATTAAAAATATAGTGTATTAATGATTAATATCGAGAATTATACAATATTTCAGAATTTCATCAGTTTCTGTTAATGCCTTTGCTGATTTCAATTTGAACTTCTTTATCATTAGGACCTATTTTCGAATTGTAGGACAACTTGCTTAATAACCAAACAGAAGTAATATTCCACAGAAGCGTATGTTATATTTTTTGTGTAACCTCCATGCACAGTTTATTCAAGTCTATGTAGTTCTTATACTCCGTAAACTAGGTACCAAATATGTCTTTTTTTTTTTACCATCAAATAATTTAGTTTCTTTAACTTTCCATACTTGATCCTTTTTCGTTGTCATGGTTCGTAGCTGTAAGAGATACTAAGTCCAATTATTAAGTAGTAATTTATTATTATCTTAATTGAGAAGTTACTAAATACAAAGTAGTTTTTATCCTACATTTTTACAATTAGTCTAGTGTCATTTTTAGAGAAATTATGAGAACGTTTGTTTTGAAAATTGCCGATATTCAATCCTGGATCTGCTTGATGGAATTGTGACGCGTTACCCACAATGTAACCACCCCAATCACATCACTGTTAACACCTCCTTCCATACGCACTCGATTTTGATTATTACAGAAAAACGTTTGTTATATTTTGAACAAATTCACAGTTAAAAATATTGGGGTTTTTTTTTTAAACCTCTCGAAATTTATGATTTGTTTGTTTAAGTACAAAGCTACACTAGCTATCTGTGATCCACCCACCACGGCTATCAAAACCCGGTTTATAGAGTTGTAAGCCCATGATATACCATTGTATCACTGAGGGGCTAAAATTTTATCACGTGATTTTTCTTACGCGATCATCTTATCCACTGTCTTCTCAGAATATATTCACACTCGACAACCTTGATTTCCGATATTTCATTTTGCTGGAATGTATGTGGCTGAAACACCCACACTAAACTCTCTCCTCTCAGTTATAATACCAAATTAGGATATGTTTCAGTCTCACACGTACTCACAGTTTACCCTCTAGTCACGTGTACTTTAATATAATAACGTACTATGAAGGGTTGTTTATCCGCATTTGTTCCATTGTGTATTCATGGTATTTTTGTACGAGTCTCATGAGACTTGATGTATTACTTCTTAGCATTTTGTATGTATGTGTGTTTGTGTTCCGTAGTTTCTATTGTCTATGCTTAAACTAATAGAAGTTATATATTATAGGTAGATTAATAAGTTTGTCTCAAAGTCAACATGATGTAATTTTTAAAGGAAATATGAAATATTTTCTAATGTTCAAGTTACATTATTATAATACTAAACATTTGCCACAACTCCCACTTTTACAGAAAATAACTAATAAGGCAGTCTACGTGAAGACGGTTAACGAATATGTAAAACCAACAACTAAAAGAAAATTTTAAACATTACAGTGATAACTAAATATAATGTGACTAGAAGCTTATTTGGTATAGATTCACTGCATTTTTAAACAGAAGTTGGTATAGATTCATAGTAATTTTAAACAGAAGTTGGTACAGATTAAAGTATTCAATTGTGCGAGCTCGAAAATAATCTCAAAACAAGAACTCCAGAAAATTACGGCAGAACTGTTCGTGTGGTTTTAAGATAGTTGAACGAGAAAGCGTGCTAAGCCTTATCTTTTAAACAGTGTTTTATGGTAGAAATTATCCTTATCTCTTAAACACCAAGCTCATGCGCACTTTATTTGTGGATTAAGGATTAAGCCATAAACGTCAAACCTAAAAAAATTATCATTTCTTTTATGTGCATATATCACCGAGTTGCACGAATATGGTATAATTTCAATCATCTACGACTTCCAAATAGAAATTGGTGTCTACAAGCTTCCAAAATAAAATATAGTAAAAGATGAAGGTAAAACTCATGTTGTCCCTTGTTACCACTAACCCCCGTAAAAATAGCCAGACAAATGCTTTTGTTTCTTATTGACAATTTACAAGTACTAACAAAGGACGTTCCTTTCTCATTTCCATGTTAAATCTCACTTAATGTAACTGTCTAATGATAAATAAAAGTCTACCCCTTCCTCCAGCTACTCAGGAGTAAAAGTGAAGACTTATAACGCTGAAATTTTGGATTTAATCCTTAAAATAGGAGCAATACATCCAATACGTTAGCAACTTTACGCTTAATAACAGCCAAATGATATTTCTTATGGTACACGTTTTTTATTTTGTTGGCCCCAAGTGGCTCAGCAGAAGGTATACTGGCTTACGACATTAAGAATAAGAGTTGTAATACCTGTAATGGGCAAAGATATTTCACTGCTTAGCTTTACGATTAACAACAGCCAATCCTTAATTTGTTAAAGTATAACTGTAATGCATATTTGTAATTACAAGAAACTTGCATCAATATTACATCACGATCAAACGTTTTAACTTTTAAAACACACAATATATATAAATTATACTGCAGATTTCATTCAGCAGTGCTAACGCCAGATGGGTTGGATACCACAGAACAGTAGTTATTTTGAAGCATATCTTTAGTAGCGTTAAATATATACAAATTTATCAAGTATTTTCAGCTAAAATTTAGTTTTTCAGTCGAAAAAGCTTAAGATGTTTTATTCCTGTTGATAACAGAATATCACACACAGCGCTCTTACACAACTTGTAAAACAGAACAGCCTATCAGTCTCAGAGTTCCAGCGCCACCTGGTATAGCCCTAAAGATCAATGTGATTTGTGCCTTTTCTATTTCTGAAGTAACGTAACATTCAGAAAGATACCTTCCCCATTTGAAACGAGCATAAAGACACTATCGTAGATAAGAATATACTAAAGTAACAAGTTTCACTTCCAAAAATGACATTGAATACATATTCCACAAAGATGTGTAGGAAAACAAAGTAAATGAAAAACAAACAAACAAAACTACTCGTCAACAATAAGCAAGATGATATAAAAACACCCTAAGTTTAACTAGAAATTATGAAAACATTTTGGACCAAAGATTGTGTCATGTAGTGCGTAAAATAGTTATAAAAACTGAATGCCAGGTTCGAACAGCGTATGTGTGATTATAGCAAAGCTACATCAGGCTATTTACTGTATCCACTGAAATTAATCGAACTCCTCATTTCGGCGTTGTAAATGTGTAGAATTACCGCTGTCCCACCAGGGTGCAATTCGAATAGCATTATCTGAACTAAGAAACATAGCATGTACATCGTATCGCGTGTACCTTAATTGTATGAAAAACTCTCTTATGTAGGAGAAACAAACTAAATATTAAAACGTATATAATGTTATACAATAAATTAAGAAATTAAAATAAATGTGGATGAATTAAGCAGTATGTATCGAAAACAATGAAATTAAGGGGAAGTTAATACAATAAAACTTCCTTTTTACAGGTACCGAACAAATAAAAGAAAGCAACTTTCTTTTATCGCATGAGTAGGCGTTGTGAAATTTGGGTCAGAGTAAACTACAGGAAATAATTCTGAAAAGGAAACACTATACGATAGAATATTTTTCTTTTACTCCTCATGGAGGGGAGGATTTCTAGGACTAAAAATAAAGTGCAGTTCCTTGTGTTCACGTAAGAAACGATGAATTGTAGCGCACCTACAAACTAGTTTGAATAACGCAGTTTCTAGTGTTCACGTGAGGAACACACTGCAGCGTACATTAAGACCACTTATAATAAGTTTCTCAAATTTACATGAGGAACGTTCAATTGTAGCAGACCGTAAAACAACTAACATGAATAAGGTACATTTTCTCATGTTCACGCGAGAAACGTTTAGTTGTAGCAAACCTACAGACAACTAATGTTAGATGTGAAGGACTGTTGTAATTGCAGAAACATTAGAAGACTGGCTCATAATTACAATTCTTCTGTGTTTATGAAATCTCTCTCACTTTGTCACACCAATACATAAAATGTTGCAGCATAAATTACGCAGTACATGATATATTAGAATAAAACAATATTTAGGTCCAGTAATTAAGGAAAATATAACCTATGATTGAAAATTCCTACCATAATTGAACGTGTTTATTTGCAGTCAAGTGCAAAGTAACACAGTGGATTATTTGGGCTGTGTCTCCCACAGGTATCAAAATCCTGGATTTTACCGTTATAAGCCTTCAGGTTTATCACTGAGCCACTGGTGCCATAGTTAAAGTTTCCAAATTCCAACATTTAGAAATACTTATGGTAACAGGGAACTTTAAACATTTAACGTTATGATAAATAATAAAAACAAGTTATTAACTAGAGTGGATAATCATTCTAATTAGTATAGTGACAAGTAAATAATATAAAATCAAAGCAATACAATTTTGGAGCCCAATACACTGAAAATCATAAATGTCACAGTGAGATTAAGAAAGTGATAACAATCAAGTGTTTTGCATTATTATTTGCTGGTCAACTATGACATGTGCTGGAGGTCAGTTTAAACCTGACCTCGTACTAAAGAAGGAATGTTGATTATACAAAATATGGCAAGCTTTTAGTAAAATAAACAAGTTTGTTTACACAAATAATCAGATGCATTACAGAAATATTTGTGATCTAGAAATGTCTGTGAATAGCCATGTTTAAAATACTAACATTATCAGTTATGTTGAAAATTTGACATTTGCTGGAATTTTCAAAAAACACACGATAGAAAATGTCTGGTGGTAATGTTTCTTCCTGCTTCTCCAACACTGCAATATGTAAATTTAAACTAATAAATTACAACATTGGTGGGTTTTTGATTAAACTCTTTTGTTAAAAAACTGCTTTAATTGCAATATAGAATGGAAGAAAACTTGTATCACAGAGGAATCTTTCAAAACAATTCTCAGCAGATGTCTACATGACCAAATCTCTCAAATAAATTTTGTTTCTCTACTTCTAGACTTTACATTGTGATAAAGGATTTAAATCAAGAATTAGATTTTTGTTTAAGTTTCACTTGATGTTCACAAGTTTACCATTAAATAGCCTTTCTTTTCACTTTTCTCCTACACCTCCAATTAGAACAGTCTTAAGCATTATTTATCCTATGTTGATTGATTACACAAATAACAGAGCTCATAGTTTAAAATAAAATTTGTCCATGGTTGTAAAATAATGCATTTAATGTAAATTAATCTATTATAGAATATTTAGATGCTAACAATAATAAATACAGAAGCAGATACATTTGAAGTACAAACATTCCCAACTTCATATGATAAAATTTTAGTGATGAAACTTTGTAGAATGGATGGCAACTGCCTGTGTGGAGACACAAGTGTAGAGGATGATGTTTCAAGTCTTTCACCTTCAAGACCTGAAGACAAAAGGTGGAAGACTTTCAAAACGCCATCCTCTACACTTGTGTTTCCACAACAGGCAGTTGCCGTCCATTCTACAAAGTTTCATCATGAATACTCTGCCTAAACAATCTATCATAGAATGAAATTTTAGGATCTCTTTAAAGCAGATTTGTTTGTCTTTAAATATATGACATTATGCATATTCTTAGAAATACAGAAAAAGGACATATAACACACTACCAGCTTTTACATATTTCAACTAAATGTAGATATTTTTAACCTAGATATTTGCTGTTATTATGTATTTTGCTCTATTTACAAAAAACATCTGTCAGAAACATCTCATAAATTAGTTTTGAGTATGACTGAATATACTCAATGTCAACAAATACTCAACTTTAATAAAAGTAAGAAAACAAATTAAAAACATAACTTACATTACTAGAGTAAAATATTAGATGGCTGATGGGTTAATCATTCTGTTTAATGCTTTTCAAAATTCCATGGAACATCATGATCCAATTTTAAGCCAATTTTGAACAAAAATATCTCTTTTTGGAATATTTCAATAAAAATACTTAATATTTGCTACAAAAAAAGAAAACACCAGATAGAAAAGAAATACAGTGTCTATATAAACCTTTTCATTATTTAGTGGATGTTCAAAACACATTTAATTGGCAATCACCACAAGAATACAACTAACCCAGAGAAGATTGATTGCCAGCTGAAAGACAAAATCAGAACTCAGAAATGATAGAAATGAAAATTTATTCCTAAAGTTCAAATTACTTTCATAATTTGCCATTCATGACAACTTCTTTGGTTGCTTTATAGATAGTAAAGCCATGTTCAGCTATCTGTACATCCACTGGTTTTAGTCTTGCAAGTAAGTAGACTTACCTCTGTCCCATTAGGAAACGCACTTTGATAGAATACTACTATAACCTAGTTACAACTTACACACAGTTTTAACATAAATATACTGTAAAACTATAACACATAGCTCTACCATTAACTTATGATTAATATTAATGAAATGTAAAAAAAAGGTTTAAGTTCACATAACAAATAATAATGATAAAAATATATACTGTTATTGCTCTCCAAAACTGAGTTCAGAAATAAAAAAAAGGAATAAAATTAGAAAATTTAATAATAAAGTTAAACATTTTAAAACATAAGTAAAATATTGTAAAAATAAACACCTTCTTGGTCACACTCAGCCTTCAATGGGTTCAGATGAATGGTTGGCCTGCAAAAATCCTTTTCATCTGAGTGCTTACATTGAAAAATGTGGCTACTTTGAATGGCTATTCTATTGTAGATGAACATTAACATACACAAAATTCAATGATTAGCATACCAAGGTTTTAAACCATCTTGACTTCACATCAGCTGCCTTTTTTGTTATTTATAGTACAATAAAAAATTAAAGAAGTTTCATATAACAACATATTAGCTCAAACTTACTACAAATGTTATTAAATAGTTAAGGAACCCATATTTTCCTATAAATGCCCCAATATAATACACATACTTTGTTGTAAAATGAATTTTTACAGTTGGTTTTCAAGAAATGGAAGTTTACCATTCATTTTATTATATTCAAACACACTGTCAAATTTTTGCCCATCCGATAAAGTAGCTTTTCACCCAGTGGTCTACTTAGCTCAAGCCATGTGTACATGGGGGCAATCTTCACATCTTCTAGAGGGGTTTTACAAGATATTAGAAGTGTTAAACACAATCCATCAAGCTCATCTTCAGGCTGACCACTGTGTTCTACAGAAAGCACACCATGAGGTTTATGGGGTGGAGTTTCAGGTCCAAAGATTGACTAAAAATATATATATTTATATGATAAATTTAAGTAAGCATTCTAAGCTGAAATATGCATATTTTCATGTATAAACAAAATACACTCTTCTCCATGTCCTCATTAAATATATGTACATATATCCACATAACCTCTAGTATGTATTATCATGTATTGATTAAATGTATTATGGACTTCATCTTTACCAATCCTACAAGCTTAACAACTGTATTCATAACTTAGGAATTTTGTTCTCAATCTGAGAGTAAATTAAGCTGAGTATTTTTTTAAATAAAGATACTTAGGCTAATAAAAGCCAAGCTTATGGTATACAACATATGCAAGAGACAAAATTTTATTTACAGAACAAATTATAATTAAAACAATGTAAATAAAATATATTAATACTAAACTATCAAATGGTATTCCCACAATAATATATTATCAAATCAAATATTTTTGAAGATATGTATGGTATATCTTTAATTGTATGAATGTAATAATTTACAGACACAAGAGAAATTTATCTAACTAAAATGCACATCTTGTTTACACATTCTTTTTTATACTTCTAGATTTATTAAAATATTTATAGGATTGAGCATTTTGTGAAGAGGACATAGAAGTGCTTCTTAGATTAATAACTATCTTGAAGGTGTTGCAGTGTTTCTATATAAGTACATCACATTTACCAAACCTCCAACCTGTGTACTGAGTACTACAACAACAGAAAATCCACCTGACAAAATCTTTCACTTACTGTAACAAATTTCTTCAAAGCTGCATGAACACTTCTTGTGGGATTTATTTCACACAGTGGAAGGTGAGCTGCTTCTTTTTCCGAAACAAGAACATGAATCTTGTTACTGAAAGCAAATATCATAAATAGAATATTGACTTTAGTGTTGAAAACAGTGTTAGTCACGTTTATGGAATATGCACACACATGACAAAATGCACACATAT
Source organism: Tachypleus tridentatus (assembly GCF_004210375.1). Taxonomy (NCBI): domain Eukaryota; kingdom Metazoa; phylum Arthropoda; class Merostomata; order Xiphosura; family Limulidae; genus Tachypleus; species Tachypleus tridentatus. The sequence goes on from NC_134832.1 coordinate 45,074,408, forward strand.
GACAAACAGGACTTCACGTTGAAAAGTGTTAATCATGTTTACGGAATATGCACACACAAAAAAAACAGGACTTCACGTTGAAAAGTGTTAATCATGTTTACGGAATATGCACACACAAAAAAACAGGACTTCACGTTGAAAATTGTTAATCATGTTTACGGAATATGCACACACACAACAAACAGGACTTCACGTTGAAAACAGTGTTAATCATGTTCACGGAATACGCACACATATGACAAACAGGACTTTATGTTGAAAACAAAATACCGATCACATGGCAATAGCAGTACAATTAAAATAATATTTTTAAGAGTCAAAAACAAAACATAAATTACACGTGTGGAGGCAAAATGCAAGAAACAATAATATAATTCCCAATGCTGAAACCATAATACAAATTATTAAATAAGTTGTGTTTATATATCACATATCTATTAAAAACCATTTTTCAATCAATATCCATATTTCACTAGCTACATACATTTTAAACAAATCTTTAAGAGTTAGAGACTCATGGTCACTTTTTTCTTGTTTTCAAACACAAAGCTACATGATGTTCTATGTGTGATCTGTGCATCATGGGTGTTGAAATCAGACTTTCACCATTATAAGTCTCCAGACTTACAACTGAGTCAGGGCTTTAATCTGGCATAAAATTATAATTCAAATAAACTGATGATGTTTTTCCTTCTGACTTTCACAGGACACATAATGTACCACATCATGCATTTGTTTAAATAAAGTACCTACAGTATTAGATCATGTTTATTTTTCAAATAATTAATAATTAAAGATGCTCTGATGATCAATAACAAATAAAAATACAACTCACAAAACTTAAATAAAATTAAAATAGTTTTAAAACATATCCAAAAGCATGAGCAATTGAGTAAAAAAAATTAGAGAGAGAGAGAAAAAAAGAACAGGTTATATTATTAACCATTGGAAATAGAAATTCTCAGTGATGATGTGAAAACCCACCTGTACACAAAAAATATATACCTAAAAACAGGTGGTTTGGGTTGAGATTTTTTTTTTCTTATGTAGAGAAGCAAAGAATGTTTTGACCTTCTTCAGTCATCATCAGGTTCAGAAAAAAATGAAAGAGGTAGCTGACCAATAGCTGACCACATGTTTGAAGGGGGTTGTGTAACCGAGTGTAGAAATGTAGAGAGCATGCTTAGATGTTTGATTATATTTATTAATATAGGTATAAAGGTTTTCCTTTGTAGTGGTTTATTTTGGGCTTGAGTTATTGTATAAGTAAGGCTTCTTTAATTTTGCATTTGTTTATGTTTGTTTCTTTATTTAGTATTTGGGTGTTTTCTGTGGTTATGTTATGTTTATTTGATTTGAAGTGTTCAAAAACGTGTGAAGGTGACTTTTTGTGTTCTTTGAATCTGGTTTCCATTTTTTCACTTGTTTCTCCAATATAGAAGTTGTGGCAGTTATCACATTGTATTTTACAAATAATGTTGGTGTGGTGTTTCTCAGTGTAGTTTTTACATAGTGTAGACTGTAGTTTTGTGTCTGGTTTTTGAATAAATTTGGTATTAAGTAGAATGTCATATTTTGTTACTAGTTTTTGCTAAATGTTGGTTATTTTTCTGCTGATGTTGAGAATATATGATATGCAGCAGTAAATGGTTTCGTGATTGTTTAATTCGTGGGATATATTTACTTTTGTTAGTTGATTTTGCTTTTTGTCTAGGGGCGTGCATATAATGTTTTCTACAGTTTGTGGAAGAAACTTGTTGATGTTGATGAAGTATTGTTTTATTTTGTCTAATTCATCGTTAATTTTATCTGGTGAGCATAGTTTGTGGCTGTGTTTATTTGGTTTCTTAGTATGTTGAGTTTTTATTTTGTTTCATGTGCTGAGTCCCAAGGAATGTATAGTCCAGTATGGGTTATTTTTCGGTGGATTTCCGTTTTAAATTGTGTATCGGTTCTGGTAATTTTGAGGTTAAGAAATGATATTTGATTGCTTTCTTTCTGTTCACATGTGAAGTCAATGTTGGGATGTATAGAGTTAATGTGATTGAAAAAATTAAGTGCGTGTTCTGTAGATCTGAATCCTGTAACCATGTCATCTACATATCTGTACCAGTATAGTGGTGGATGTAATGCTGTGTTAATTGCTTGTGTTTCAACTTGTGTCATAAAAATATTGGCTAGAACTGGTGATACTGGGTTGCCCATGCTTAGGCCATTTGTTTGTATATAATTGTGGTTGTTGAACATGAAGTTTCTCTTCATCATAGTGAATTCTATGAGGGTTGCTAATTGGTTGCTGGGGATGTCTATTGATGAGTTAGGGTCTTAGATATAGAGTTCCAAGGCTATCATGCAGGCTCCAGCAGTTGGGACTTCTGAAAGAGGGATATAACATCAAAACTAACCATTAATGCTTTATGATTAAGTTGATTAAGATTAGATTTGAAATTAAAAGAGTCTTTGATGAATGAGCTAGCTAATGTTACATATTTGGAGAATGCCCATGCTATGTATTTACCAAGATTGTAATTAAACAATTCATATGTGGACATTATTGGTCATAGTGGATAATCTGGTTTATGAGGTTTGAAGATGCTGTATATTTGTGGTGTGCATGAGTCGGTCTTGCATAGGTAGGAATAAAGTGTTTATTAAATTGTGTTGGCTTTTTTCATTTTTAGCAGTATTTTGTTTATTTCATTTCATGTGTCTTTATTGGATTTGTGTGTATTGGATTAAATTCATTTGTGTCTGATAGGATGTTCTTCATTTTTTGGATGTATTCATTCATGTTCATTATGACTATAGCACTTCCTTTATCTGCTTTTAGAATTTTTATGTTTTTGTCTTCTTTTAGGTTTTTAATGGAATTAATGTCTCTTTTTGTGAGATTGTTTTTTAGCTTTCTGTTTTGTGAAATTATGTTGATGGTTTTGTGAGAAAATTCTTTGAAAAAATCGTTTAAGTTGATGTTTTTAGGTGTTTCTGGAAATATTTTTTTTTCTGAGAAGTTTGGCTGTTGGATGTCAATAAAATTGTCGAAGTTGTCTTCTTTCTGTTGGTTGTTTTTAGATGTTTTCTTGTTTTTGTTTTCTGTGAAAATTATCACAAGTCTCTTGGCTAGGTCTTCTAAACATGTTTTAATTTTTAAAGTTGAAACGTACCTAGGTGCTATTGCAAAGTTGAGTCCTTTGATTAGTAGATGAATCTTGTCTGTGTTTAATTGTCGGTCGAATCTGTTAATCATGAGGTTAGTCAACGGTTTGTCATGTTGGTGTCTTTTCTGTTGTTTTCATCTTAGTTTTTCTAGTTTCTTGTTGTGACAGATCTTTTTGTCCCTGTCATTTCTAGTGTTGATTTGGTTTATGTTTCGTTGTATAAGTCCGTAAATCTCTGGTTTAATGCAGAATGCCAGTTGATGGTCTAGGTTCATTTTATGTTTTTGTAAGTCATGTAGTTCTTTGTATTTCATGTTCAACATGGCTTCAAGTAGTTTTTTCGGTAAATTTTTGGTAATGTTTGTAGATTGATTAAAATGTTTTGATAGTTTTACCTTTACAAAGTCAGGGGTTAGTCGTTCCTTTCTACATTGTTGAATGAAATAGATGTCATTTCTTCTATTAATAATTCTCACCACATGAAACAAAACAAAAACTCAACACACTAAGACACCAAATGAACACAGCCATAAAACAATGCTCACCAGATAAAATTAACGATGAATTAAACAAAATAAAACAATACTTCATCAACATCAATAAGTTTCCTCCACAAACCATATAAAACATTATATGCACGCCCCGAGACAAAAAGCAAAATCAACTAACAAAAGTAAGTATATCCCACAAATTAAAAAATTGCGAAACCATATACTGCTACATACTATATATTCCCGACATCAGCAGAAAAATAACCAACATTTAGCAAAATCTAGTAACAAAATATGACATTCTAGTTAATACCAAATTTATTCAAAAACCAGGCACAAAATTAAAGTCTATACTATAGGGTAGCCTGTAAGTCCCTACCCATCCATATATCTTGTGTCTCTAGCGTATCTGTGTGCTGTCCCTCATTCTCGCTGCATAATATTATGCGATGCCATGTTCTGTGAGACATTTTCCTCAACATAGCAGGGGTTATTGTTTGAAATGCTGCAGTAACAGCTGCCTTCAACTCATCATTAGTATTATAACATTGTTTATAATAACATATGGACGAGTAGGGACTTACGGGCCATCCTGTATGTAAAAACTACACTGACAAACACTACACCAACATTATTTATAAAATACAATGTGATAACTGCCACAACTTCTATATTGGAGAAACAAGTGAAAAATGGAAACCAGATTCAAAGAACACAAAAAGTCACCTTCACACGTTTTTTAATACTACAAATCAAATAAACACAACATAACCATAGAAAACACCCAAATACCAAATAAACAAACAAATGTAAACAAATGCAAAATTAAAGAAGCCTTACTTATACAACAACTCAAGCCCAAAATAAACCACTACAAAGGAACACCTTTATACTTATATCAATAAATATAATCAAACATCTAAGCACGCCCTCTGCATTTCTACACTCATTTACACAACCCCCTTCAAACATGTAGTCAGCTATCGGTCAGTTACCTTTTTCTTTCTTTGCAAACCTGATGAATGCTGAAGAAGGTCCAAACGTTGTTCACTCCTCCACATAAAAATTTTCTCAACCCAAACCAGCTGTTTATAGGTATATGAATATAGATTCTGTTTAGAATCTATTAATCAGGCTTGTTGGTAAAATTTGCTTTAGGACTAATTTTTATCATTTTCATGTTCCATTTTTTGTGTTGTGGATGCATCCAACACAATTTGAAATTTTTGTTTAAAGAGTTGCACATATCTAAGATCAAAAAGCTCTCTTTTTTTATTTTTCAAACTTTGACTCATCTATCCATAACACCCTTTTCCAACCATCAACACAGTTTACTTTTTGCACTTTTTTAGCAAAGTACAGTCCCTTGACAATAATTGTAGATCAAAGTAAAGATACTTCAACTACTACACAACCAAATATTCCATTCTCATTGAGTCTTCTTGATACTGTAAATCTGGACATCTTTCTGTCATTTGGTACATGGTTGTTTATTTCACACTTGAGATCAGTGGCAGTCTTTGTTCTGTTCCAAAGGCTGAATAAACAAAGATATATAACATCAGTATAATTGAGTTTAGGTGTTCTGCCTCTTTCTTTCCTGTTTTAAAATTTATGTCTTGTATTCAACAATTTTTTGGGAACATTTCAAGTTTGCATCAATTTGTCAGAGTCCAACCAACATCATGTAAACTTGAAATGAACTCTTTGCTCTACTGACAATTCACCATGCGTTTTGGGCCATATGACAATAAAATGTAATATATGTAATGTTAAACACTGTTTTTATCAAGATTCATTTGTGCAGTGCTATTAAATTGATTTCTAAGAGCATATACTGGTGCCATATGCTAGCTTCTTGCTGGCTTATTTCTACATAGTTAAGACACTGCACAGGGTACAATGACAGTTATTTCAGACCCTAAGTTTGATCAATATGTTCATCCAAGCAAATCCCTTATGACATGTCCTTGGTACAAGAATACAGTAATTCTAAAGAATGATAACTATTCTCATCCTGGCTCATTCAACTGTAAACAGGAATCAGTGAATCGTCACCATATTGTTGAAATGCACATTTTATAATGGCATGGAAGAATTAGTCCCATAAAATGGAAAGTATAAGAAAATATCCTCTTGTCTGAACACTTTTCCACAGTACCATACATTTTCAGTATAGAAAAATTATAACTTCAGATATGGTACTTCCCTCTTCTCACAATATCAGCTAGACTCCCACATTGATTAGAAGAGACTTGAATTACAGAAGCACAATTGTACCCCCCCCCACAAAAAAAATGTCTGAAATATACTTCCATGAACAAGAAAGTCAGATCTGAAGATGAGAAACAGACCTCATCTGAGTCAGATATAATCTTAACTCATGTATGAAATATGCAAGATATGAAGGTAGAAAATGAAAGGAGCACATTCAAGTGGGAGAAAATGTGGTAGGAAAGTGATCCTAGCTACAAAATATATTATAACTCAATCCCATAGTGAGAAAAGTGGGCAAACAAGAATGCACTCCTGGATTATGGGGAAAAAAATTGCATTTTATGTGATTTTTATCACACATTTTAGACTTACTAGTTTCTAATGCATCTTATGGGTGAAAGTTCATTATAAAAGTTTTAGTTAGTTACTCAAAAATATAGAAAACAAATTACTGAGTGCTACACCAAAATACTTACTTTTCTCGTTTACGTATGAAAAATAGAGTTCGAAGTAAAAGTGCATCATGGGGATGAATAGAAGGAAGAAGTGGCTCATGCCATGCTTCATTTTGTCTTTTGGAATATTCACGTGCTTTTTCAATTAATGGGAGGATGTCTAATGCTCTCAGATCTAGCTGCTTAAGATCATCTATCCATGTGGCTTGCAATGATTCAGAATCAGCTCGAGAGACTGTCTTAAGTTCACCTCCTAAGAAAACATTTAATATCAATGAAAAGTTTAATAATGCATGGGACAATGACAAAAAATTGTGAGGACTGAAGGATGCATGCATTGAAAACAAATCTCAGGGACTAAAAATTACTCCGTTAAAACTTGAAGTGAAGACTTTGTATAGATATAAACACCTATATATCAGCTTGATTTGCACAAAGCACACATACTTACTGGTTTTACTTCAATAATAAACATTTCAAGAAATGCCTGTACTGAAATATGGTAAAATACAGTTTTACTTAATGTCATAAATATATTTTTGATAAATTGTATTCAGAAGCTGTTCTTTGATACTATCCACAGCTCAGCTATAGATCTTGTGATTAGCATGTAAACAAATCATATCACTTTTTGAAAGGATGTAAAAACCAAAGTCTCCTATTCAACTCTGAATGCGTTTTATTACATTAAGCTAGGAATTCTTTAAATACACAAATTATACAAGTTTTCTTCATATTAGGCTTAATTTTGAAATTCCAATTTCCACATATTTCTCTTTAAAACATTAAAGTAAGGTGAAAACTAGTTAAATGTTGATACCAAACAAATGGAAACAATTATATCAAACTGCAGATTATCTCAGAAATTTCTTCTTTTGGTTACACTATATTTCTCTTTAATGACAATTGTATCTAACTTTTAGAGCAATATGCAAAGATGATGTATGATGAACAGTAGTGGCAACAGCATCACACAGATAATTTTGTGCACCAAACAAATTGTTTTAACACTATATTTAAAAATGAATTAAATATACAATTAACATTTATTAGTTCTGAATTAAAGTTCAATTATATATGAATCAAAAAATGTGTTAATGTGTGTTAATATCTGTAGTGATTTTAGGGTAATGGTTCCCAGGTTGCACTCCCAATAATTTCAAATGTGTCCACGGACTAATGATTACCAAAAATGCAAAGTAATTCAAATAGCAATTTAGTTAACAGTACTTACAAAGACTGCTTAAAGTGCATCTGCTATTGAGAGAAATATGTTTTTCAAATCTGTTCATGTATTACATTATGATTCATTACTCACATAGCATTAAATAATGTTAACATTATAATATTAATAAAAAATATTAAGTAATTTGTTTTCTTTTTCTCTCAGGTATAGAATATGTTTAAGCATTATTGTAAGTTATACCAAATAAGCCATCACTAACATATTTAAGATATATATATTTCTGCCTCTGCCCCAGTAAGCTGACTACACCTTTTTACATCATAATTATTTCTTCTAACTCACAGAATATTAATAAGTTAATATAATAAATACATGAAAGCCAATATGAATCATAAAACACAATAATCAAGGTTTTAATAATCACCTGATAATAGGTATGGTCTATCAGATGCATAAAGTGAACTTACTGCAGTTATAAGTTCTTTAAATTTTATTATTTTTATTAGGTGGTTAATTAATACAAATAATACTTACTTTTCTTTCTGTGTAAATGAATAAGTATTCCAGTGTTTAAGAACATTTAATTGCAACATAAATTCTATGTGCTCAATACTTTGGTTATAAATGCATTTATGCTACAAACTTCAGTACTGTGATTAGGCTTAAAATCAAACCCTAACAATGTCAGTAGACTAGATATTAAAGTTTTTCACAGAAAAAAATAAAACGTATATGGTCCAACAAGTGTAGAAATAGGCAGGTAGAAAGTTCTTACAAACTCTGTGTGGAAAAGAAGCTCATAAGATTTTTAAAAGAATAAAAAACATTGCATACATAGCATAGATTACCTGTAACATTCCCTGTTACAACAAATCTATACCAATGCCCTTGAGCACTTTCAACCATCAGCAGGGTAGTTGGTTCAAATTCTAGACCTGTTTCTTCCAACACTTCTCTCTTAGCAGCATCCTTCAAATTATAAACATGATTCATATTAAAAAACAAACAGATGCCCTGGACACCCTACATTAACAAAATTAAAAATTTATATCATGAATATACATCACTACCTAATAAAATTCTACGATGTGAGCTGTACTGTGAGGTTGATAAAAGATGAATTTCTCAGTTTAGACTCCTTGTTACAACATGCTCCATATCTGTGAAATCTCAAAAGTCACTGATTGTTTCAAAACACTAAATGTTTTATTGAAGAGAACATGGATTAATTCACTGTTTCAAATAAAACTGATGAAACCAACACCTAATTGCAACTTAGTGTAAAATTTATGAAGTATACATTTATTGTAAATTTCCTTCAAGTTACAAATGTGGCACTGGAAGCAATCATAAATTATACATTCCAACATCTTTAATGAACGAAATGTTTCTCAACATCCACCTCATTTTAAAAGATCAGTATCTAAGGGTTCACACTTAAAACAATATAAACAAGACTTCTTTGTAAGAAGATATATTGGAGCATATTCATTGTAACCTGAAACTAGAAAGGAAAAGTCAGTTTCTTCATCCTTTAACTTTTGCATAACGATAACAAATTTTGCTGATAATTTTAATTCAAACAAGACCTGTACTGTAAAATATTACGAGTATACATAATTTTATTCATTGTATGAATAATAACAAAATTAATAACCCCTCGTAACACTTACATATGCAGGCAATGTTTCCAGGTTCAGAGCTCTTTATTACACACAATGTGATTTTCTGTTTTTTTTTCACTTTAAACCTTTTACAAGCAAAAGTAAGTTGTGTTTCCTGAATCTGTTTGTTTCATCTTATGGGAGCTGTTGAAAGGTTTCTTTGTATCTACTCTCATTTAAATTGATGGAAATAAAAGGGAACTACAGGTTAAATATGTTTTTGTAATTTTAAAATCATAATGGAGGCCTAAATAAAGAAATAAAAAAACACCTGGACATACTGGACCAAGCTATATGCTCTCCAAGTTTCAAAATGGTCAAATCAAAAACAAAAAACTGACAACTCTTTGTTCGGGAAAAAAAAAGTCTCCCTACATTAAGGGAGAGGCATAATTAATGATAACTGGAGCCCAAAAAATTATGTAAGCTCAAAGTAACAAACACAATCAAATGAGCTAGTTAAATATATGTTCTGCTCCATGCCTCATCATCTCAAATCTTAATTTTCGCATGTCTGTACCTTGTACCATTGATAAAAACTGTAAAGTTGCAAGCATCATATTGAAAGTCAAAATAGAATTTTCAAATACAAAATTTCTAAATCTCATATAACAATGATCAACTAGTGAAATCTAACTGTTTATAAGCCCAACAACTAATCAATTATTCAATTCCACTGATTTTCCAGCTCTAATCCCTTAATGAATGTAGCTAGATATGGAACTGTATGAAAGTGAAGCTTCAGCCTGTTAGCTTTTTAAACAATTCATTTGGATGAAAATGAATATTTGATACATATTTTGAATTCAAATAGCCCTTCAGATCTATATAAATTTTGCACATACAACAACCCTGTAAACAAAACTCTTACTCCTAATGTAGTAATATGCACTTCAACTGTTTGTGGTATAATCGACATCCTTCCAACTATATAAAGACAACACGTCCTTCCTATATACTACTCTCCTTTTGCACATTCTTTTTATTACAAATTCTATACAACAAAATGGTAATTGCTCACAAGAATATCTTCTCCAGGTTCCATTCTACCTGCAGGGAGATACCATGTCCCAGCACAAGAACGTTTAGCTTCTTGCATCATCAGAACTTCATCATTTTCATTCACGAGAACAACAGCAACAATGTATGTTACAGACTTTTTTATTACAGGTTTGTAATCTGACACAGAAGACTCCACTCCTTTAGCAGCTGGAATTAATTGAAATTACTAAATATTCTTGTGGAAAATGCATTGTACATGTACTTTTAAAACATATACTAACTATCAACTTTGTAATAGTAAAAGATTTATGTATATATACTTCTTCAACCCTTTCATTATGGATTGGGTGGAATCCCCCCAGCTCATAACCACAAGGTATCCATGAAAGTAATTATACAATGATTTTTGATAATGTATGCACATGTTCACAAAATTTTGCAAGTTATTAGTAGGTGTTACAAGGTTTTCATAAACATATTATCACACTTTTAAGTTTTTATTAAAATATTTTAATCAAAGATTTTTTCATAAATGTTTTTCCAGAATGTTGACAATGCAACATGCAGAGTAATTTTCATTTTAAGATTAAAAATACTTTTATATAGAAGAAAAATTTCAAATCTCACATGTGAACTCTTTATAACCTTAAATGTTTTTCATAAATTTTTTTTAATTTTATCTGTTATTTTTACTATCAAATAGGAATCTCTGTATAAGTGTGACAGATTTCACCAATTTTGTAACTACCATAAAAAATTAGGAAGTATTTATAAATTATGGTTTTTCTTTCTACAATGACTAAAAATTATAAAGCTTGAAAACAAAGATGTAATCTAAATAACTTAAATGTCATAACATTAGACACACACGTCCACATATATATTTTAGCAAAAATTAATATATTTTGATAAAGTAAACAAAATCAAAAGGAAGAACTACATTAAAAACAGCAAGTCCAAACCTCTGACTAATTATATTAGTTTTTTATAACTTAAAAAACAACCCAAAACAAAAAAAAATGAACAAAAATGCTGTACTAATTGAAAAGATCTCAGGGTACAAATTATAATGTGGGATTATAAAATGTATCCTACGTTTTGGAGGTGACTGAAGAAATAGAACCCACATTGTGGTGGGGATACACCATCTATCAGTTTTAACCTTCATTCACCAATCTCAGATAAGAAATATAAAAGTAGAAAACATATAGAAATAGAAATAAGGAGAGTGAGATGTGGGTGCTCAAGCTCAGAACATCCCACATCTCTACCACCCTTCACTGCCTGCAGACAGCTGTGGGAAGGTGACTACTCTCCAAAGTAAAGAAATATGAATTAAAATAAATGCCAGCACCTTATTTTTATTTTGTTTTAGCTTGTTTTTTAAGTTATAACAAACATATATATACATATTTATTTATTATTTTTATTGTATTGACCTCTCTATCATTAATGGCTAAGACAGAAGTTACAATGACAGTGCATGTACACATGTCAATGTATCCAAGAATATAAAACTGATCTTTAGTCTTTACAAAGAGACCTGTCTTGATTGTGTTTTAATGGACTAGCATTTTGTAAAACAATCACATTGTAGTTATAATACATTATATATGTATGTGTGAAACAACTGAGTAAAAAGGTTGTAACTGGAAAAGATAACTTTACTTTTCTTCTTGTTTGTAAATAGTAATAATGTATTTTTTCTTAAAACATAAAACAGTAAATACAGAAGAAAAGTAAACAATTATCCTTTTCAGTTATAACCTTTTTACTTAGTTTTCTTGTTATAGGTTGCTAAGCCTTAAGAAATTTCTCACGTGGAGAATGTGAAAGAAAACAATTTTTTGAAGTTTTATATATAAACATTTCAATAAACAAAAAGTAATAAATTATTATATCAATGACAAAAATCCATTACAATTTATCTAGTTTAGTAATGGAGCTATATAAGGGTTAAAAAAAAATTAAAGAGGCTAAAAGAGTCAGCTCACCACTATGAAAGAAAATAACAATGCCATTATATTTGAAAATGGCTGGAAAAACCACTTGTGGGACATTCTGATTGGTTATTCACATGTCATATAAAGAATTAAGTGTACATAAGGGACTGTTTCCAAATATCAAAGGAGGTAAGTGGGGGAAGGCCATATTTGATTCAATGCATTAGTGATATATCATCATACAGAAAAGATTTTTTATTTTATATTCATGATCTGTCACTATAGGGTTAACTCTGAAACATTTCCATATTAATATAAAATATCAAGTAAAGGAAAAACATGTTTTACAAGTGTTACTATCTCTCTAAATTTACAATTTTAACCTTATAAGAAAAAACAACAATTTGGTTGTGAACATTCTATAGTTACAATTAAGGAAGTAAGAATATTTATTTTTGAAATATTATATCTGTTATTCAGTATTTTAATTGTTTGAACATACATACTACAATGTAAATGTCAACACCAAGACACAAATAATTGATTATATCTATAATAGAATATTTTAAATTTATAATATAACCATGAGAGTTTTCCTATAAAGGATAGGACCTGCATGTATTTTTTGAAAGATATATAAATGTAGCATGTTAAATAATAGCCAGCACTATCACCAACCACTAGATCACAAACACATACACATAAAATACTAATGTTTAATAATTTCTAACACCATGTATTACATAATCTTCACACAAAAAGAAACCATTTGGCAATTCAGGATTGTCTTAGAACAACAACCCCTTAAAGTATTACATATATAAACCCACCCTATATTTTTGGGGATATCATTAAAGCCCCTCTTAAACTGCTACGTAGTGCTAGCCTCTGCAACTGCTGATGACATCTCATTCCATTAGTCAGCCATTCTGTTACACAACTTAAACTGTCTTAAGTGGAGCTTCATTTGTCTTATCCACCACTGTGCCAAGATCTTTTTCTTCAATCCACTATACTGAGTTTGTTCCCATAAATTTCATCTCCTTGTTATATGATCTGTTTTATTGTATTGTAGAGGAATAACTACAGAATAAATAGTTTAGAATTTCAAAACTACTTTTTACTAATTATATAGATTTTCTAAGTAGAATATTATTTTCATATCATATCTTTTTATTATTTTCCTATGGCATCAATTCTTACCTTTGTTCTATCACAAAGAAAACAAGTTAATAGATCATAAGTTATCCCTGTAATGCAATCCTTCTACTGATGAAATCATCTTGGCAGCTCTTCTTTAAACCCTTTCCAATAAGCCAATGTTTTTCTTAGATAAGAAAACTGAAGATGTACACAGTAATGCAAATTATGCCAAACTAGTAAATTATAGAGATAATTCTTGACTTGTAATCAACATGTGCATAAGAACATAAATAAACCCTAAAATTCTGTTAGTTTATTATCAACAATAGAGTACTACCTCAATGGCTTGAGCAACTTACCCACCACCACCATGCCAAAATCCTTTTCTTCAGTCTCACTACTAAACAGATTCCCTTATACATATATATTAAGTGTGATCCAAATTATGGTAATCCAAAAGGCACTACCTTGAGTTTACTATATGAACTCAATAAGTCATCTAACATTAAATGAACATAATTTAATAAATTCAATAAAAATCATAGTTTTGATGTATTTGTATTTTGAAGGAATTTGTCTGATTTAAAAAAAAGAATTTGAATAAGCATGCATAAGAGGAAAAATAAGTAAAGATAGCATCATGGACAAACCAGTGGAAAGATTCAATTCTTACTCAGTAAGTAATAACTGAGGAAAGTTTTTTACAATTATGATTTTTATGTTTAAAGTAAAAATATAGAGAACTCCATTTTTCCAAAATAGTTGGATTCCCACAACTTAAAAACTTATTTGATAGCAAAAATACTGTAATTGTTGGCCGTTAGGTTACATTAATCAAATTGACAAGATGCTTTGTATCTATGATTTTAACTGTATACATGAATTTAAACAAAATTCTTGACCTTAAGTTTCAAATTGCTATAAACAGAATCAAGGTCTATTTCTCTTCACAATAGCTCAGTACTAAAGAAAGATTTATAAATAATCACACCTAAATACTTTTTTGTCTATAACAGTAATGCTGACCTCATCCAAGAAATACATCTTTTCTAAATGCCAATACCCCAAGATCATAACCCCATACTTATAAATTTGTGGTGCTGACATTAAGAAAGAGCTTAAAATTTATCTTCCACATTTTGGCTCATTCTGCAAGACAGTCAAGTCATTTTTGGATGAAAGAAGCATTCTCAATAGAAATCACACTTTCTAGCAATTCATTATTAGTACCAAATTTTTAAATGTCAGTGCCCATCAAATAAAATGTAAAATAAAACATAAAAAACTTATTACAAATGATTTATGAAGATGTATTGAATATGCTAGCCTATTATTTAAAAAAGTGGCTGCATGGAGAAAAAGTAGAGGGTTATTATAAATGATGTTCACTTAAACTGGATTTATGTCACATGTGGGATACCTCAAGAGTTGAGGTTAGAATCTTTACTCTTTTTTTGGTTTACAACAATGACCCAATTGGAGGATTGGTTAATACATTATTTAAATTTGTTGATGATGTTAAGATATTTGGTGTTGCTAGCTGTGAGGTAGATTCTGCTGTTTTATAAAATAATTTGGATTATTTGGAAAGCTGGGTTAATAAATACAAGATTGCTTTTAATCATGATAAATTCAAGGCAGTGCATGTGCATTATCATAACTTATAGGGAATAAGGATCTTGGTTTTCTAATTTATGAGTCTCTTAAGCCATCAAAGCAGTGGGCTATTGCTGGTGGTATGGCAAATAGGATTTCAGATTGTATCTACAAAAATGAACATAAATCTAAATAGGTTATAATTTCCTCATACAGGTCACCAGTTAAGTACCATTTAAAATACAGCTTTCCATTGTGAGCTCCTTATCTTAGGAAAGACATTGAATTATTAAAACTAGTTCAGAGTATGGCTACTTGGATGATACCTGGAATGCAAAGGTTGTCATACAAGGACAGGCTAACAGCTCTGAAGAGTTCTTATGGAAATGTTTAACACTGAGAAAGGAATTGGTAGTGTTCTTACACCATCTTTTTCATACTAGAGAACACAAATGTTGATTCTAGCAGATTAGGGATCACATTCAGCTAAGACAGTTTTATTTTTCTAACAGGGTAGTTTGTCTTTGGGATGCCTTCAGATGTGGTAGATGTAGTAAGTTTAAGAGATTTTAAGGAAAGGCTTGATAGAGGTGGACTCTAAATTTGTTGTTTTCTGTTTTGTTTTTTAATGGGTGGATGGCCTAGAAAGATTAACAGATCTCTTGTTGCCCTTAAATTTTATAGTATGCCATTCTATAAAATAACCTGGTGAAAATTATTTTTTTTACAAAGAATAAAATAACACTATGAAAGAATGTTTTTGATATAGTGCTTTAAGAATACTCTTGATTCATATACAAATTTTGTTTTGAATTCTGTCTTTTTAGAAAATGAACAAATTTAGAGATAACAGTAGAAAGGTCTTAAACAAAAAGGAAGAAATATCTTTTTCACAAATAATTCTTTAAAGGTGAATTTTCAACAAATTTAATAATTGCTTTAGAAACTGTACTTTGGTTAGGTATAATTCCTGTGTGGCTGCCATATTTTTAAACACTTTAGATTTTGAGTAAAAAATCAAACAAAATATGTGAGTCCTCAAACTCAAGTTCCTCTCGGTCATTCGGCTGTTTCCGTGACATTTTACAACTATGATGTAATAGTTGCTAAACATGCTTCATTGCGCGCCAACCATTTTGTACCTTTCAGTGCTGGTGTTTTATGTAAATCTATCAGTGATTTTTTCAGATTACATACTTTGCAAAACCATTTTTTGTCTTGATATTGCTACTTTATGTTTGTTTTATGATAACATGGTTTACTGCTTTGCTTATATTTGTAAAAACGGATTGCCATCGGGCAAAAGCTTCTTTTCATTTCTGTGCATGGAGAAGGAACCAGCAAGGTGGCAAGAGTGGGTGCGGATGGTCAATAGGAAGAACTGGACTCCTTCACACCATGCAAAGCTTTGTCAAGATCACTTTGAATGCTCATGTTTTGTGTTGGATCCCACTGTTTTGGATTCTGTGGGTTTCAAGCCAGGCAGGTTGAGACTGAAAAAAACCATCAGCAGTAGACAGGATTGTCCCCACCATCTTTCCTTGTGTAGAGCTGAAGACTGATCTCAGCCTGCAGGGTACAGGTTCCACCCCTCTGAAGCCACCCCTTGCCATCAAAAAAGAACAAACTTAAAAGTATGTGTGCAGTATAAAGCCATAAACAATAACTAGTATAATATAATAATTTAAAAAGTACAAGTTTTGAAGAATGTAACTAGACATAGACATTCATGAGTGTGTTTTGATTTTGGCACCTGAAAGTCAGTGAAACCTTGATTTCCTAGTCTAGAAAGTGGACAAATTTATCCCAAATAGAGTATATTCTAAGTTTAAAAGCTGGTAGATCATTCTGTAAATGTTTTTGTATCATTTTTACATATGGAAAAGTTTGAAGAATACCATTTTTCAAATTTAACATTTCAAGATAAATTGAAATAAGACTATGTCTTAAACATGTTAAAGTAATCAAGTACATGTTATGTATTTTTAATAAAAAACATTGTAGACTTGTAAACAATCAAATATAAACTCCATAACATATTTCCATAACACATCATAATAAAATTAATCTTAACACAGTACTTTGACATTATCTTATTAAATGTAAATCTCATAAACCTCATAAAGTATGTTGTTTTAATATATAATTTTAGTTCTTCAGTATTGCTCACAGTTCTGCTACTCTCGCTCATGGAACTGTACTCATCACTTGAACTTGTCAGATCTGTGTCAAAAGTAACTGTCCTAGGTTCGTACAGAGTAGGTTCGAATTGATAAGAAACTCAACACTGTTCAGAACATAGTCAAAACAGACTCCGCTTCTGTTTCTCCATATGCACTGACCATGTTTATTTACATTCAATGCGCTGGCGTTGGTGGTTTGTTTGGCAACTATTACATCACAGTACTTTTCCTAGCAGCAAATGTAAAAACTAAAACATTCAGATTGCCTCTTGGAAAGGGCTCTTTCTGCACCAAGTTCTATGTTTCATTTATTAGCACATATGTTTTGTAAAAAATGTGAACCTGCAAAATTAATCACTATGAGTAGTTCTTTTGACTGCAAAGTTTTCTTTTTTCTGTAAAATTCACCTTTAAAATGACAATACGATCAATCAGTTCATTAAACCAGAGACTGTGATTATCAAATATAAAAACACCATGAGTGTGGCATCATGCCAATAAAAGAAACAAATTTTTTCTTAGTATACTATATACAATTACTCTTACAACATTAAACTATAGTAAAAACTACTTTATAATACAACTAGAAAAAGAAAGTTTAAAATATTAAATACAAATGTTTTGTGTAATAGTATACTGGAAGGAAGAAGAAATGGCATATTTTGTCTTCGAGAAAAGTGACAGATTCTCATTTATCCTTTCAACGAAATTCAGGTTTCATGTCCAACATACGTGTACGTTATTACAAATTACTATGGATTTCATGAAATGTATTTTAATGACTCTTATTATTATTAGCTGGCTCAAGTCCTAGACATGTATATACATGCATATAAATTTCCCTTTATTAATATTATTAATGGTAAACTACAGTTTTAGGCACAGACAAAACTTACATCATATTCATAAACTGACGATCTAATGGTACGTTAACTCACAATTGCCAAGTAAATATAACTATAGTGGTATAAACTATAATATCACTAGCTTTACTATGCGGTGAGGTTAGAACTAACTGAAGTTAAAACTTACCTAATTCTCCGATCTGTTCCTCTAAGCTATAGTCAACTATAGATGCAGAATCATCATAGAGCGCATTTCCTTCTAAAACTTCTTCAACGTATGATTCTATCTTATCCATAGTATTAATCTATCTACCTTTCGGAAGACGAAACTTCAAGAAGTTTACAGAATGATAACAAGATCTGATACCTGAATATATTTTGCTTTGCGTCACTAACTTTCTACGTAACCCACGGAAGTTACTAAGATTAAATAATCGTGATGTAAAAAGAGACCTCTACGATTTAATACAATAACATGTTCCTTGTCAGAAACAATATGAAATAAAATACGTCAAAAATCGAAAAAAATACTCCACAGTCTACACATAGCTATATAGATATGCATGTATATTGAAATTATGAGGCACTGCATAAACCCCAGACTACATAAAAACGATCGGATTTTAACGGCCATACATCATTCATTATTTACTAGGTCGTAAAAATAAAATTAAAAGCTACGCTACACAATGCGTAATGATACGTTTCATAATACTGTCAAAGTTTTAGTACAATACTCACAACCATTTTTGCTGTAGGATGGCAAAACAATATTAAACAACAATAAAAGGGAATAACTGATTGACCCCTATTATGAACCACTGCCACAGTTCATTATAAAATAAGAAATTACAAAGTTCCCTCAGTAAGTAGCCAATAAGTACTGAGTCAATCTTACAGGCTTATGGTTATGTATACTATATATACTGCATACTATATATAACAATGAAACTATTTTATCACTCTCCAGGCACGATAATACACTACGTAAAAATATAATTTTCTATCCTGTCGCGTTTTATGTTTGTTTGTCTAGCATTGCACCTCATTTTCCACGATTTTAGATTGTTTGTTTGTTCTGTTGAATTTCACGCGAAAGTACTCAAGTGCTGCCAGCGCTCACCGTCCGTAATTTTGAAATGACAGACTAAACGAAAATCTGGGATATTCGTACTTTCTTTCGTTAATAACTTTTCCAAAAAATAAATAAATAAATTGTTTTAGATGCATAGATTGTAGAAAGCTAAGTTGTATCGATTTTATATATGACGGTACATTAAAAATAAAGCTTGTTTCCTGCTAAGCATAAAGCTGTACGATGAGTTATTCGTGTTGCTCCCACTACAGGAACCAAATACCAAATTTTAGCATTAGAAGCCATCAAACTTACCACTGAGCTATTGTGAGTTCATTAACGAATACAAAATTGATTTATTCTTTAGTATTTACAGTACGTAGCAAATAGAAATATAAATCAGAATTCATTACTAGTTTAAATAAACGCATTACTTTGACAAGAGGTTGGGCATGGCCCACTGGCTTGCATGCTTGTACTATTGACCCAAGAATTAATGGCTTACATTTCATTATTGTTAAATATACTTGACTGTTTAAAATTGAAGATGTGCTCTAAGATTATGTAAAAAGACATATCGTATGTTTTATACCTCTTTGGCCCGGCTTGGCCTAGCGCGTAAGGCGTGCGACTCGTAATCCGAGGGTCGCGCCCGCGTCGCGCTAAACATGCTCGTCCTCCCAGCCGTGGGGGTGTATAATGTTACGATTACTCCCACTATTCGTTGGTAAAAGAGTAGCCCAAGAGTTGGCGGTGGGTGGTGATGACTAGCTGCCTTCCCTCTAGTCTTACACTGCTAAATTAGGGACGGCTAGCACAGATAGCCCTCGAGTAGCTTTGTGCGAAATTCCCAAACAAACAAACAAACAAATTATACCTCTTTAGTTAGAAAATATCCTTTTACTTTCATTATTTTTTGTAGTTCCCCTTTCGCACGCAGTAAAACAGCAAAGAAAGATAGTAAATTCTGGGGGTGAAGCGTGAAAGTAGCCAATTTTACGGAGTTTTGTTATTACATAATAGCCATAGGTAATTATGTCCTTTGTCTTTACATCTCCCCCTAGTTAAATGAAGTAACAAGTACAAATTATGGGTTTTAAGTACAAAGAAACTGAGGTTCATTGCCATATTTAAGGTCATCTTTGGGCTCGAAGCTCAGAATTTATGCAACAATCAGTTTTTAACTTTCTGTCTGAGTTTCTAAATCTCTCGCGTTATAAATCTGCATAACACGTTTATGTTGTTTTTTTCTTTAACCTTACTTAACAAGAGAATTTAAAGCTCTTGTATGGTTTTAAATTCACTCTTATTTTTGTTTGTGTGAGTTCCCAGAGATGTCATTTATTTCTGTGTAATGTCCCACACAAACCAATACACGTTGTGTTTCATGTTAACAGTAAAGCATTTTTGGAGTGTGAAGTCTGCTTTGTATTTTAGAGTTAAGCAGTTAGAACAGTGAAATCCAAGTTAGAACTTTCATTTTGCAGAGTTTATATACACTCTCTCTGTTTTAATTTATATAATTTGGGGTTATTTTTAGATTACTGAATTGTTTGTTGTTGTTGTTTTTAGTTTAACTTAACAGAGGTTATTTTTAATTAAAATGCTTAGTTTGGTTCTTGTCAGCTCAACATATGCATACAATAACCCAGTAGTTATTTCTATATTGTGTAGTATTGTAATTTATGTATTGTGTTATTAGACATTTCTTATATGTGTGTTGGAATCTTTTACTTTCCTCGTGTTATCGAACACTAGTTATAATACGAAAGAAAAATATACAATAAAAATCCGAAGTATAAACCCCTCTCTTAGTGTGCCTAACTTTACTCTTTTTGGTTAGTTATTGCTATGCTACAAATAATTTTCATATCTCACTGTTTGTTCAAACAAGAATATTGCAGTCAGTCCTAATCAACGGTATCGGGTCACAAAGGCGAAAGAACCTCGCCCTTAAGAGGTTTCCTTATCGGATCATACCAAAACCCAGAACAACGCCATACACATTAATGTCACAGTATTAAAAATCATAATTCAGTTCTAGTATCTCACAACATTCGACAAACACTATATATTATTAACTAAATTCTTAAAAGTCCGGAACAGACGTGTCTACCCGGAATAGTCTATAAAACTCTCAGAACAAGCAGGATATGTAGGCGTAGTGTTAAATATTATAGTGGTGGACTATTGTCAAGGTGTGGTGTCACAATTAGAATAATGATTTCATACTGAAAACCTAATTTACATTTTTGTAAATCTATTTTAAATAAAGAAAATGTAAAAAGCACTAATTATATTTCAGACTACTTACATTGTTAATAAATGTTACCAAGATAAAACACAATTCAACTTCCTTTAAAGTAAGTAACAGGGAGAAAAAAATAGTAACTAAGTGCTATACACAAACACACACACACATCCCATAGTCTCCTTCAACTCCAGGCTTAGCAACAATAATCTGCAAATAGCATCGCAAGTTTGATTTTGCTGCCAGTATGAATAAATGAGAAAAAGTTATTATTGTGATAAATTATATAAATAGAACCCTTTAAGAACACATGATATAATTGTAAAATGTGTGCATTCTAAACACACACATTAAGAATGTAAAATGTATTTTCTGCGTGTTATAATACCACCCTCATATGTCTTAATGACAACACGACGTGTGACAGAACCATTTCACTAATTTAATACACTTGCTTCTGCTCCTAAACCATAGAGGTCCACGGTGTCTGACGCTATCTCTGGAGGTAGAAAAACTGAGTCTGTGATAGTCAGTTTGAGAGCGCTCTACCAGTGGATACGAGAATCACAAACAGCCAGAGTTTTCTCTAACACACTAAAGAGTTTGGATATGAAAGACGTTTAATTTCGGGTGTAAACTGAATAACTTATCTTTATATACTTAATGGAAAATTTTCAAATTCTGAACTCAGTTTTAGCTTCAGATGCGGAAACGATGTTCTGTTTTACTCTAACAGCACCGAGAGAAGGTTCTAATTATCGGGGGACAAATCAGAAAGTATTATATAGCTCTTTATCTTATTTCCAACTTGGTTAATGGTAAGTTTATGGGGTTAGAACGCTAAAATCCGGGATTCGAATTCCTGTGAAGACAGAATGCAAACAGCCTTACATATAACAAATAAGCAACACTTCATATTACTGGTATACATTTTAATTCAGACAGAAAATGTGTAAAAGTTACTTTTCATAGCCTCTAATGCAGATGCTCATTGTGTTCACAAGTGCATACACACGTAGTTTACCATTAAATTGTTTTGTTTCTGTTTGTTTTTGAATTTCTCGCAAAGCTACATGAGGGCTAACCATCCCTAATTTAGTAGTGTAGGACTAGAGGGAAGGCATCTATTCATCACCACCCACTGCCAACTCTTGGGCTACTCTTTTCCCAACGAATAGTGAGACTGATCGTTACATTATAATGACCCCACGGCTGAAAGGGCGAGCATGTTTGGCGCGATGGGGTTTCCAACCCGTGAATAGAAAACGAATTCAATACTTTTCGTACTCTATCTTATTCACTCTGTGTTCTCACTTTGATAGAAAAGGATGTGTTAAACATATGTTTCTTGTCAGATACTTATACATGAACGCGGAAGGAAACTTGCAGCGTTAGCAAGTCCATTGATAGTTGAATATAGAAATCTTTCGTTTATATAAGAATACAATATAATACCACTTAGTTGTTTTTTACATACTGCTGAGTTTGCTAAATTACTTTATATATAAAAGTACTGTTCCGATAGTTTTAAAAATTGGTCCTTTCGAGATCTTCAGAATTTAGCTAATGATGTCTGTGGTGTTTATTGACTGTTGTGTGATATTAAAATATTTTTAAACATACTTGACTTATTATCTACAATAAATTAGAATCTTTAATTGTATAACAACAGAACTACATCGCTCACTGGTAGGAAAGGAGTAAATTTACGAACTTACAACACTAAAATCCAGGATTCTATTCCAGGTTGTGGATATAGGTGGTTTTGCTCTAAAACAAACCCGAAAAGCTATCCAAGTTGTAAAATTCAAGTCATATTAGTTGGCAAATCTCATTACAGAGTTCCATTTTGTTCAAAAGCATGAAAAAAACACATGATAACGTTAATGAGTTTCTTAGCTAAAGCAATTGAGAAAACTCATTTTTATTATCAAAAAAGGGGAGATCGGAAGTTTCAGAGTCTCTTGTGCTTATTCTGCTTGTTAAGCGTCGTCAAATAATTAGTTAGATGTTTATTTAGTGCAATGTTCACAAACACTTACAGATAAATACACCTGCACTAACCCTCACCACGAGTACTTGTTTAAAAACAGGATTTTGGATAGTCACAACTGACAGCGTGGCCCAGTGGCTATTGTTTTGGAGATCATACAACAAATTAAATTAAAGTTCGAATCAATATATAAGGTAAGGTGGCTTTCAAATAAAAATAACAAATTACAATCATATTTCATATTTTACTAATTTAAATTACATCAGTAGTGGTTTGCATCAGTAGTGAAATGTTTTACATTATTACGAAGATTTTCAAAGGTATCAGAAACAAATCCAAAATTAGCTTATTATTCTTTGTGGAATTTCACGTAAAGCCACTCGGGGGTTGCTACACTAGCCATATCTAATTATGAAGTGATGGAATAGAGTAAACCAATCTATTTTTATATTGAATTTTTCACAAAGCTTCACGAGAGCTGTCTGCGCTAGCCGCCCCTAATTTAGCAGTGTAAGACTAGAGGGAAAGCAGCTAGTCATCACCACCCACCACCAACTCTTGGGCTACTCTTTTAACAACGATTAGTGGAACTGACAGTCATTTTATAACGCCCCACGGCTGAAAGGGCGAGCATGTTTGGTGCGAGGGGGATTTGAACCCACGACTCTCAGGTTACGAGTCAAGTGCCTTAACCACCTGGCAATGCCGGGCCGATGGAATAAAGGGAGAGTAGTTAGTCAACACCACCTTTGCATTTATTGTTGAAAATAAAATACTTACACACAGAAACAGAATTAAAGATGAGATACGCATGTAAATTTACAAGAGTCGCCCTTTTTGAAGATTCCACCTAAAAGTAACAGAATTCGAAACTTTTCTAAGCATTTAAAGCTACATACGTTCTGACATTTTCTACAGTTACTTAACAGCAGCATGTTGTTACAAACAACTAAGTGTGATTATGATAATCTCAGGTTAAAACAACTAAGTGTGATTATGATAATCTAAGGTTAAAACAAAATCAATAAGAATTATCCACAAAATTGGGAGTCTTCGGAATACACGTGCAGAGAGTGAATAAATCATAATCAACCACAGAAAATGGAGACTTGACACCGTTACTTAAAGACAAGAATACTACAATAACAAAAAAAAAATAACTCTTGACATTAAAGTTTGAGTTATGTGGGTATTATTTCTTTACAATCTAAGTTTAACGTTAGTAATTATACTGGACGACCACTGAGGCACTTCTGCTTTACATGTACTCTAACTAAAAACTCGTGAAATCTATGGCGACTGTGGCCAAATTATTTTTTTAGAACTAATTTGTTTGGATCTGGGCCTAGCATGGCCAGGTGTGTTAAGGCGTTCGACTCGTAAGCTGAGGGTCGCGGGTTCGAATCCCGGTTGCACCAAACATGCTTGCCCTTTCAGCCGTGGAGGCGTTATAATTGAGGGTCGTTTCCACTACTCGTTGGTAAAAGAGTAGCCAAAGAGTTGGCGGTGGGTGGTGAAGACTAGTTGCCTTCTCTCTAGTTTTACACTGCTAAATTAGGGATGGCTGGTGCAGAGAGCCCTCGTGTAGCTTTGCGCGAAATTCAAAAACAAATAAACAAATTGTTTGGATCTATATTCAAGTTCAATACCTACTAGATTTAAAAGATGAAAGCTTTTAATCAATGATATTATATCAGTGTGATCTCATTTTTTTAGATACAATGCAAAAACTTTAAATATTTATCATAGAAGAGCGAAAGTCGAGTATATGAACATAAACATGATTATACGATAAAAGAAAAAAATAAGGGTGAAAATTATATATTTTAAGAAACTTCACCCTTCAGCAGAAAATGTATTCCAAACTATAAGAAGACGCTATACTGACTTATGGGATTCTTGTCTCCAAATAAATCAGTTTTATATTAAATCTGATAATAGATACCGTATGGTATCTCAGTATACCGGCATCAATAAGTTTCCGGAAAATGCAGATTTCAAACTGCTCACCAAAGAATAAACTTAACACGAACAGTAACAAGAAATATAGTTTTAAACACGGCTTTCTTTATTAACATTCAGGGTTAGTTTTCTAACATTGGTTGGGCTTCATCTTCTTCTGTAAGATTATCTTCTGTCTACTTTGGTCAAAGAGAAACAGCCGCAAAACAAGTGATAAAAATCAAAAGACAGAAATATGGAAATATCGGACTTAACAAACATGGTGAGAAAAGGAAGTCTCACAAATTTACAAGTTACATACATAACTAACGTTCTACACGCAGTATTATGTCAAGTCAGTTACGCGAAATTGTGTATTGCTGATTTGAAGAAGTTGGTTGGTTGGTTGATTTCCACAGAAAAAAGGCGCACATACCAGCTTGAAACTTGAGAACAAAGGTTGCAGTACATGAATTTTACCTGTGTAAAAAGATTAGTTCATGTTTAAGACCTTGAGATATATGACCAACTAAAATTTAATTTTTACATACAAAAACTGCATGGAAATTTTATTATTACATATTACATGTTTTTACTGAGATAAATATGTATTTTATAGAAGCTTTAAAATGGTAAGCTTTCTCACTATTTCAGTCATGATGGCAGTACAACAGTCAAATATCGCTCTTTTAACAGTTCAAAATCATTAATATTAGTTGTCTAATTCGTTTAAAATATTATTGTAGCTGAATAAAGTAGTGGAGACTATTTTTTGTTAATTCTTTTTTAAATAAACAAATATATTTCATCATCAACAATTAATTAAGAAACTCAAAATATTAAGTGATAATATTCACGTGTGACGACGTAACTGAAATAAATAATGAAAAACTAAACAATAAACTGATACACACAATATATCCGTTATGGAGTTTTCACATAAATGTCCTCACCACCACCTATCTGCAGTGTCCACCGAGGGAAATTGAATCTCTGATTTAAGCGATGTAAATCTGAAGACTTACTGCTGTCCCAGCAGGGGACATGGAGGGCAAAGTACAGCTATACCATTGTGGCTTTGTTAGAAGAAAAATACACACATTACCCACCAGGCGTATCGAAACCCGGTTTTTAGCAGTGTGAATTCTTAGGCATACCACTGGGGTAGTGGTGAGAACATTTATGATAAAACTCCATAACAGATATATTTGTTACATTAAAAACTTTTATACGTATAAAACTACGTTTCGACTATTATATTTGGTCATCATAAGGCTTAGTCTAACGTTGACAGTTGTAATACACCATGCATATTTACTACTAAGGGAGTAGAAGAAGAAAAAGGGGTTCACTAATTTCAGAGGCATGTATAGCTTAATTACAATATCTGGTATAGTAATAATTAGTAAGTTATGTCTTATCAGCGTTTAATAGCAACACATTTCTAAGGCTCTTGGGTTTGTTTGTTTCAATCATTTTCATACAATATTGTCGGTTATTTCAAAACAGTAGGTAATGGATAATCACACAAAGTTATTTATAAAAGGTTACTGATTTCTTTTAACTTCAATACAACATTTTTTTTTGCTTCAACCAAATCATTGTGCAATAACCTGTTCTTTTGTTGGCGGTTTATCTTGTGGAATAATTCAAAAAAAGTCCACATTATAATAATAAAATAGTCTATTTTTTTTCTCAAATTAACATAAATTGTCGCAAGCCTATGTTACACGTGGTGTTAAGTAACGTAAAACAAATCAACTAAAAAAAAGCGCGGTAGTAAATAAAGACCTAATTATTTCACGATGACATATTGACTGATTCAACGCTCTTTCTTGGAAAACTTTCCACTCTTTACAACTATATTGTATTTGAAATCTAACTTTGAATATACTACAAAAATTTGACCTCCCATCCTTTCTGGCCCGGCATGGCCAAGCGTGTTAAGGCGTGCGACTCGTAATCTGAGGGTCGCGGGTTCGCATCCCCGTACCGCCAAACATGCTCACCCTTTCAGCTGTGTGGGCGTTATACTGTTATGATCAATCCCACTATTCGTTGGTAAAAGAGTAGCCCAAGAGTTGGCGGTGGGTGGTGATGACTAGCTGCCTTCCCTCTAGTCTTACACTGCTAAATTAGGGACGGCTAGCACAGATATCCCTCGAGTAGCTTTGTGCGAAATTCAAAAAACAAACAAACAAACCCATCCTTTCTAGGCATTCTAACGCTCTTTAGCCAATAAACAAATTACAATATAAAAATATAGCTTAGAACAAGTATTAAGAAAGTTTATGTAGGTCTCAACACCACTTGAATGGCTACTTTTGTCTTGAAATTCTTTTAATGTTTAAAATAATCTGTCGCTTTTTATTATTTATCTAACAAAAACAAACATTCGATTTAAATAACCTACACTACCATCAATTAGGATATTTTAATCAAATTATTACTTTAATAACATAAACTATAAGAAGCTGATTCAAAACATCAAAAGAACTTCAAGACAAAAGTGACCCTACAAATAATGTTAAAATTTTTTGCGATCTTCGTACTTCTTAGAAGGTCAGAGCGAAAGAATATTGTGCTTAAGTTAAAAGAGAGTAGCCACTTTTTATGAATAAATTTTCCTTGATTGGAAGTTCTAAAATGTTTTGCTACTACTTAGTATATTGAATTCTGATGTGTTATATTCAGTGTTCCATCTGTGACTGTGGATTGTTGAAGTAAGTATACTTGAAAATACATTATAGGATTTCCAGAACACTCTCAGATGTTTGCAGGCTTGAACGAAAATAAAAATATAGCACCTAGCTTTTCCGAATGTGGGTAGCCTTACGGTTAATGCATGTTGTAAATTTTAAGTTAATCAAGAACGCGAGATCTTTGCAAAGTTTAAAGATTTAATCAATCCTAGAACTACAAGACTTGAAACTTCATGTTCAAGTAGATGGAAAGTTACAGTCGAAAGGTTTCAGCGATTTCACTTAAAATTACAATGTTTTGCATTAAGAGTGGAAATAATATTTTAATGGATCAAGGCTCGAAACGCAAATGAAGACGTTTGATTCTCTATTTAGTTTAAATTTGGGTATGAGGCTTTATTATTCAAGTAGTTTATCAATAATTCCACAAAACAAGAAAATATCACCAGTAGAAATCCAAATTAATCTTGTTGAATATACAATAAAAGTACATTAAAATTCCATCAAAATTGCACTTCCTTTAGTGCTTTTGTTTCGCCTTTGACAATAAAATAACAAAATTGTTTAATGTATCTGATTCTCAGCTCCTGCTAAAACTAAAAATGACTCAGCAGCTTGAAACTGCAAATGCGGAGTCCTCTTTCCTGAATCTAGTTCAAATCAACTACAAAGAGGATTTACTTTAAAGCTGTTGATATCATAATTTTATCCATTAAATATTAGGTTAATCAGTCTGGATGAATCGTTCAAGACCACGAAACACTTTCTCTTGAAGTCTTTCAAAAATTAAACATACAAACAAAAGTTCAATATACTGGCAAGACAATTATACCGAAGATGTTAAAATCAACTAGCTAGAATATCAAATTATGGTTTTCAAACAACTGATATCAAGTGAACATTACTCTTGCGTTTTTCATCTGTAAGGCAGTAAAGCACCTAAGCTAGGCAGAAAGTGAAAGTGTTTTTCACGTCTGCAAGAATGAAAATATACTTCCAATGAACAATGAATCAAAGGAGTTTCAATCACACTGCCCTTCTCAACATTCATAAAGAAAAAAAAACAACTTCGTAAATCAGTAGTAAATGGACTTACAACGCTAAAACGCGGTGTTCGAAACCCCACGGTATACACAGCAGATAGCATAATGCTCTCAAAAATAAACGAACGCTAGCAAATTGGTTTGTCAACACAAACTAAAACCTAATTTTACTAAACTTATAAATGTTGACTTTAATAAATATGAACTAAATAAAGTTTAGATTACTTATGTGTAACACGAAGTTACACTAATTCATGAAAATATATCTGAGGCAAAAAAAAGAAAAAGATTAAATATAGTACATGGGGTACCATACACATAGTAATTGGGTTGACTTATTCATACCTTGCATACAAATTCTTTTGAGAACTTGGTTTTTGCCTGTTGGTATAATTCTACTTGAAATTACCACAAATATAGTGTTTTGAGTATTGAACTTGTGGAAAAGAGCAATGGAAAACCATCGTGTGAACAAAGAAGCTCACTAATCGCTTGTTATATTACATATCATGTTTTTGTTTCACACTCCAGTTAGGAAAGGGATAAATAAGAATTTTATAGAATGTTACGAACAATAAAATAGAAAATGTTAGTAGTACGTTGCATAAAGCTCGCCATTGTCAGGTGGTTAAGGCACTCGAGTCGTCATCTGAAGGTCGCGGGTTCGAATCCCCGTCACACCAAACTTGCTCGCCCTTTCAGCCGTGGGGACGTTATTATGTGGTGGTCACTATCACTATTTGTTGGTAAAAGAGTAGTCCAAGAGTCGGTGGTGGGTAGTGATGACAAGTGACATCCCTCCAGTCTTACACTGCTTAATTAGGGACGGTTAGCGCAGATAGCCTTCGTGTAGCTTTGTGCGAAATTGAAAACAAAACAAACATTACATAAAATGAAACAATATTTGATTATTCATTTAAAGTTAGTTTTATTAGCAGTGTTGATTAAAATACTCACTATTTTTATATTATTACTTAGTAAATGTAGCTTAGACAATGGAATTTGTGTTAATTTCCATCACCTAATCTAGTCGAGTCACTTGAAACAATATTCACATTATAATCAAAAACTGTCGATAACAGTAAAGTTACCTGAGTTGTCACTTAAATCTGATCGTTTAAAGTTTTTGTTTTATTACAATTTATACTCCTGCATACACCGAGTTATTAAAATTGATATCGTATTTAGTAAATTAATTTTAAGTTCTGACACAGGAAGGTAGTTTACTTTAATCAGAAGTTATTGATAATTTAGAAAAGCAACTTAATTACAGCTAAAGCTAAACTGGTGTGAATTTTTTAAAACATATATGATTATTACTATCCTAATATAAGTATTATTTCTTGTATTTTTATAGAATAATATACTGTATAACTATAATCAAAGGAGAAAGCTACGAAGGCGACATCTGTTATATCCTAGACAAGAAACTTTTTTCGTTAATATTACCTGGAATTGGGAAGTAAAGGTTAAAATTATTATTAGCCCAACTAATTAGAATAAAACTGACGATTGGATATTAGGTCTACGCTTAGTAATAGTAGATAGGTAAATAATTTATATCACATAAAAAAAGTTTCCAATAACTTGCTTTGGCTTCATTAGCAAACTTCCTGTTTGAGAAAAGTAAGTGGCAAAGTTTTAACTTGAAGTTGTGGCAAAATTGTAATTCTGTTCTACATCAAGTTTTAAAATATAGAATTTCTTATTTGCTGTTGTAGTTTTTCACTACAGTATTAGTGTTACTGTTGGTACTAGAAGTAAGTCTATTAAACACTACTGTTTGCAATATTACAATTTGCGATCAACGTTACTGGTAGTAGTATTAATTCTAAGGTTAGTGCTGGCACAGTCAACTTAAATATTATAATCAAATCAATATGCTTAGACTTAGTGATTTAATATAACTTGTCAAATAGTATATTATCGATTACTGGTAGTTGTCTTTCAATAAACACTGGTAATGGTTGTACTGGCCTAGTGACTGTGTAGTGGACAGTATGTAATATATTAGACATGTTACATAATACACACTACCGTGGCGTCAACTAACCAAGTTAAAATTATTCAATGTGTTGATGTTGTTTCCATGTAGAAAATCAAATACTTAAACCTATAATTTTATTAAAATGTCTTAGTATAGCTGCTACTACTAATAATAATGCTACAGTATAAGAAACTTATTTTTTATATTGGGAGTGCATCTTGCAAAGTTGAGAATTTTTTGAAGAAATGAAATTTCAAAATTTATATGGAGTAAGGTTTTAAACTCAAGACTTTATCCAGATGAGCTATCTCAACCTTACCGACACAAATCTCAGTTTGCAAATTTACGTAATTGTTTATTGTGGGTGAAATTTGTCAGAATGCTTGATCTGTTCATGTTATTGTTTTTAGTTGAACATGTTCATTTTAAGTGATTACTATAGATATTTTAAAAGTAACACGTTATTTTATAAAATAATTTTTTTTGAAGAACTGAAAATTACAAGTGTATGGGATTCAAATTGGAGACAGTAATGGAACAGATGCTTTCAATAAGTAAAGATCTCAGTTTTCAGTTCAGGATTTGTAGCATTGAAAACATCATCATCACAAATCCTAATAATCCTGTTTTGATAAATCTATTTAGAAGAGCTATGGTTTTTAATAACACCTAATCTCAGTTTTAGTTTCTTCAGAAGAAAAATAGACATGAATAAATATAGGTATAGACCCATTTATCTGTAATGTCTTAGTAGTTGAATGAAAACATAGAAAATAAGTTGGTATAGTAAAGAGTGTAAAATTAATATTCCAATTGACCTTTATGATTTGATTATCAAGAAGATAAAACTCATTGATTATTACATAACCAAAACATCAAAACCAAATTGTGTAGCTTTTCACACATTTATGAACTTATCCAGTCAAAAAAGTCATTCATTTAATTTTGAATTGGTAACATCATTTGGTCCATCTCGGCTATTATACCAATCCACTAAGGACTACAAATAGATTAGCAACTCCTTTTCCTATAGTCAAATTTGATTTATAAAATACTTGTCCAATATTCTCTTAAATTACTTCAATGTTGCAGCTACCAAAAATGTAAAAATTATTAATAAAGATTTCTTAAAGTTCACTGAAAGTAGGTAAAATGTTTGAATAGGAATATAGCCTTTTGATAGATGGAGGAATGACTAATAGACTGCTTAAACTTGTTGGTAAGGTTATAAGCATTAATGGCTGATGAGGAGATGATGCTTTACAAAATGACTTAGATTAGTTGATGAGTTGGATGAATAAATGGCTTTTAATTATACTAAATGTAAGATAATGTGTGTGAATGATCATAATTTAAATTATTAGTGTGATTTTGATGTGAATAATTTTAACTGTTATGTGAGAAAATAATCTATTTTGGTTGATTAGTCTTAAACCATTTCAAGGATTTTAGGTTGAATTTACAGAAATATTTAATACAAGTCTAAAGAAGTTATATATTCATTGTACAGTTGATGGTTAGGCCTCATCTGGAATATTTTGTTCAGTCTTGGACTCCTTAATTTAAACAGAGTATTCATTTCATAGAAAGAGTTTGCAGGAAGGCTACTAGGATAGATTGTCATACAAGGATGTATTAAAATTATGAAAATATTTTTTATCTCAAAAACAAAATAATTAGAGTAGATTTGATTGAAGTTTTTTTTAAGATTGTTAAAGAAATTGACATTGGAAATCCATCATCTTTTTTCATGCTTAATGGTGAAAATTATTGAACAAGGAGAGACACTGTGGCAAGGTTATCTTCATCTGAGACAGTTTTGTTTTTCTAATGGGATGGTTAATTTTTGGAATGAGCTGCCTTAAGATGCAGTAAATGCAAGAGAGTTTAAGGGAAGATGATACTTATTGAAGTAATAAAAGCTAGCTTTGAGAGTGTGCTTTTATTTTTAAGTTTAGTGGATGGTTTACAGTCAGTAAACCAACAGACCCCTTGTCTTTCAATATTGTATGTAATATTAACACTGTTAGATACATCAAATCATTTTAACTGGAGTTATTTCTTAAATATTCTATAATTTATATATAATAGTTCTAATAAGCCATTTCAGCAATTTTTTTCTGATTTTTAACAAGAAAACCTAAATACCATTTTAAACAAAGCGTAACTGGTGTCTTGCAAAGAATACTTTCTCCACCTTGTACTTAGTGTTTATTTATACAACTTAAAATTCTGTATAACTTCCAAAAGGCATTAGAAAGTGCATAACTGCTATACCCCATATAGAATCTGCTGCTGACAAACAACACTAATGCATCCATTCAGAAACAAATGTTTATATTAACACATCTAATACATTCTTACTATATACTATACTAACGATGTATAATTGTTACATCGTTGTAACATTGTTACACATTTAGAACTCCCGTCAATAGATACTTACACTGTCTATAAGTTAAAACTATTAAACTAACACTGATGCAACTCAATACTGATAAAAGTAAACAACCTAAATGTTGGCCCTAGATATATAAGTGCAAATAATTTTGGAAGGCTTATTCATTCTGCAGACAGACTTGGTGGTTATAGAATTTATAATTTTGCAGTAATTTTTTTCTTATACCATTGATATTGTCTGCATACACAACAGTTTCAGAATTTCTGAATTAATTATTATTTTTGTGATGTTATTTGACTTGACTATAATTTTGATTAATTTATTACTTTTAAAGGTGTTTCAAATAGAATTTTCTAAGTTTGTAATGATCTCTCAAGCTAAATGAGCCTATACAAACAAAGTATAAGAAGACAGATTCAGCCAGGGAAACTTAAGAAGTAAGATGTGTGTGTCCTAGGCTGTCAAACAAAGCTAGGATATAATGCTAAGGAAAATACTCTGTACATGTATTTCATAATTCTGAATAAACTAACCATTACTTTTACAAAATTGTCAGTTATGTTGTAGGCAAAATATTACAATTTTTCCTCATAATGAACTTTAAAACAGAATTTTAACCATACTTCACCATTCATTATACATGGTGACATCATCAGAGGCCATAACTCTGAGATGCGCATATTGTGTACTGACATTATAAGAACAATGGCAATTTACTAATACATAGGAAGAAGTTATTTATCGAAACCTGCCTGTTTATTTTAGCACTATACTTACTCAGGACAGATGCATGAAAAAGGTTAATTTGGTCTCATTCATTCATTACTAGTAAATACAAATTGAGTAGAATATTTGAGGACTGACATTTATCTTGCAAAGCTATAAGAATAATATTGTAATAACCCATAAACAGAACTTTTGGTAAACTTATAACTAACCATATTTTGTTGTTGAAGAAAAAGTCTCTTTCTCAATTGATAAATGTAAAAATTTACTACCTTTAACATTTGTATTTCTAAACTTTTAATTACATC
Organism: Tachypleus tridentatus; assembly: GCF_004210375.1. NCBI lineage: Eukaryota > Metazoa > Arthropoda > Merostomata > Xiphosura > Limulidae > Tachypleus > Tachypleus tridentatus. The sequence continues at coordinate 45,108,718 of NC_134832.1, forward strand.
ACTAATATATATTGACCAGACCCTTAATGTTTTGAAAAACTGAATGAAATCATCTTTAATTCTTCTATGCACAAGCCCCTAAATTTTCTCATATTTATTTTTTTTTCAGTAGAAGTGGCATAAAACTACAAATAGTTTAAAATGAAGTTTCACTAGTTTTGTTCATAATAAATTTATAACAAATATTGTATTAAATATTTTCACCACAGCTGAAAACTAGATGGTTGAATAATTTTTTTTTCCCTTAGATATGGACCAAAAATGTAACTGTATTCCAAGTGAGCTGTGCAAAGAGATAATTACCTCTTTTGACTCATAATCACAAGCACACGAACGTTCTTTTATCTATACTTCTAATAACAAAGAACTGCCTCAAGGGCACAATTGACTTCATCTTTCACTGAGCCCAAATCCTTTTTTTTCAGTTATGCTATTGAATGGGTTCTCATCTGTATTAAATAAGTGTTCTAAAGTATGATAAACCAAACACATTACCTTGTACTTACTATAATTAATGTCATTTGACAACTTTATGTCCAACTATCCATGTCATTCTGTAGAAACTTAACAACCACACTGGAAGTTTAATATTATCAGCAGAATTTACTAATTTGCTCTTTTTGCCTCCTATTAATATAAATAAAAGGCAAAAGCCCAAGCACTGACCCTTGAGGCACCATACCAGTAACAATAGTCCAGTGTGACTGAACACTGTTAAGAACAAACTTTTGCTTTTTTCCATCCAACAACCCATTTGACTAGTCTTTCTTCAAACTCCACTGATGTTATATTTTTGACTAATCTTTTATATGACACTAGTAAAAGTAGGCAGGTAGATGTTTGTGATGGATGTGACAGTAATGCTAGGCCAAGGGGCCCCTTGTTGTCCTTCATATGTTATGTTTGGGAAATTAAAGTACACCTAATCCACACACTATTTTCACCATCCAGATAGCATGTAATATCCTCAAAAATATAGAACAGCTTGTGAGACAAAACAATATTTATTTTAGAGGCCTGTTTGATGTTTCAATCTAGATCCTGCTCTGCAGTGAGTGGTGCCTGTCCAGATATACTTCAATCACTTAGAATTGTACTCAAACCTATATTGTAACCTGTAAAGCCATGTCGATTTCGCTTCCTTAATTTCTATGGCCACTAAATGCACACTGTTCTTTATTATAACATACTTAAAATAGGGTGTTTTACATTATTGCTCATAGATTATTCCTAATGATAAATTTACTTCATAAATATGCCCATTTCAAACTATACTGATCCATGGACCTCAGGAGTAAAGCAGAAAGGGTTGCTTCTCATCTCTGCCATTCCTTAAATTTCAGTGGAGCGAGAGTCATTACCACTTTCTTGTTTCAAGCCACTGGGATGGTAGACCTATAAGAATGATGTACAACATAAATAGTACTGACTGTTAAGTTGAAATTAGGGCAGTGTTCTGCTAGTGTAGTTAACAGACATACTCCAGGAAGATGATACATCTCATCAAGGTTATATGAGGGGATGTTGAAGCTTTGAAGTGAGCAATCATTACAGTTTGGATCCCCTCATTCAATCTATGCATAGATATCAGCTTTTCAGCAGTTTTGGATTTAGAATTGAACCAATTACCCAATTGCCCACAATCATGTTGAAATGATTGGAATCCATTATCCTAACCACATATGGATGTCAGTTTCTGGTGGTTACACTTTGGATTTAAAGCTGAAACAATTTTAATGTCTTCACACATCGGGCATTCGGGATCCTTCATCCTACTCCTATGTGGATGTCAGTTCCTGATGGACGAGTTTTGGACTTAGAGCTGAACCTATCAACAGGAGGTACTCACACTTGTGGTGAACTGGCATATATACAGTTCATCCCTTTGATTGGGATCCCTCATCCTACCCCTGCAGTCAGTTCCAAGTAATTGAGTTTTGAATTAAGAGCTGAACTAACCCCCATAAGTTCTCCCATGTGTTTGGACAGTGCCCAGTACATCATTCACTCATTTTACCTTTGGTGCACTGCTCTGGTATTGTGGATACACTTGTTGGTTACTTTATTTCTTCCTCATATTCTACCTCTTGATGTCTTTATACTGAGGATTTGGTTGGGATGTATATATATATTTCAATCTGGTCATATGTGCCCTGTTCCCTGATCAGTAGTAGAATTTCTTCCCAAAGACAGTATGATCTTCTTTCCTACCCTCACATGAATGTTGGATCCTGAAGTTCGAATTTTGTATGCAATTGACCTGACATGTACAGTCTGTTGCATCCTTGACACACTACACTTTGAGGCACATCCCTTATTTTACCAACATTCTGTTCATCAGGTGAGGGCTAGCCCATTCCAATCTTTGGAAATTAATTTCAACTGTAAAGAAAGAATGATTGGCACCATTAAAGAAATTCCTGTTTGATTGGGGTAACAGTAATGACAAAAAGAAGTATAAAGATATGTACCAAATGGCTGCAAGTTCTTCTTGCTATATGTAATCTACATAACAAGACCGACTGCATCACTTTTAATAATGTTTAACCCTTAAACAGTGGGAATGTTGTAGGTAGCAGCATCAGTTGATGATGGCTGCCAGTTTTGAAGGTAAATAAATGTCATTTTGATATTTAACTGCATGTCTCTGTTAATGTACTTTTTTTTTTTTTCATATGGGTAGTGAAGTTACTGGGAATGAAATTACCGAGAACTCCGTATCGGCAGTTATAATTATTCTATGCTGAAAATGTATTTCCAACAGCTACTTATTTCATTTCACTCTTCCCACCCTTCCTTCCAGTTGTCAATGGGTGCTTAGGTTTCTGCCTAAACTCAAAGTGATAGTTAGGTAGAATATCACAGAGGGCTTCACATGAGCCATGGGGCCTGTATATTGGTGGATATTTGTAAACTGAGAGATATGTGGGAGCAAAAGGCTTGTGGCATGCAAAAAATGTTTGCAAATAGAGGGCAGTACTGGACAAGAATAGCTATGTATATGAGTGGAAGTACCTGTTAGGAATATATTTTCAGTGTATGAAAATTATAACTTTTGATGTTGCATAAGGAGATATGGAACATGAAAAGAGGGCCAAACTTTGCTTTTTTTTCAGAAATTAAATGTCTTGTTTAATGTTGAATAAGCAGGTACATGTTTAGCAGAGGTTCTAGAAGATTGTACCTTCCATATTTTTGAAAATTAATAAGTGCATTCCTTACATTTTGTAAACAAAGTTGTGGTTATAGATGGCAAAGTTCCTTCATTTCTTTTTTTTCAGAAATGATTTGTATTATTTAATATTGTGCAAGTTAGCATGGATTAAGATGGGGTCTGAACTTCCATTTTGTACCACAAATTAATAAAAACAGCCAGATGTCCTTATACTACCATATAGTACCAAAATTAAATTAAATGTTAATATTTTTATTTGATTGGATTATTCATCAAACACTTTAAACACTTGAATGTTTGCTACATATAGAATAACCGAGCCAGAACAAAATAAGGGAAATTAAAACCAGGAAGTGGTTATATCCTGAAATATCATTTTAAGTCTCCAGGGTTAGACAGCAAACAGTAATCACATTATTAAGAAAATATTATGCCTCACCACTAGCATTTATATGCATAATTGTTTGTTGGAGCCTCATGTCCTCTACACTAGATTCAGCAGGATAGGCCATTTGGATACACCATAATACTGTTCCCATACTCCTCTTATAATTAAACTCTGCATGTCACATCTTATAAATTTTACTTTTTTGGTCTCCTTGGATATGAAAATATAATTTAACAGCTTGAATTGTAAGCTATGAACATTTAATAGATGAAGGAACATTCAAAGCATTTAGATTTAATTTCTAAACTATTAACAACCTTATTGTAAACATGCTTACAAACATGTACAACTGTGTGTGTGTGTATATATGGACTGGCTTTTTTACAGTAGGTGTGGATTGTTGGCAGTAACTTTCAACAATAAACAAACAGCACAGTCCACATGTTTTGAATTAATATATTAAAACAAGTCAAACTTTTATGCAAATATCCATTGTTAATTATCACAGTTGTATCTAGAGTTTTAAGTTTTTTGTTTTGTGAAAGTCCACACAAGCTGGTTTAATTAATGTAGAATACAATATGACAAGATAATTGATTATTCTTGCTCTATTATTACAATACAGCCAGTTATAATTTTACTGTAAAATCACTACTACAACTATTGATTGTCACATGGGCTTTGAATACTACTCTCTTATTCATCGGTTATTTTCTATAGTAACTGAAATGGCCTATGTGGACTTTGATGAAAAGGAGAATTATTTAATGCTCTTCATTGTGACAACCTACAGTGTAATGAATATTTGTACATACATTTGATGTTTTTAACATGTTTTAAAACAAATGGTGTGTGTGCTGTTTGTTTATTGTTGACATTTATTCCCAACAAGTTGCAGACACCTCCTGTAAAGAATGTGACACACACATAAAAATTAACACCAACAATATTGAATGATTTGTAATAATAAGACTGGAAAATAATATTAAATTTTGGATTTCACCAAAAGCAAAATTAAAATTATCTTTGCATTAAAGGCCTGTTATATTCTGTGATTCACCATACACTCTGCTGTGGACTGCACTTTTGCCTGTTCAAGACTCTTCAGCTCAGCTTCAGTTAACAAATGAAAAAAATACAGTGGCCTTTTATAATGGTTGTGTACATAATATTTATGGAGTGTTTGAGTCAATTTAACTCATTATTTAGTAACGTAAAGAAAAAAATATTTAACATCATCTTTTAAACATTGGTCAATCTTTTAATACTAAATAATGAGTTTGGCACAATACCACAGTATTATTCTCATATCTAAATTGATATTGGTGGGTGGGGTCAGTGGGTACCAAAATTTTCCTTTCTCCAATGGATCCTCCTTCAAAAAATTTAAATAAAATAGTGAAAAAACAGTCAATAGGTAATCGACCACGTCTTGAAGACTCTGAGCAGCAGTCTTCAACATCTGTAACACACGTACCTCATTTTCTTATATTACATTCTCTTTCAGAAAAAACTTTAGGGCAAATGTTCCTCTTTTTTATTCAGAAGGGACGAGAGGGTCTTGCTGGCTCTCCAAAGTTCGTAGAGAAGCTTCGATCTGGAGACATTAGTTGAAACATCCACAACCCACTACAGTGAAATCCTCTTGAATTCAAGGCAATTGGGGATATACCTATTGAGGTTATTCCTCATGCTACCTTGAATTCATCACGAGGAGTTATTGTTGAGAGGGATTTGAAGAACATCCCTGAGTCAGAGATTCTCGCTGGTCTCTCTGCTCAAGGAGTTTCTACAGTGAGGCTCATCTCCACTCGCAAAGATGGAGTTACACTGTCGACAAATAACCTCGTTTTGACATTTACATCACCACATGCACCTGCCACCATCAAGGCCATACATTCCAAATCCTCTCAGATGTTTCCAATGTCAGAGGTTCGGCCACTCTAAGATGTCATGTCGTAGTTCCTTGACATGTGCTCGTTGTGGTGGCAAGGACCACGATGTCTATGAGTGTGACATGGACCCACATTGTGTCAACTGCAATGGTTCTCACCCTTCCTACTTTTGTTCTTGCCCAAAATAGTTGGAGGAAAAAGAGGTGCAACGTTTGAAAACGACACATAACTTTAGTTATCCTGAGGCTCGGAAATTGCTGTCCGCCACTCCATCTCGGACATATGCTGCTGCACTTCGTTCCACAACTACAGTGGGAGTGCAGACAGATCTCTTTGTGCTTCCAAGAGAATTGTTTTCAAAACTAATGAAAAGCCTTTTGACCTCTGTGGTTAAAAAGGTCGATGAATCGACTTCTACACCCATCTCTGTTCCTCCCATACTTTCCAACAAACCTCAAGATCCACATCCTTCAGTTTCAAATACAGGCATTTCTTCTGATACATCCTTTTCTCCCACCACAAGAGACAAAACAATTATTCGTTCACGTCCTCAGTCACTGGTACCATACTGTATGTCTTTCCTTACAAGAAACATTTCTAAAACATGGTTATACAGTCGCCATTCGGCAGTTTACTCTGTACAGAAACGACAGGCTGTGTGATGGACGAGTACATGGAGGGTTGGCACTATTGATTGATCAGCATGTGCCCACCCCTGTCTTTGTCACTCAACACACCCTTGGAGGCCGTAGCCATCCATGTTTCCTTGGGTCATACCATCACTGTTTGTTCTCTCCACTTGTCCCCTGGAAAGACATATGATCAATCAGACCTTGATGCTCTCGTTGAACAGTTGCCATCTCCCTTTCTAATCCTGGGGGACTTTAATGGACATTATCCCTTCTGGGGAAGTGCTGTTATTGATGGGGAGGGGTCACTCTGTAGATTATGTGCTCTCTGATCACAATCTTTCTCTTTTCAATACTGGTTCTTTCACTTATTTTCATGCACCTAGTCAGTCCTTTACCACTATTGATCTCTCGGTTTGCTCCCCTATATTATTTTCCCATTTTTCATGGAGGGTTGACAATAATCCACTAGGCAGTGATCATTTTCCTATACTTTTGAGAGAGACTGGCCGTGGTCGATGCCATCCTACCCACATGCCCCAGTGAAAGCTGGATCAGGCAGACTGGTCCACTTTCACTGCTCTCGCAGTATTTGATCCTGCCATCATGAATCAGCCATCAATAGACAACTGTGTGGCAGCGATAACTGACTGTATTATACAAGCAGCTGCTCAGTGTATTCCTGAAACCTCGACACGTTTTCCACGATATCCTCGTCCGTGGTGGAATCCTGCTTGCCACTTGGCACGGAAGGCTCAAAAATGGGCCTGGGATACATTCCATAGATATCCCACACTTTCAAACCACATCGCTTTTCAATGGGCCCGTTCACATGATAGGTGAGTAAGATGTCAAAGTCAGAAGGAATATTGGATTAAGGTCACAACTAGCATATCTTCTTCCACCAGTTCCAAGGTCATATTGGACAGGATTCGAAGGTCAGCGGGTACTACAATTCTGTCCCCCCTCTCGATCTTATTCTCTGATGGCCAAGAGGTAACTGATGTCCGGAGCATCGTCGATACTCTAGGTGAAAGCTTTTGCCGGGTATCTAGCACTTCTACTTGTTCCTCCACTTTCTTGGCCATCAAGACTCGGGCAGAGCATTCACCTCTTTGCTTTCAAACTGACTGTCTCTTTGACTATAATAGTCCCTTCACACTGGTGGAACTGAAGATGGCCCTTAATCAGTCTGGCAATACCTCTGTTGAACCTGATGATGTACACTATGACATGCTATACTATCTCTCTCCTGCTTCTTCTAATTGTCTTTAACTGGATCCGGCAGGAGAAAGTTTTTGCTGATGCCTGGTGCCACGCTATTATCTTACCTTTCTCTAAGTCTGGGAAAGATCCCAAGATTCCTTCAACCTACCGTCCAGTTGCTTTGATGAGCTGTCTCTGTAAGACCTTGGAGAGGATGGTTAATGCTCATCTTGTTTGGTTCCTCGAATCAAACAACCTCCTCTCGCCCACCCAGTGTGGATTCCGACGACAGCACTCAACCATGGACCACCTAATTGGACTTGAAACATCAATCAGAGAAGCCTTTCTCAAATGCCAACATCTTGTATCAATATTCTTTGACATTGAGAAGGCTTATGACACAACATGGAGGTATGGCATTTTGCAAGACCTCCATATATATGGGTTACGTGGCCATTTACCCATGTTTATTGTAAATTTTTTAATGGAGAGGAGATTCCAAGTTCGTGTGGGTTCGACACTTTCCTGTTCTTTTGTACAGGAACTTGGAGTCCCTCAGGGCTGTGTTTTGAGTGTCACACTTTTCAGTGTAAAGATAAATGCCATCACTGAACAACTCCCTCTCACTATTGCGAATGGGCTCTATGTTGACAGCTTTCACATCTTGTGTCAGTCGTCGAACATGAGATATATTGAGCGGCAACTACAAACTGCCCTCAATTGAGTGCTGAAGTGGACTATGGTGAATGGATTTAAATTTTCTCTCTCTGACACCGTTTGCATGCACTTTTGCTGCCAACGGGGTATTCACCCTGATTCTGAACTCCGTATCGGTGAAGTTTCACTGGTTCCTGAGACCAAGTTCTTGGGGCTTATCTTTGACCGTAAGCTGACCTTTATACCACACATAAAGCAGCTACGAGTCAAATGCACAAGAGTGCTGAACATCCTCCGTGTCCTCTCTACCATCAGTTGGGGAGCAGATCTATGTTCTATGCTAAAGATATATCGTGCTCTTATTCGATCAAAACTCAACTATGGATCAATGATCTATGGTTCTGCCAGACCCTCGGCCTTAAAGATGCTGGACCCCATTCATCATCAAGGACTTCGACTCTGCACTTGGTTTTTCTGCACCTCCCCAGTTCAAAGCTTATACGTAGAATCTCATGAACCTTCTCTGCCCCCCGCTGTTTGCAACTGTCTTTACTATATTCTTCGAAACTTCATTCCTTACCAAAGCATCCCACCTGAGGATGTGTTTTCCTTCCTCAATGGGCCATACTTTTTCGAAACATACGATCTGCCATTGCTCCTTTTGGCCTTCCCATCCAGGTACAATTGGATGAATTGGGTCTGTCCTTTGGATAAGATTGCAGAATCTACTGGTCAGCCCATCCCACCATGGCTTATTACAGCCCCCAAATGTGACCTTTCTTTCAATCATCTGAAAAAGGCAGATACTCCCGATTGGAAGTACCGTCTTTTATTTACTGAACATATTTTGAACAATCATTCCGTTCCAATTTATATGGATGGTAATCAGGTAATTCGGTGGGCTCTGCCATGGTTTGTTGCGGTTCAGTGGTTGCACGTAGAATCCCCTCTACAGCTTCTGTGTTCACTGCTGAACTGTATGCCATATCTCTTGCCCTGGATCATATTGAAGCTGACCAGTACTCCAACTGCACTATCTATACTGACTCACTTAGTTCTCTACTGGCCTTGGAATCGCTTCACGTTGGCTCACACCCTGTTCTCGCTGGTATTCAAAACTGACTGGCCCATTTCTCATTAACATCTACTTCTATCCAGTTTTTCTGGATACCAGGCCACATTGGTATTTGCGGGAACGAGCTTGCAGACACGGCAGCTACATCCATCTGCTCTGGCACTCTCACCACTGTGCCTATTCCATACATGGACTTTGGTCCTGTATTCAAGACTCGGCTCCGTGCCAGCTAGCAATCCAATCGGAGTGAGCAATGCGACAACAAGCTTTTTCAGATAAAACCCTATTTTGGGCTTTGGCTGTCTAGCTTCCATAAGGTTTGAAAGGAGGAACTTGTTCTAACTAGACTACGCATTGGTCATAGTTTTTTAACTTATCGTTTTCTTTTATCTGGAACAGTTGCATCAGTGTGTAGTTTGTGTAACACTCAAATCACTATAAGCCACATTTTACTTTCTTGTCATCGTTACGACTCTCAATGACGGCACTATTTTAAACATGTTTTGTCCCAGGGTTTGTCTGTAACATTGGACAGTGTTATTGGTGATGGTGACACTGTTTACATTGATAAAGTTTTTAGTTTTGTAATGGCTATTAATCTTTTTAATCTCATTTAAGTGTTGGATATTTATTCATTACACATTTTTAATTGTAGTTCCCTTTTCAGAGTCTCAATTTCCCTAGTTCAATTTGAAATTGGAAAATGGCCAGAACATTAAATCACTTGACACCAGGATTGGAAAGGCCAACTTCAGGTGAATAATGCTGCTGTTTGAACTATCCATTTATACTACCTGTTAGTCGTCCTGGCGAGCTATTATTACAGTTTTGCTGCATGTTTTTTAATACTTTTATTATTTTACCTTTTTATAATGGCTGTTATGACACATAATCCGGAACCAGGACTGGAAAGACCAACTTCAGGTGACTGACGGTGGTTCTTGTACTTCCGTGTTAGTTTCTGGTGGGTTGTGATCATTACCATTTTGCTAGAGAAGTCCATTACAACTTCTCTTACTCTGCTTTCTCTCTTAATATTGTAGACTAGGTGTCAACATTGGTTTTATGCTTTTTCTGTTTTTCAATGCTGTTTTGTTTTACCTTCATTTCTTTTTCTGTATTTTATTACATTTAATTTATTTCTACTATTTTACTGGACGTTTGGTGCAGATAGCCTAGCTACTTTGTGCCATAAAACACTAAATCAATCAATACTTAACCAGTGAGTCAAAAGGATTCATAAACTCCTGAACACATTGGCTCCTAAGCCTATTTTGCCAATACTTTCCATGGCCCCACTAGTCATTTTACAATTACATTTGTCAAGAAGAGTGTATATGCAGCTGCTCTGTCCCAGCCAGTACGTGGCCCTTTAAAAAGAAAATAAAGCACAGCTCACCAGTGGGTTGTGTGGGAGCCAACATGTTAAATATTACAAGGGTAGAAAAAATGTGCAAAGTATTGTTGCAATAAGTGAAGAATAAGTATGTCTACATTTTAATTCTCATAGTTTAGGATTAAAACAGTAACTTGATTTTTAAATAATTTCTAAAGTCTGAAGACAGGATTTCTTTTGGCTTTTCATATTGTTGTGACATTTGTTAAAATTTTTCAGACAATTTGTAAAGTCTATATAATATACGTGTTAATTGTAACTATATTTCAACAGTTTTAATGAAACAATTTTTAGAATCAATATTCTGTCATTTTTTAAAATTTATTTAGTGAAAACCTTGCTGTTGTGCCACATTAAGTGGTTTGATCATTTACTAATGAAATGTAACTTTAGATTAGCAATAAAGAATGTTTAAATATGACTGAACAAAATTAAACTATCAAGTAATAATAGATTAAGAATATTGATTTGAGATTTTTTAAAATTTGTAAATATTCCTTTCACTTCCTCTTGTTTGTGAATTGTGAAAGGATTTGTGTGCTAAATTACATCTGCTTGAAAAATACAGAAATTTTATTGAATAACAAGACATTAAAGAACTTGAGACAAGATAAACTTCTACAGTTAAGATGGGTTGAATAGGTAATAAAGAAAACTATTACAAGTTCACAAATATACAATGTTTGGAGAATATTTTGTCATCAGGTACATTACCTAGGCAAATACAGAAATACAAATTATTAAACAAAGACATCACATGACTGGAGATCATTTGTGGGTAGATAAAGCATTTTGTTGTTTGGTTCTTTGTTTAAATATGATGGTTTTACTTTTTAATATACCATGATTTTATTGAGCTACAGTGTTTGTAAATATGACTTCTAATACCTTCACAAAATAAAACTCATCAAACCAGGTAGGTTAAATTTACTTAGTGATTGTGGTAAGTAACTGCAAACTATTCCAAAGACTTCAATATTTACTGTAAGTTATTATTTATGCATATTTTATAGAAACAACATACAAAACTTACTACATATTTGAAAAACAAACGTGGTGGTATTTTTAACATGCTGTTATTATATACATGCATGGGTTTATTGTACCATGTTGAAAAGATTGATTTGAATTGAATTTAATCTCTCTGTTGACACTAATAGAAATGACAACTGTCAAAAGGCATGCAGTGGAAAAAATCCCTGCAACTAGTTAAACTTGAGTAGTGTATTGTGTTGGGCACACCCATTGCATCAAAATTCTTACCAACAATACATTGCAGCTAGTCTTCTTTGCTCAAGAACAAATGCAATACAATTTTCCCTATTGCAATAACATATGGAATGGAAAAAGATTGTTATGAATGGCTTACTAAATAATCATATTTGGATATATGCTCTGATCCAAGGGTTTGGTTTGACTGCACATTTTATATTACTGTTTTTGGGAACTTGTCATGGAATTGTTTCAACAGGCATCTGCTACTGTTAATTTATTATACTTGATTAATGAGCTAGATGATAAGTCGATCAGCAAGTACAGCTAAATGTCCAACTTTCTAGAATAGAGCTGTTGATGCCATTTGGTACCTTCCCATGTGTTAAGGAAATTAACTTTTGGACACTGATTTCCTGTATCTACAGGAATAAGGTTGATGATATGGTATTTCTAGGAAGAGTTTCACTACATAACGCTATAAGTTTAATAATAAATTACTGGGAAGTTAATTCCTCCAATTATTTTGAACTTCACCTGTTTGCTAATTTCAGCCCTCAATTGATTTTGGATTAAGAGCTGTTTGGATAATTTATTAGTATTTATGGGTATTTAATAGAGCAATGATTCTATATACACATTTTTTTGATAAAAAAAAATATAGATGTGAATCTGTATTTCACTCCCACCTTGTATGAGTACAAAGACACATCAGAGATAGATTAGTATTGTTGAACTATATACAGAATGTTAAACCATCAAAGTTTTGAGAAAGTATGATTAAAAGCTATTACAGTGTGTATAATTAATATATGAAATAGTTGCAACAACATTTATTAATAGGAAAACTTGTGCACTTGCAACAACTTAACCCTATTGCAGCTGGTCAAAGGGAATGTCATCACATTTGTTGACTTCCATTCAAAGTTTTACTGAAGTACTATTTTATGAATTTATGTCAATAAGTTTGGTATAAAATTGCATATTATAATTCAAATTTTCATGCTATACATTAGTTAATTTCTTAATTTGAAAGTAAATGTTAAAATAACACAAATATCGATTTTTATGAGTGACATGGTAAGTTGAATACAGCACTGTTTCAAATTAGATGTTTGTGATGTCAAAATACTAAGCCTATAGTTTTGTACAAATTAGGAACATAAATTATTAATATTGATAAGCTACAATATAAAATAAGAACCCCATATCTTTATTTGCTGAGATATTGCTTATGTACTGAATTAAACACAGTAACCCCACTCACCTCTTTAAATTTTTGGAAACTGTCCATTATATACACTTACTTCAGTATCAAATGTGACAACTTAGAATTCCCCCTAGTAGTTTTTTCAGTGTTATAAAAGGCCACCTCATTCTTTCACACCAAGATTTTAAGGAGACAGGTTGTCTTTAGTCTGCTCAATATTTCATATTTTTTAAAACCTAAATACAGCTTAGTTACTAAGCTTGATAAATTATAGTGGAACTCTGTGATATCGATATGGTAATTTATGATTTTTTGGTTATTCAACTGTGTGTGTGTGTGTGTGTGTATAAAACCAGAAAAGAAACCTTCATATGCAAAATTTTAAAAGACTTGGCAACCTACATCAAGCAATAAGGTCGTAACTGGAAGAGATAACTGTTTGCTTTATTTCTTTATTTACTTTTCTATAGTATTGAGAAAAATAGTTTTAATAACTTTTTTCTAAATAGCAGTAATCTATAAAAGTATATAATGTATAATAATTGAAATGTGATTGAATATTACAAAATACTGGTCTACTAAAACACAACCAATACAGGATCACTGTATAAAGACTGAAGGTCAGTTTTACATTATAGGATATAGTAACATGAGTGCACATGCACCTCATCAATACAAGTTCTATAATGTTAGTTAGGCACAACTGAAAGGTCAGTATAATAAAAATAATAGATATCGAACATTATGAGACTTAAAGTAGTTAGGTTAAAATGACTATAGTATGACATATTTATTTCCTATATATTTTATGGTGGTTACATGGTTGTTCAAATTTACAAACCTCACCCACATTGTGAGGGTAGAGAAAATAAGTCTTACTGAAAACAACTGTTTGAAATGTTATTTAGGAGGTTTTTAGAGATTAAACAAATAATATTTGAGGTGTTTGGGAAGAAGAACAGTCTTTTTAATCATACCATGAAAATCACTTTGTCTTGGACTAATAACAAAACAAACTCACTATTTCACAAATAAATCTTTAATAAAAATATTCATTAAAAAAATCAGAATTTTTTGTGTACACAAAACTTGCAATGTTTACTAGAAATCTACAAATTTTGAGAAGGTGCACATACTGTATCAAAAGTTATGGTATTAATACTGAACTTGTGTAAACCAAGCCCATCGTGAAAGGATTAATTGTATTAGAAACTTTATAGTACAACAAGCCCAGAAATGAGCAATTTGAAACTTTCCATAATAACTGTATAATATAGGATTAGTCTGCTTATCTAAATACCTATATCAATAAATTAAATGGGTGTAATTTTTTAAGTTTATAGTTAGCAGGTCTCTGTCTCTCTCTTTGTTACAGCAGAGTAATTGAAAATAATCAATGAAAGCTGTGGTAATAGGGCTGAAGGCTCACAATAAACAGAAACATATTTAATATAGAAAACAGTCTGTACTTATTTTTTCCTTATTAATTTGCCTCTATCATTAGTTTTTTAAAACAGAAGGTAACTGATATGAACTTACACTTCCAATAAGCTACCTGGTAAAGAGTATAGATGTGTAATTATATATTGCTCTGTTTCATAGAATATAGCATCATCTGTCAAGTTCCCTTATTGGTTAAGGTTTTCCACTATAAGCCCTTGTTAGGACAATGGTCACTAAACACCTTTCTCTGAATACATTCCTAGACACTTTTTAAGACTATATTTTGGACTTTTTTTCAGAAATTGTAGTAAATGTATAACTTGCTTTGTATAAATGTTTGTATTGTCTTTGCCATTAAACTTGTTACGTTTAGTTCAAGGATATCTCCTTTTTGGATGTTGTTAAACAAGTACAGTAGATACTTGTTCAAATGATCATGTGAAAGAGAACACTATTTTTCTATCAAGTGGGATCTGACAGTGTTCTAACTTTTCTAACTGGGTGTAGTTTCCTATTTTGTGATTGACCCTCAAATTACCATCTTTTTATATTGTTTGCTATCATTAGTGTGCTGTTTGATTTGTATTTGCTTTTGGCTGTTACAGCACTTAATGTGGAGAACTGACAAAAGAACTTGGTGATATATATAGCAAGGTAATCAACTGATACAGTCAGTTACCTTTGTAAATCAACTACTTTTATTATGGTAACATAAAATAGCAACTAATCAGAATTTCTTTTTTTCATTAATCCAACTTCCAAATAATTAGATATATATTGTCATTATGGTTTGTCATTTTGTTTTTGATTAAATCAAGTCTGTTCAGCTTAGTTGATTATTTTTACAACTTATGAAAATAATAAATTAAAAAAATAATGCTTGCAGTAATTACTGTTTTCAATTAGTCCAACTATTCTAGCAGTCAAAAAATACCATTTTGACTGTTGTTATTTTGTAGATTAAAGTTTAATTATCTTTGTGCTGGTATGAACGCATAAATGAAAGGTCACTAGTTTGATTCCTGTAACCAATAGCCACTAACCAGCTCATCCTTTCAGCTGCAGGGGGTGTTATATTTCTTTGTTTTTGTCTTATGATTAACTAATACTATCCATTATCATCACTAATTTTTAGCTGAAAACAAGAGGGAAAGCAATCAGGTTGTAGCAACCAAAACTAGCTCTGAAGCTGCTCTTTTGCAAGTGAATAATGTGATTGGCTATTACACAACACAATAGCTTTCTTACTTCCACTGATATAGCTTTGTTCAACAGTATGCGTGTGTTATACTTGTACACTACACATAAATGTGAAGATTGTTGGTTAGTGACCATTGGTTACAAAAAACATCCCCAGCAGTGCCTCTTGTTTGTGTTTGCTTTGTTTAAACTAAACAATGCTATGGTTTTAACTCAATGTAATGGTATCTTATTAGAAGCTACAAATGTAGCCGGTATTACTTAGGGTAAGATTAAAAAAACATCATGCCAAGTTCATATTTGTTATTTTTTATTTGTTTGAAAAATTGTTGATTAAATAATAATTTGCTCATTTAACTGTGTCAGAAATTAGTAGACATGGATTAATAACAGCCTGTCAGTATGTAATTGAGTTTATTGACTAACTCCTGTGTAACTACAACTAGCTCTAGCTAGGTAGGAAGCATAGAAAAGGAAAAACAAGTCTGGTTGTTGTTATGTGCTACATAAACACTTATATGGAAATCTCCAAATTGTTTTATTTACTGATTTCTTAGCATGCACATGCATTTCTACAGTTTCTCTCAGTTTGTACTGTAAAATTTCAACAACAGCTTTTCACGTAAACATTTATAATGTTTGTTATAGTTATGAAACTTTTTCAATCATTTTTTAACATATTAACCGTTTTACTTTCTGATATGAATTTCATCATTAAAAGCTTATGATGTTTTTTTATACTTATGAACTTGTCTACTTTTGCCATATTTAAAAAATAATTAACAAAATCCTGTAATTTCTCTATTAAAGATTTTTATATTACCATGATTTTAAAATTTACTGTAATACTTAGTAACTACCATACTTTCTGTTTTTCTAGGATTAGGGTGAACTTGTTTTCTCAGAATTGTATATTATCTATTATGTATGGAAACAATTAAGAATCTTCTAGTTTTCCACATTAAATCTAATAACATATACTTTTGACCCTTAAACAGCAACAATCATCAACTGATGCTGCTACTTACAACATTCCTGCTGTTTATGGGTTAATGATGAATCAGTATATTTAGTTTTAGTAGTACAGTTCTGTGAAAATTTGTAGGGAAAGCCTTTTGAACACTATTTTTCAGCTTCTTACAGGCTTTTTACTATTTTGTATGAATGATACAAATTTATGTACAACAGTTCAGTATTAATAAAATATTTAATCCTAAATTGTTGTACCTCAAGATACGACTAACTCTAGGCTGACACGAAACCAGACATTATGTTCTGCTTGTATGTCATTTATGTTGTGATGTAGACAAATATTTTCTATCCAGTCATGTTTAGCTATTGGTTATATCTTGTTTGGAGGCTAAGATCTATTAGTTATTCTCCAAACAACTCTCTGTAACATCATAACAGGATTTTTGAAACATTTATTAACAGAAAATGAAAGTCACCTGAGAAAAAAATTTGTTGTGCAAGTGTCCTCTGAACTCCCAAGAGCTGTTTACTTTTACTGACCATAATAGGGTTAATGAAAGGTTTAACAAAAATAAAAGAAAAACTGAAAATAGGAAGGTCAGTTGAAGATAATTGATTAATGGGCTTAACAGTTAAGCAGGTAGTTAATTTTACTTTTGCCCCGCTCTAGTGAAATTGCTCATTTTCTGGGTAAAATACGTAGAGTACCTAAATTGTGTTTAGTGAGTGTATTGTAATTTTTATGGTATTCTTAAAACATTTCTGTGTGGTTTATATGTTAGTAATCACCTGCAAACAATTTAATGCATAAGTAACTGAGAAAAATGTATTTAACAAGCTTGTATGGTTCACTTGGACCCAATCAGTGATTCTCTTGTTAATTTAAGTAAGAGAGATAAGAAGTAGGTGAGAAGCAAACCAGCATGGGCCAGAAAATTTCATGTAGAGTGATTTTTCATTTTTTGCCCACCTAGTTCACAAGTGTCTAACAAAGTTATGGATATGGAATAACAAGCTCAGAGTTAGGAGGTCAACACAACTAGAATTTTTTGGTGTGTTCTAGCACTGTATAAAACTTGTGGTCTCAACCACAAGCAATATAGTGAATACTATTAATTCTCAATATTTTTTGTTATTGTTACTTTATTGTGACAACAGATGAACTTGTTAAGAAAAAATGTATATATCTACTTGATAAATTAAAGTTGGCAGAGAGTGAAATTTTTGTTATCTAGAAGGTAACCTGTGGTATCTGTGCTTTAAGGGAAACCCTGATATGACTGCATGGATACATTCTGATTGATATATCAAAAGTCAAATAAACCAGACAATATCTCATGGGTAAGTATACAAGGTATTTACATAGTGACCAAAGTTTGGTTTCAAATAGCATGATATAGTAATCCAGGTATACAACACACTAATGTGATGACATTATTTGATTTAATTTTATCTGTCAACAGTTCAGCACTTTCTGTTTAGTATTATCAGGTAATGTTTAGTGAAGAATGTTAGATAAATTATTTGAAAATCCATTACAGAATCTGTATTAAGCTAAAACTTACTGAAAAAAATCATGCCTCAAAAATAACTAAATATAAGTTGTGTGCATATATTACAAAAGATGTAGTTTATGGAGAGTTAATTATTAGTTAATTTGTTATAAAGTTTGAGAGTATATTTTGATTATTCATTGACCATGCATTACCCATCTTATGCAGTAAGAAAAAATGTAACTTAATTGTTATATTTGGAAAGTTATTCATTAGTTTATGCATACTGATGGATTTGTTTTGGCTATGTAATAATCATTTTACTCTTCAACAAATTTGTTATTCATTTATTACTTAAAAAGATAGTTTGAGGTCAACAAAGGTTGCTATAAAACTTAAAAATAAATAAATCTCAAAAATTTAGTTATTGCTGTATGCAATGATAAGATTCATTGTGTTGTGTACTTGTTTCAAAAAAGTGATGTGAGGTCATTGATTGTTCATCAAAAGTAATTAAGGAGATAACTAAAACAAAAAAAAGCCTCTTAGATGTTAGTTGTTAAGTCCAAGTTGGATAAAAGTTCTTGAAATAATGGATTAGTAAATTGTAAATACCAAAACTAGGAGAAAGACTCAAATAATAATGCACAATGTAAAAAAGAAATGTCAGAAATCCAAAATTACATCTTCCCCTTGTTTGAAGTACAGTACTTAAATTTAATATCTTATATTTGTTGAGTTTGTGATTTTGGTATAGTTTACATTTTTAATGTTTGAATTATACATACATCAGTTATTTCCTGTTTACATTAACTTTAAGATAATGCTGCTCAGTGGAGGGAATGCACATGTTAAACTATTAAAACATTTTTCAATCAAATTTTCTGGAATAGTTTTTTTGTTGTTGTTTTTTTAAATTGGATCACTAAGTAACTTTTAACAGAACTTTAGCTTATAAAACCACTGTCAGGTGATAAATTCCATTTGATAAGAAATATTTTGTATGCTTTAGTGAATTAGTGCTGCTTTATCATTGTTTGTGTTATGGAGTTTATGTAAACTTATTCAATGTAGCATGATAAAAATTAAAACTTGGTACTGCAACTTTATTTAACTACTTAGATCCAAAAATGCTTACATAACTTAGCCATTTCAGCAATTTAAATTAGAGCTACAGTATAAGTACAGTTTGGTTTGTGATTTGAGCTACAGTGTGTTACATCTATCGGGAAAAATTGTCAGTGTGAAAAAATGCAAGCCAAGTTAGAAAAAGAAATTGAGGAATCCTTGTTTATTATTAGTAGTAGTGTTATTATGAGTAAAGTATCAGCACTGAAACATTACTATTTTAATGATGACAGTAATTGTGTGGATCACACACTATAATAGCATCATATATACAGGGCTACCTAAACCAAACATTTAGTGTCACTGTACTGAGCTGTTATCTGTTGAACCTTAAATTAGCAAATGATAGTATATATTTTGTGTGTAACTGCTATTGCCTGCTTTTGTTTTGGAAGAGCCTAATTTTTGGCTTTCTTTCCAAAGTCATATTGTGCAATTAGTAAGGACTAGTTCTTGATCCTGGGTGACGAAAAACCCACTTGAAATAAAAATGTATCTCAGAACAGCTGGCATAGGTATTAACACTTTTATCGATAAGCAGAGAACAACATTTTGACCTTCCTAGGTCGAAACATTGTTCTCTGCTTATCAATTAAAGTTTTAATACCTGTACCAGCCATTCTGAGATACATGGTAAAGACTATATCTCATGGTTAAAGTCACAGTGTAATATATATAGTATTGCAACCTCAGTCATACTCCAAGACAATCTTTTTATTTTCACTCATTGTGAACAAGTTTTTTTTCTTAATACAAGAATAATTAGTTTGATGTAAATTATGTAAACATTACATTCTTTGGTTGTTAAACAAATAAAATATTGTTGAAGTTCAGTTGCACATATTGTGGACATGGTGATTCAAAAGTCACTGTGTTTGTTTTTAAAAAAAAAAGTAGTAAAAGAAATAAATTTTGGCTCTACTTTGATTTATGTTTCTTACTTTATGACAGACATCAGATTACGTATTAAAAGTGGAATGGTACTTCTGACTAATGTAGTTTAGTGCATCAGTACACCTAGGAACAACAAAGTTATCTGTTCTGTGTAGAAAATCAATGGTATTTCTTTGCCAGCTTTTTATACAACTTGGAACAACTGTTTTTGATGTACACATACATGCACTGCAGAAGCTGAATATATTATATTATGGCATTTAGAATCAATAATTTAATGAAGTTTACACTGAATTATTGAGTTAGAAAACAAAACAAAAAATACAAATGTGTATGTAGTGCAATTATGTATTATTTCATTAAGTTGTGAGCAGTAGAGCCTTCACTGTTTGTGTATGGATGTTATCAGAAGAAAACCAATCATTTTTTTCTTTCTATCATTGAATGGTAATAAGGTAGCTATTGATAGATGTTTTAACTTTTCAAAGTGATATTTTTCTTAGTCCATTTCCCCAATAAGCTCCAACTCTACCAGTTATAATTAAGTGACCCCTTGGCAAAAGTAATTGGAGACCTGTGCTCCTTTACAGTTCCTGTGTTTAAAATAAAGTTATTTTTTTTCTTTTTGTAATCAATTTTGATCATTCAAAACTGTTCTTGCACATCTGCTTTTGATGAAATTAAAAGTTTAAACACACATTTCATTTTTGAGGAAATCATAGATTCTCATCTTAAACTCTTGTAAAATCCACTACAACCAGCTGTATAAATCAGTCATAATCAGTTAGAAAAATAAAACTGACTTAACTGGAGCATAGCCTATCTTTATAAAATCTTAAGAGCCCCCTCCAGTGGCACAGTGCTGTGTCTGCAGACTCGCACTGCTGGAAACTGAATTTTGATACTTTTAGTGGGCAGAGCACAGATAGCCCATTATATAGCTTTGTGCTTAACTAAAAACAACAAAACCTTACATGTGTCATTCATCCTGTTCGTTTCAAAATATAACATAGAAATTAGTGGCTTTCACACTATTGATCCCTCACCCTTAAATAGCCTTTTGAACTTCCAGTACAATAACCTGTCTTTTTTGAGAAAGAAAAGAAGTTAGAGATTTTATGATAATTTAAAATATACCCTTTCCATCCTAGAAATCATATTCATAGTTCTCATCTGTTGCATATCTGATAATTCAACATCCTTTCTTAAGTAAGAAGGTCAAAATTGTACACATTATTCTAAATAAGACCTTATTAATGATTGGTCTAGAGAAATAGTTACCTATTTTTACCTATCATAAATGTCTGTAAATACACCCTAAAATTCTGTTACCTTTACTTTTAGCAACAGAGTGCTATTTGAATGGCTCAAGTGACTTATGTGCTGTTCCTTTACTCATGTTATTGAGTGGGTTCCCATCTGTTATTAAACATACAATCTAAATTATAATAACCAAAATGCATTAACTTGCACATATTACAACTAAAGATCATTTGCCAAATACTTGTCAAACTTAATTTATTAATTATCTGTATCAATATCATTAATTGAAATGAGAAAAGGCAAATGTCTAAATACTGTTGGCTTTCTTTTATGGTGTCATATTTCATAAAATGATTTTGTGAAGCTTCTTTTATCACAATCTAGAATTTTCTCCCACTACAGATAAGCTCATCCTTTCAAGCTAGGAGTAATAAAAAAAAAAGGAAGAAAACATTTAAACTTGAACATCTCTTACTTTTCAACAAAAGTAAGCCATCACCATCCTTAAGTACTCAGTTCCTTTTTTAAGATTTGCTTGCCTATACTTAAAAACAATCTTTGCTGTTCTTTTTAACATAACCCAGGTGTTTCTTATAGGTGCTTTTGGATTTCCTAACTTTCTTAACAACCAGGTTCCAAGTTTTCCTGTAGTTTTGTAAGCCTCCATTCCATCTATTAGTCAAACTCCTTAAAACTTGTAGCATTTATCCCTAATTTCCATGTTTATCTTTAGTAAACCAGTTAAGTTTTATCTTCTGTGTTATGTTTTTCTTTTTTTTTAGGAATATGCCTATTTTTATTTAAAAGAAATTTGATAAAAAAAATACCATGTCTGTCCAATATAACCTTTTAACCTATTACCCAAATTCCAGTGATAAATCTTGTCTCCTGGCTTTATGGAAATTACTCAGAAAACTTCCCTCCAAGTCTATCTGTGATAATATTTCATATAAATCTCATAAATCGAACCCTGTATTGGATGAGTATGAAGAAAACCTGTGTATTTAAAATCAATATGTCTTTAATAAATTGCTTGTAAAGAAAGAAAGAAATTTCTGCCACTCTCACCCAGCAATTCCATAATGGTGTTATAAGTAATAGGTATGCTAGAGATGGGGCACCTGTTCGTAACAGATAGCAATCGTAGTATCTTCGGTTGGGAATAGGCTTGATATACTGGTAAAAATGTGTGGATTGCGTATTGAATGAACACTTTCGGAAGCATTTTTGAAACATGTGTTACTTCCTTCTCTCGGTGTACTTTTGACAAGATTTTACCACTCTAGGACAAACCTGTTTCATTCATTTTAAAATATTTATGTTTCCATATAATCAAGTTTTTCGGCACAGGTGGAGTTTCATAAGAATGTTACGCAGTTGACGACTGGAATGCAGAGATGCCAACCATTACGATTTGAGCGTAATCATTACGATTTTGGTGTATACATTACAATACAGACAAATATTACTTGTTGCAACTCCCAAATTATTATATATTATATAGGCCTATACAATAAAGTTATAAATTGTTCCCCAAGGGCTTGAAAAGGGTGAAAAGAAAATTTCTAATGAGATACAAATAAAGTTTGATAATAAATAAAAGACATAGTCCAAATGGCTACTTGCGATAATCATATTTGTGCTTGAAATAATAAAAAATATTTGTATCTCCGACGTCTATCAACTGCTTGAGTGCGGTGCTTCTCCATACTGTGTGCATGGGGGAATCCATAGTTACGTTATCAGAGCTTGTCAGCCAATCAGCGCTCTCGTAGATGGGTATTTCTCGTTTTCTAAGCGGCATAGAAACATGAATGCGATCGTTCACAAGTTGGAGAAAAAGAGGCCTCGTTCATCAGATTGTCTTGTTTCTAGCAAATCTAAAATGACTAAAATTATGAATCAAAAATTTAGGAAAGAGTATAGTGCAAAATATCCGGTCATTGCATCAAAAGTCAGTGACAGTCATGCGTTTTGTACAGTTTGTCACATCGATTTTTCTGTGGCGCATAGCGGGATAAACGATTGTTTCAAAGATACAAAATCGGCATCTCACCAACAAAAGGCTGAGGCGAAGACAAAAACGATGCAGATAACGGTATTTATGAGTAAGAATTCAGAATACGAAACCATAAATGCAGAACTGATGTTCATGCAATCCGTCATTGCTCAAAAGAATTTTTTAAAATTTATTTATTAAATACACAAAACACAGTCATAAATGAGCAATCTATAGCAGTAATAAATAATAATAGTTATAATAATAAACAGCTTCGAGACATTGGTCAGGCCTAGTAACCGTAAATGATAACGAACTCTGTCTACAATCATTACGCTCAGTCATTTGAAATAGTTGGCATCTCTGGGAATGTGTCGCTTTTATTAACCTGTCGCGCATTTTTCTTATTTCCCTTTGCTGTTAATTATATTACTTCGTACGTTATGTATGGTTCCTCTTTGCGAAAGCAAATCTTTGCAATTTTTTGACATAATACACATTCTAGTAACGAAAGATAATCTTTTTTACGATTCTATTTCTAGTGTTGTTTTATTTATATTCGAGGAGTGTTTTTACGTAGAATTAGCGCAATTTATTTAACTTATATTTTGTGTTTGTTTTTGTGGTTCCAGTATTCAACAGTTATCTAATCTTATTATGTACTGGACGACTTTTAATATGAAAGAAATGTTGGTTATTCGAATTTATTGACTAATCATGATTCGAACTTACACCTCAACAACTCCCTTTTCTTAGTTATCAACGATATAAGAGCTGTATAATATTATTTTGCCTTGCATGTAACATGAAACTTTCATTCCACTCCCTCTTCCTAAACCCATTGTCTTGTATATTAGTTTTCCCCAGTCTGTTCGTCACGATCTTGTATACAGTTTATCTCAAGATTGGATGGATTTTTTACCAAAGGTAAAACAGGTACTATGTAATAAGTTCTAAAATACATTTATTTTTCAATGTCATTGGTCAAAAGTTAATTTGTACGTAAACATTATTCCTAAATTTTGTAGGCATGGGATATCAATAGAGTACTGATAATTCTTATACAAAAGATGTTATATACGGGTGAAGAGGTTGATTCATTAACTTTGGAAGGTCATGAGGCAAATACCAAAGTCAGTCAATTTGGGAAGACTATATACAGTATAATTTTGTGGGGGCACAGGTGTTTCGTAAACACAGTTTTCGTATGTGTAAATTCATAAGTCTCCGGATTTACAGCGCTAAAAGTAGGGGTTCGATTCCCCTCGGTGGGCTCAGCAGATAGCCTTATGTGGCTTTGCTATAAGAAAACACACACACTTAAATTCATAGTGCCTTGTAATTGCAGCTTTGTTTGTGATTAAAAGCCGAGGAAGTTAGATAAATTTGGCAAAAACCTTTCTTAAGTAGAAAAAAAATATATATTTGTTATTAAGAGTATTCTTTGTATACGTGTGCGTGTACGGTTTTAAAGATGTTTAAAAGGTAAAATTGCA
Source organism: Tachypleus tridentatus (assembly GCF_004210375.1). Taxonomy (NCBI): domain Eukaryota; kingdom Metazoa; phylum Arthropoda; class Merostomata; order Xiphosura; family Limulidae; genus Tachypleus; species Tachypleus tridentatus. The sequence goes on from NC_134832.1 coordinate 45,133,449, forward strand.
GTAAAGCTTTGAAAGTTGTCGCACGTGCTTTTTACACACGACTGATTGGCGAAGAACGTTTCTAATGTTCAGTCATCTTGCTGTAACATAACCCAGAACTTTTTCACAAACATGAAATAAATATGTTTAGAAGGCTAAAGCAATAATATAGTAGTGGTACCTTTTCGATTATATTTATCTGAAAAATGAAACAGCCGAGCCGTTGCTCGTACTCGAGGAATTCCTGAAATATCTGGGAACCTTGAACAAATCCTATTTTGAGAAGGTGCAGACAACGGCGCTCGTGGCTTACCGTAGCGGATTTGACTGAAGTCCTGTCAGTGGGTGTTCAGCTGTTCTCTGTTCGCGTTATGTTTGCACGTACAGAAACTTGAATTAGAGCGTCGAAACGCACGTAAAGACACGAGGGAAACTTTGAATTGACGTAGTTAAACTAACAATACTTCTTTTTCTTCGCCATAGTTTTAGTTCGCAGTTAAGATTCATTTACGTCTCCGTGTAACAAGATTAAAAATTGTCTCACCACCTCCCGTGCAATAAGATTAGCCATACTTTATAAGGTAAATTGTTGTCTGTGCGCGAAAGAAACGTAATGTTTAGTTGAAGATGGCACTTGCTGCAAGCATAAGTGATTTTGGGAACAAATATTTACTGTTGCGTGTTATGTCAACTTTGCAACAGATAACACGTTTGTTAGTGCATGCAGGTTAGTACTTTTGGTATGTTATGTTAAGGTCGAGCACTCCTTGCATGTGTTATATTTCGTTTTATTTAAATACTCATTGTTAAAAGAAGGATGTAGTTAAGGTTTTATGTCTACGATGTATTTAAATCGGTAATATAGTGTTTTACGTGCTGACAAATTTAGGGATATTTTATAATTTAAAAACAAACCTTTAAGTATAGTTTATCTTTATATATTTTTCTTATGTTTTCAGAGAACACTAAATAAATTTCACTATTCCTAAAGAATCAATGACTTAAGATGTCTTAAAATTACCAATCCACTCCCCAGTATATATTTTTTTTACCGTTGTGACCTTTGGACCTCAAACACCTGTTTACTTCCCCAGTGATGTAAAAATGGGTTTGCCACTGTATGTCACCTAATGACACCTTACAAGAAATATCCGTTTTTGGTTGATTCATCAAACCTGTCTGAAATATATATTCTTTAATAACATAAGAAAAATAAAATAAAACTGTTAATTTACACACTTTCACATTAATTGCTAAATGATAATACATAATTTAATTCTAAACAGTATATTACTGTTTTCTCCTTGGCCATGTAAACCTCAGGAAATGATGAGTGGCTGTCTCTAGAATAATCACTGATAATGTATAATCCAAATAAATATACTTTGGAGAATTGGATTATATTGTTTATAAAAGCATATAAAATCAACTCTTAGTTTATAATTACAAAGAAGCAAAACACTGTCAATCTGTATTTTTAACTTCATATTAGTTGATTATCAGTTGAAATAATGGTAAAGTTGATCCTATACTTTTGACCAGTGAATCTAAATATATCAACAGAATTGAAAGAAAACTGTAAAAATTGTATGATACATTTGATAATACCAAATTAATTTTATCATCTGAACAGTAAAAAACAACAACAACATGTAATTTACTTATAGATTTCCAAACTTTAAACAAATGGAGTGTGAAAATTGTTTCTGTACCTTGGCAATAGCTTAAAAATATAACTTATCAAAAACAAGTGCAGGTCTGTATGTTGGATAACAGACTAGGTCAAGTGTTTACAAGCTTTTATGAGATATGCTTTAGTTATCACTATAAAATTGAGTTGAAAGACTATTCACTTTTATCTGATGTGATAATGTTGAGTTATAGAAGTAGCCAAACATGCATACAGCATTGTGCAATGAAGATGGTAAAAGAATGAATAGAAAATACCCTTGCATACATTATAATTAAATAAGATTTAAAAGGTAGTGCAAATATTTAAGTATTAAAAAATACTGAAAAACCTTTAGGGTTACAGAAATAAAATAGGGTTGGTCAGAAACTGTAAACACCTTTTTTTAAAAAAAATACTTATGTGATCTAAGCATGCATGTAGTACATAATGAATCTGGATTTCCACTAATGAAAGCACTAATAGCCAACGTATATTGGATAGTAGTGGCTAGTGAAACAGTAGTTTTGTGAAGGCCCGGCATGGCTAAGCCTGTTAAGGCGTGCAACTCGTAATCTGAGGATCGCGGGTTCGCATCCCCATCGTGCCAAACATGCTCACCCTTTCAGCCGTGGGGGCGTTATAATGTTACGGCCAATCCCACTATTCGTTGGTAAAAGAGTAGCCCAAGAGTTGGCAGTGGGTGGTGATGACTAGCTGCCTTCCTTCTAGTCTTACACTGCTAAATTAGGGACAGCTAGCACAGATAACCCTCAAGTAGCTTTGTGCAGAATTCAAAACAAACAAACAAAAAGGTTTTATGAAATAGCAGTATGTTAATATTCCTTATACCTGAACTCAATATCTGCCATTTTACACATTTTTTGTTAACATTTTGTTTGTGTACTTTGTACTCTTAACTCACACTGCACTGCCGGATGTGCTTTAATTTGTTTGTTTGTTTTTAATAGCTGTTGTCATATAAAATAATTGTGATATGCATTTTATTACTTTTATTTTGTATTTACCTAAGAAAAACTAACCAAGTTTATCTCAATTTTTGAATAGTGTAATAGTTTAAGTGAATTATTTGTACTAACTGATCTCAATCGAAGCATGTTGTACCTGTACCTTAAAGCTGGATAGCTAGTGGAATTTGATAAAAGTTTATTCTTGCATTAGACTTCATTAGTTGAAATAATCAAAAATAATAATACTCAGAAACATTAATTTTGAGTCCCTGCTGGTACAGTGGTAAGTCTACAGATTTACAATGTTAAAATCAGGGGTTTGATTCCCCTCGGTGAGCTCAGCAGATAGCCTGATGCGGCTTTGCTATAAGAAAACACATTAATTTTGATCATTTGATTATTTTTTGAAGTAATGATGGTAATATGGCCTGGCATGGTCAGGTGGTTAGGGTGCTCAACTTGTAATATCAGACTTGCAGGTTTGAGTCCCTGTCACACCAAACATGCTTGCCCTTTCAGTCATGGAGGCATTTATAATGTGATGGTTAATCTCACTATTCATTGATAAAAGAGTAGCACAAGAGTTGGCAGTTGGTGGTAATGACTATCTGCCTTTCCTGTAGCCTTACACTTCTAAATTAGGGACAGCTACCGCAGATAGCCCTCATTTTAGCTTTGTGCGAACTTTAAAACAAACAAGCAAAAACGTGATGGTAATCTTTTGACCTGAACAGTTTCGAACTAATCAAAAATAATAACTCATAATGGCAATACTTCATTTATTTAGGTGGTTGAAATACTTGGAAACACTAATTTTGATTAGTTGATTATTTTTGTGGCTTTAACCATTTTGTGAAGGGTTATGGATCAAAGGCCATGTCATCTCAAATGTTGACTTGCATTCAAAATTTAAAAGTAAATATTAAAAGAACACATCTAAGTATAGGTTTTAGTGAGTCATGTGGTATGTTGAATGCAACACTGTTTTAAATTGTTTGTGATATCAAAATACTAAGTGTATAGTTTTGTACAAATTAGGAACTCAAATTACTAATATTATCAAGCTAGAATATAAAATAAGAACCTCACATCTTTTCTGAGATGTGGTTCATGTACTATATCAAACACAGTGGCCCCATTCACCTCTTTCCATTTTTGGAAATGGTTCCATATATACACTTTCTTCAATATATTGGCATGTTAATAACCAATTAACAGGTTAGAATGTTCCCAGAACAGTTTTCTTGGTCTTTTTAATCTTTGAAAAGGCTACCACGTTCTTTTGATCCAAGATTTCAATAAGATAGGTTGTGTCTTTAGTCTGCTCAAAGCTTAATATTTTTTAAATCTAAATAAATCTTATTTACTAAGCTTAAAATGTTAGAGTATAATTTTTTGGTATCAGTGTAGTTATTTATTTTTATATTATTCAGCTACATATATAAAACCTAAACAATTTTTATACCCTCCACATACGAAATTTTAAAAGGCTTAGCAACCCATGTCCAACTCCAGCAACAACCAGCTACAAAGGTCATAGCGAGAAGAGATAATCGTTTGCTTTATTTCTGGTTTTATTGTTCTATATTTTAAGAAAAATAAATTTAATAATTCATTTATAAATAGTAATAACTTGTAGACATGTAATGTGTAATAATTGAAATGTGACTATATATTACAAAATAATAGTCCACAATAATACAGCCAAGACAGGGAAAACTAAAGGTTAATCTTATATTATTGGATATGCAACACGAATGCATGTGCAATGCATCAATACAAGTTGTGTAATCTTAGCTAGACATGAATGACTGGAAGGTCAATATAATAATAAATGTATATGTTTATATATGTATATCTATATATCATTCTGAGACTTGAGCTACTTAAACTAAACATTTGTATTTTGAATAATATGTAGTTGTATCACTTAACCTCAAAACCATCATAATTTATATTTATTTCCTAATTTTTGTGATGGTTATGAGGCTGAAACTTTGTAGAATGAATGACAAATGCCTGTTATGGAGACACGAGTATAGAGGATGACCTGAAGACGAGAGGCGTAAGACTTTAGAAATGTCGTCATCTCCACAACAGAAAGTTGTTGTCCATTCTACAAAGTTTCATCATGAATACTCTGCCTAAACAATCTATCAAAGGCTATGGGGTAAGTTAGCCAACAGACCCCACACAGTTAGAATATATAAAATAACAATGTATAAAATCTTACTACAAGCAAACATTTTGAAATGTATTTAGGAGATTTTAGAGATTATGCAAATAATATTTGTGATTTTTTGGTATGAAGAGTAGTTTTTTAATTACAACAAGAAATCACTTTGCATCCAGACTAGTAACAAAACAGTGTTTTCACAAATGCATCTTTAGGAAAAAAATATTTCTTTAAAAAATCTGATTTTTCTATATTCAAATATTTGTAATCTTTAATAAAAGTCTTCCAAATTTTGTGAAGATACACATGCTGTATCAAAAGTTATAGTGCAAATACTTAATGTGTGCAAATGCTTAGATGAACTTCTGTATCTTATACTGGGTCTGTAACAAGAGGGTTAATCAATTTAATTGTAATTTTGAATAATTTTTTTATGTGATACTATTTTATGTTGTTGATGTTCGTAAATAATTAAGCTAATCACCCTGTTCTGTCTGTAACAGTGCTGCCATTTCACAATTTTTTATCGATATTTTGTTCACATGCTTTTCAAAAGTGTTGCTGGAGTTATTTTTGCACATACATCAGTATTTTATATATATGTATTGATTGATTGATGAGATTAATAAAGAGTTATTCTGGTGTACTTCCAGAACCATATTCTAGGCGGCATCAATAGACAATTTTTAATTAATTCCTAAGACTGAAATGTCATATAATTTTCTTTACAGTATGTGGATATATTGCTAGTTAGCACAAACTCCCATATATGTATTTAGTATTTTTATGTCTTTTTCCATAATTTTTCAGAAACACAAGAGTGTTAGCTCTGCTAATGGTTCTAGTTGTGTTAGTGTAATAGGTCAAGTGTTTCCCAGAGTGGGAAATGCAGCCCTCCTGGGGAAAGTGAAGTTTTTTTTCAGGGTAGACCTCCAAAAAAATGGGCCAAAAACAAAGATACTGAATTAATTAAGCTGATAAAAAGAATGCTGCATTAATTAAATGATAACAGTATCTTTGTTGTTTTAACTACGGCACTGATTTTCAGTCACCATGACAAAGTAGTTTGAGGGAAAGAGTATTTTAAAATCACATTTTAAGACAATTTTACATGTTTGGACTATATAGGCAGAACTACTGCCTGCCTGATAGGAGGAAATTTAAACTCAACAATTGTACATAAAGAAATATTGAAAAAAGTTTCAGGTTGATGTAGCTGTTTACTTCACTTGAAATTACTATCAGCTACATGTATAATTTAAGATCTCCAAAAGTTCTAACTATGTTTAAATAAGAGGTACAGTAATTTAAGAATTTAAAATGTAAGTCTGTGAAAAACTTTGCTGTTTTTTTATTATTATTATTTCATTTAATATAATTTTTTCATATTTTATATTGATTGTGAATACTTGGGCAAAATAAAACTTGCTGTAGATTTGATCTTCAGGATACTTTATTGCTTTTGTAATTTTCAAAAAGTCTTATTGTTTATCAAAATATGCAAAAATGAAATAGTAATAATTCCTCTTTAAAAACTTAAGTAATTTAGTTAACACTATTTCTATATAGGAGCAGTAAGTCTACCAGTTCGACCTTTGTTGCTAAACACATTTGGGTAACTACTACTGTGTATTACAGTAATCCACATAGTCATTACTAATGTTGAGAAGTGCTCATAACAAAAGTTAGTAGTAGTTCTGATGGTACTAAATGATAAGCATTTTTACTGTTGACAGAATTTTGCTCTTTATTCAGATAGAAACAACTTTATCAATGCTTTATTCCTACAGAGTCTTACAAGTGACAGAGATTTGATATTTGTCTTTCAGGAGCAATGCTGACGGTCCTGCATGACCCACAGTTTGTTACTTGTGACTAACTATGGCCACTGAAAGCAATATGCAGATTTTATTCCATGAACTGAAAAATATTTTTCCTGAGATACCTCAAGAAATAATTCAAGCAAATATTATGAAGGTACGTGAGTTAAGCATATGTGCTTATAAGTAAATAATACATTTTCTCTAACACAGTAGCAGACAACAGAAATGCAGTCCCACCCTCAGTCATTTTGGTGTAACGGAATTAAAAATCTGGCTACAAATTAAAAGACATAAACCACAAAGCTCAGTTAATATTAAAAGTATGTACCCTAAAAACATTAATTCAACAATGTACTTCACATGTGTCATGTGTCTTAAACTACTTTTATTTAAGTAACAAAATATCTGTTTTCATGTATATGATTGACCACATTAGTTAAACATGAAATGCATCTTTTCCCACACCTCATTTTTATAATGATTTAATAAAATAAATTTTATATTGTATCTTAATGGGACAAGCTAGTGTGTGTTTTTTAATTTTATTTTATAATACAAGCTTTTTGCTCAGGTATCTGAACCTTCAATAAGTGTAGGATTTTGAGCTTGTAAAATTAACCAAAGTAAATAAATTATGGTAATGTTTATAGAAGTACACTTTCCACTATTGTTATGGATATCAATCATTTAAAAAAAAATGGTATCAGCTGATGATTATCAGTGTAAATTAAGATCTAAGAACTGCTGGAAAGTATGTTTTAATAACTTGATATATCCTAATATTATAGATCCCCAAATATTATTTCTCTACTGCTGTGACTATTGGACCTTGATACACCTGTTTGAATTTCGTATAATTTCATGTGTGTGTAACATTGCTTTGACAAATATAAAACAACATTTGTAAAGTACATGTGATGTGGAAATGTCAGAGTTGGTATATTTTGAATTAGTTTGTTTTTTGTACAAATTATTTTCTTACATTTTTATTCATATGTAAGCTAAGGCAAATGCCTCAATTATTATTTTGATCTGAATACACTTTATCTTTATAACTTTAGTGTAATAAATGAATTTCCATGGGCTAATACAGTAATGTCATGTGAAACACTGAAAAATGGTTTCCTCCACTGATGTGTTAGACCAACACAAGTATTTATTTACGTACATGTCAGTCAACTTATCTTGACTTCAGACTGAAGAAGGAATATTGAATACAATTTCAAATTTATATATATATGTACACAAAAAATCAAATCATTTACATGCCATATCATAAATTCATATTGTCAACAGAGAATTGCAAATAAATATACTAGATGAAATATTTGGAACTTCAGATGAACTTCCTGTAAATTATGCAGCCTGTGAAAGTAACATTTTTTACTTTTATATGTGATTCTTTAAGAATCAATTAAAAATGCTTGCATTTTGTTGTAATTTTATTTACTGACTTTTATGCCTCCATATTATTTCAAAGCTTTCCATTAAAATTTTTATTCTGTATTTGTATTTCAGGTCATCCCTTATGTAATGTCCAATTTTAAGTTCAGAAAAAGAGAAAGGATTTCAAATGCTTTTAATGTTATTTAATCAATAATGTATGTTTCATTATTATATACTTCCTTCCAATGATTCACAAGCTTCTTAATACCACTTCTATAAAATTCTTAAGGTTTGGAGGAAAACAGTGTAGAGAGGGTAGTTTTGACATCTTCGTGTGTTCCAAGCTCTTTTCCATCAAGATAGTTTTGCAAATTTCAGAGTAGATGGTAATCAGATGGTGCAAGGTCTGGAAAATAAGGAGGATGTGGAAGTTTTTCTCAGTCTAGCTCTTCCCTTGATATGGATTCCTGAACATGGTGAGGGAACCTCTCAGGGAAGATTCTGTTCTTTCAGTTTACCTCCTCTGGGATCTGAACATCCACCAAAGTGTTTGCTGTGTGTGGTGACCTGTAAAAAGGGGGAGAGGATCCTGGTGGTTGAGGGGTCCAACCACAAAACACCACTTTGGCCTTGAATTCCTGTAGATGGGCAGTCTTGGGGTGGCCCCCTTGGGTCAGTCGGCTGGTCCACTTGGGCTAGAGTCAACCAAGTACCAGTGTTGGATGTTCTCAACAGGTGTTGTGGACATTGTATCTGATGCTGGTGTTTGGGTATAGTGCTCACAAAACCCTGGCATTGGTGCATTTTCCTTGTTTGGCATTGTAGTGCATCCCCTCATAGGGCTCCATGGTGGGTGGGGTCAGTGGGCATCAAAATATTCCTTTTTTTTATTATGGATCCTCCAAATAAAAACTTAAATAAAATAGTGAAAAAACAGGCCATAGGTAAATGACCACGTCTTGAAGATTCTGAGCAGCAATCTTCAACATCTGTAACATCTATTGTACTTCATTTTCTTATACTACATTCTCTTTCAGACAAACCTTTAGGGCAAATGTCTCCCTTTTTCATTCAGAAGAAACTAGAGGGACTTGCTGGCTCTACAAAGTCAGTAAAGAAGCTTTGCTCTGGTGACATATTGGTGGAAACATCCACATCTCAACACAGTGAACTCCTCTTGCATTCAAAGGTGATTGAGAATATACCTATTAAGGTTACACCTCATGCTATTTTGAATTCATCATGAGGAGTTATTGTTTAGAGGGGTTTGAAGAACATCCCTGAGTTAGAGATTCTCACTGGTTTCTCCACCCAAGGAGTTTTTGCAGTGAGGCTTATCTCTACTCACAAAGATGAAATTACGATGCCGACTAATGTCCTCATTCTGACATTTACATCACCATTTCTACCTGCCACCATCAAAGCAGGTTATCTTAATTGCAGGGTACAGCCATTCATACATTCCAAATCCTCTCAGATGTTTCCAGTGTCAGTGGTTCAGTCACTCTAAGACGTCATGTTGTGGTTCTATGATGTGTGCTCATTGCGGTGGCAAGGACCGTGATACCTATGAGTGTGAAATGTACCCTCACTGTGTCAATTGCAATAGATCTCACCCATCCTACCTTTGTTCTTGTCCTAAATGGTTGGAAGAAAGAGGTGCAGCATTTGCAAATGATTCAAAACATTACTTACCCTGAGGCTCGATAGTTACTGTCCACCACTTTTTCTTGGACGTATGCTGCTGCACTTCGTTCTGCTACTACAGTGGGAGTGCAAACGGATCTCTCTATGTCACCGAAATAATTGTTCTCAAACCATATGAAAAGAATATTGACCTCCATGGTTAAAAAAAGTTGATAAATCATCTTCAACACCCATCTGTCCCTAACATTCCAACAAATTCAAAGATCCGTTTTCTTTGGTTTTGGGTATGGGCATTTCCTTGAGCACATCTTTTTCTTCCACCCCAGTATGCAAAATGATCATTCGTTCACATCCTCAGTCACTGGAATCACCTTCCAACAGCAAAGACCTGCCCAACTGACCCAGAACAGGATTCATGGAGGTCGATAGACCTCCCTCAAAAAAAGACCTTAAAAAAAGGATGATTAATGCTCTTCTTGTTTGGTTCCTCAAATCAAACAACCTCCTCTCACCCACTCAGTGTGGGTTCTGATGACAGTGCACCATCGTGGACCACCTGATTCAACTTAAAATGTCAATCAGAGAAGCCTTTCTCAAATTACAACATCTTATATCAATATTCTTTGATGTTGAGAAGGCTTATGGTACAACATGGAAGTATGGCATTTTGCAAGACCTCTCTATATATGTTGGAAATGTAGCCATTTGCCCATTTTTGTTTAAAAAAATTTTTAATGGACAGGCAATTCCAAGTTCGTGTGGGTTCATCACTTTCTTGTTCTTTTCTACAGGGACTTGGAGTCCCTCAGGGCTATGTTCTGAATGTCACACTTTTCAGTATAAAGATTAATGTCATCACTGAACAACTCCCTCTTACTGTTTCAAATGGGCTCTATGTCATCAACGTTCACATCTCATGTCAGTCGTCAAACATGAGGAATATTGAGTGGCAGCTACAGACTGCCCTCAATCGTTTACTGAAGTGGACTACAGCAAATAGCTTTAACTACTCTCTCTCTAGAACCATTTGCATGCACTTTTGCCATGAATGGGGTATTCACCTTGATCCTAAACACTGTATCGGAGAAGTTGTGCTGCTTGTGGTCCCTGAGACAAAGTTCTTCAGGCTTACTTTTTACCATAAGTTAATCTTTATACCACACATCAAGCAGCTACGGGTCAAATGTACAAGAGCACTGAACATCCTCCATGTCTTCTCTTCCACCACTTGGAGAGCTGATCGATGTTATGTGCTAAAAATATATCGTACTCTCATTTGATCAAAACTCGACTATGAATCACTGGTCTATGGCTCTGCCAGGACCTCGACCTTAAAGATGCTGGACCCCATTCATCATCACAGTCTTTGGCTCTGCACTTATCCAGTTCAGAGCTTATACATAGAGTCTCATTAACCTTCTTTGCACCTCTGCCATTTGCAGCTGTCTTTACTATATGCTTTGAAACTTCATTTCTTACCAAAGCAATCCATCTGGGGTTGTGTTTTCCATCCTTGGCGGGCCACACTTTTTCAGAACAGACGATCTGCCATTGCTCCTTTTAGTCTTCATATCCAGGCCCAGTTGGGTGAATTGGTTCTGTTCTTGTATAACATTGCTGTATCCACTGGTCAGCCCATTCCAGCATGGCTTCTTTCAGTTCCCAAATATGACCTATCTTTAAGTCTTCTGAGAAAAGGAGACACTCCCGATTGGAAATACTGTCTGTTTTTTGTTGAACATCTTTTGAACGTCCTTCCATTCCTATTTATACAATCACCAAACCATGGCAGAGCACACACAGAATCCCCTCTAAAACTTCTGTGTTCACTGCTGAACTGTATGCCATTTCTCTTGCCCTGGATCACATAGAAGCTAAGCAGTACTCAAATTGCACTATTTATACTGACTCACTTAGTTCTCTACTGACCCTGGAATTGCTTCATGTTAATTCACACCCTGTTCTCGCTGATATTCATAACCAACTGACCCATTTCTCTTTAACATCTACTTCTATTTAGTTTTTTAGTTTTTCTGGATACTGGGCCACATTGGTATTTGCGAGAACAAGCTTACAGATGCTGTAGCTAAATCCATCTGCCCTGGCACTATCACTGCTGTGCCTGTTCCAGTCCTGTATTCAGGGGTCAGCTCCATATCACTTGTCAATGGACTTGAGTGAACAACATGAAAACAAACCTTCTCAAATAAAACCCTCTATTGGACTTTGACCATGTTGTTTCTGTAAGGATCAGAAAGAGGAAGTTGTTCTAACTAGACCACACATTGTTGACAGTTTTTTAACTTATAGTTTTCTTTTATCTGGAACTGATGCACCAATATGAAGTCTATTTAACAATTAGGTTACAATAAGCCACATTTTACTGTGTTGCCATCGTTATGACTCTCAACGATGGCACCATTTTAAACATGTTCTGTCCCATGCTTTATCTGTAATGTTAGACGGTGTTATTGGTGAAGGTGACACTGTCCATCTTGGAAATTATTTTAGTTTTTTAAAGGCCATTGATTTTTTAATGCTATTTGAGTTTTTTAATTTATATATTAGACCTTTTTTAATGTGATTTCCTTTTAAGAATCAAAGTCCATCTAATTTGATTTGAAATTAGAAAATAACCATAATGTCAAATAACTCAAAACCCAGAATGGAAAGACCAACTTCAGGTGACTAACGCTGCTGTTTGAACTAACCGTTAGTTATCCTGGCAAGTCATAATAATTAAAATTTTGCTGCAAGTCTTTTAAAACTTTCATTACTTTCTGAAAATAGCTTTAATGTCAGATAACACAGAACCAGGACTGGAAATGCCAACTTCAGGTGATTAACGGTGGTTTTTGAACTTACCTGGTAGTCTTCCTGGCAAGTTATGATACTTATAATTATGCTACAGAAAGTCCTTTACAACTTGTATTACTGTAGTTTTTCTCTTACCGTTGTAGAGTAGATGTAAACATTGGTTTTAATGCTATTTATGTTGTTGTTTTTTTAATTTTGTTTTGTTTTACCTTAATTTCCTTTTATGAATTTTACTAAATTTACTTTAATTTTAATTTTTTACCAGGTGTTTAGCTCAAATATCATAGTTGCTTTGTGTCATAAAACACCAAACCAACCAACCCAGTCTAGCTCTTCAATCTTTCCAGATGTGATCCTTGGTGTAATCTTGGTGTACAGCACCTTTACAATTGATCAAAGCAGGCTTTATTTCTTTTAGTGCAACATTCAAGTGTTCTAACTGTTAACAGTAAGAAGTCTGGTGTAATCGTTCCATTGAGTGACAGCAGCACAAAGTTGATCACCCAGACAATATTCCACCAAACAGTTAACAATACTTTCTTAGGGTGGAGGTTCATTTTGGGCTGTGCTTTAGCCAGCTTACCTGCACTGATCCTGTTGTCTGCAATGCTTAACATTTTTATAATATATCCATTTTTCATCTCCAGTGACTAACCTGTCCAAAAAATGTGAGTTATGTTCACAAGAGTGCAGAGAAGTGCAAGTGTCCACTCTTGCTCTAAGGTTGGCTTCTGCCAAATCATGGGGGACCCATTTTCCACATTTTGACACCTTTCCAAGCTGTTGCAGATGACAGTGAACTGTTGAATGGGTTGAATTAAGCTTCTGTGCTAGTTCTTCAATTGTTACAGCACAATCTTTATCAAGTGCAGCCAGCAGCAAGTCATCATTAAACTCAACAGGACAACCTGAATGTGGCACATTACTTAAGCTGTAGTTACCTGATCTGAACTTCTAAAACCACCTTTGACATTTTTTTTTTTCATTGAGAGACTCTGCACCATAAATACCTTGAAGGTTTCGTGTAGTGTCTACTGCACTATTGCCTTTTCTAAACTCATCAAAGCATTACATGCCTAATGTGCTCCTCAGACACATTCATCTTCATAAGGGTTTATTTGATTAATGATCTGAAAAAGTGGAGTTGGGTTAGTTTCTTTTATTTGTCCAAACATTTTTTACACACATCCTACTACATATTTTAGTCATTAAAGCCTTCTACAAAGACAGAAATGATGATGCACTTTCTATATTAAATTTTCGGACATTACTTATGGGATGACCTGATACATATGCAGTTTCATCATCTTTTTTATATTTACTGGTATGCATTAAAATTAACTTTTTCCCTAAATTAATTTTTTTTACAAAATTTTTTTTTTAATTATTAGTAAGTTTTTATTTAATATACATAGGTGTAATGAGTGTGTTAACTCGAGTCAATATTTTTTTATATATTTGTTTGTTGTTGTTTTTCACTTATTCAAGTGGTTATTTGAGCCAACTAAACAATATAAAGTCAGCGTTATCAGTAAAACAAAATGCGTGCCTATCTTTCCTTGTTTTACAAAAAGCATTTTCCTGTCACACTACAACATTATAATTCAAATCAAATATGGAATAATAAAGTAAGCTTTTTGCAAGATTTAAAAAACTTTGGATTATGTAATGGTTAAACTTGTTTATAAATACCTTTTTTTCTGGCAGTAGCCCAGCATCACGGAGTAGTTAGGGTGCTCATCTCATTATATGAGGGTTGTGGGTTTGAATCCCCATCACACCAAACATGCTTGCTCTTTTGGTCATGGCAACATTACGTAATGGTCAATCCCATTATTCATTGGTAAAAGAGTAGCTCAAGAATTGGTAGTTGGTGGTGATGACTAGCTGCTTTTTCTCTTGTCTTGCACTACTAAATTAGGGATGGCTAACATAGATTACCCTTGTATTGCTTTGAGAAATTCAAAAAATAAACGAGTATTCTGGCAGCATGTCACCTTGCTAAGCTTTTGGCACCTTCAACTATTCTCCATATGATTTTGGCTTATACAGTTGAAAAGAACAGAAAAAGAGCTTTCATTATGTGTTTATATCACCAATCTGTGTCTGCCAAAAGCTGATGGTATTAGAGTTACATCACACTATGACAACTGAAGTTGAAATTATTATCTAAGATTTATAAAATTATAATTGTATTAAAGTTTCAATGCTCAGGTGAGTGATGTTCTGCTCAAAATTATTTCTTCTTTTCTCCTAGGGGTCAACATGTTCTATGTTACACCCAAAAACATTCAGGAAATTTGCAAACAAACACTAAACAATCTAAAATCAAAATTTGCAGCTTTTATTTTATGTATGAAGCTATGAAACTTTTTTAATAAAGAATTTAAATCTGAAGGTTTTTTTTATATTTGAAAAACTGATCACAAGTATATTTTCTGTAATTTTTTTCTTTAATTCAGTGATGTAATGCTCTTTTCCTTCCAGATGAAATGTGCCAATATAAGCATGATAGTTTAAAAGTTTTTTTTATTAAAGGGAAACTATTATATTAAATTATAACTGGTGTTCAAAGTTTTGTGCACAACATTATGTTATGATGAAGTGTTAAAATGCATGATAGTTTTTTTTTCAAGCAAATCATTTTTAAGAAGATATATTCTGTTTTATCTCAGTTTGATGTCACTATAATGACAAAGCATAACTTTTGACATCCTTTATAGAGGAAACCACTCTGCATTGTTTCATATTACATTCAAATATTTTTAAGCAAAGTAATTATTATTTCAAGTATGAAAAGAAAGTTCAGCTGGTGCTATAAATTGTTTGAAAGTATTTGTTAGAATTAGTTAAATTTTTAAGATTAATGCCTAAAATTCTTACTTTGAAAAAGTGGATTAAATTAGATTAAAATGTGGGTACTTTTATTATTAACATCCTAAAGCTGTATTTTACACAGTTTCTACCTGTGTGAAATTATGTAACAGTTTCAGGCAAGGAATGCCTATGTTGACCTATTTATTTTATTTTCATGATTAATTTTTTTTTTTTTTTTACTAGGCATTCTTGTAGAGGAAAAACACTGAAACCCACGAAATGCTTTTTCTAGGTTGATGTAACACTTTAAAAATCTTACATGCAACAAAGCACTTTAAAATGTAATATATATCATCTGAATTTCTGTAGATAATCATTGTTAAAATTTGGAATAAAAAACTGAAAATGGATAAATGCTAGTTTAAGATAAAGAAAGTGTTGCAAGTGATAACTATTTTGATTGCAGTAGCTCTGGAATAAAGCATTATATGTGAATATTATGTGTATATGTATATCTGTATATATAATAGTTTAATTTCTTTCAAAGAAATTATAAGAACAATTAGAATAATCATTTATTGATCTTAATAAAATTATACAATAAAAATAGTGGTTCAGCTTTGATCAATAATATTAGTTTTAATATAGCTCACTTATTCATGTTTGTTTCACATGTAGGATTTTTAATTCTATGTTTTTGGATTTATCACAATATTAACAGTTTTTACATGCTTGAATTTCAAGTTTTCTATGACCTCAGTTGGTTTAATCTATTGCAAACTAGTTTAAACATGCTACAATTTGAATTATAAAAAGGTTATTATTACATATATCAAAGAAGCAACTTAAATTATTAAATACTGACTTTCATTTGAAATAATTTTGCACATTCATGTTGGGTTAAGTTTTAAATTTTTTGCTTGGTAATGTGATTTTTTTCAATGTTGAATGATTCTTCCTTAATCCAAATAAAGTTGTACAGTTTTTATTTTACTGTATTATCAAATTGAAGAAAAATACATAGCCAAGGTGTACAGATTTGTTTTGTTTTTTTTCCTTCTCCTCTTTATGTGCTCAAGCATTTATTTGGTTCCTTCATATTAATTAGCTTTATACTTGTTTAACTTCTCTACAGCTATTTTTAGAATTGTTTTGTATCTCGCAAAGCTTTTGCTAAGATCATACATCTAAGGACTGTTTTAAAGAAATAGATGCTACAAATAACTGTATAAAAGTGATTATCATTTGTTGTCTTATTTACGATTTGTTTCTATATGTTCCAGTTTGCTTCAAACAGAGATGCATGTTTAAAACAGTTAAATAAGGAAAGTGAACGGTTCAAGTGTAACAGCTTCTCCAGCTCAACAACTGAGTCACCAGTAAAAGACCAGTTTTCTCCTCTTATGTCCTCATCCAATAATGTTTATGGCATAGGAAGAGAACTGCAACAGAACCACCATGTTTTTTCCAGACAGAACTGTGGCATTTCCAACATGGAAAACTTTCATTCTAATTTTAATTTTCCAAATAACACAAGAATTCAGGAATCTAATCTTACACCAGGTCTCAGACATTCACATAGCTCTCAGGAAGTACCAGATGTGATCAGGCAAAACAAAAATCTAGAGAGCAGGAGCCCTTCTTTAAACCTTATAAAACCAGAACAACCTGATGTCCCTTTTGGTAGTGAGAACTGTATGAAACCAACAGGTTCCACTCCAAGACATGTGACTAGAATGGAGATTAATCCACAGCCATATTATGCACCTAATGGTCAGTATTTTGATTTATTTCGCTCTGGGTCTGGACGTCACTCAACTGCCGTGAACATTCAACTGCGTCAACCATCATTAGAGGTGCAACCTCCATTAGAAATTATTTCAACACCACTATGCCCAATCCCATCTCGAGACTTTAATTCTCAACTTCAAATATCTATTACATCTTCTGGTGCTGCTGTCACAGCCTTAAGAAAGCAGAGACAAAGTCAGTCTCCCAATTCCCTTCAGCCTCCAGCAGGCTATCTTAGCCCTACCCACATGCTATCATCAAATTCTCTGGTGAGTCCTCAGAATCTAGCCTCTCATACAAAAGCTAAAGCCTCAACTAATCTAGCATTTGGTAACCCAAGACAGTCTCCTGAACGCCCTATATCTTGGCCTTCAACGCAAACTGATCCTCACAGGAATATAATAGACCAGTCAGACCCCTGGCCCTCCAAATTGTTCCAACAGCCTATGCAATGTATAACAAACCCCATACAGCAGGGTCCAACCACTGCAGGCAGTGGATTTAGAAAAGACGATGATAAAGCTTATACTCAAGGTATGTACATGTATTGATAGGATTAAAATTTTGTTTGTAGAACCCACTTGTCTATGGTTCCTGTATAATTCATTATACTTGTTTCGTATAATGTATTTCTGTTTTTAAAATAATTTACTGATTTTTTAAACAAACTAATTATAGGCATCTATCTTTTCATATCTATGTAGAGTGACTTCAGCATTTGGTGTAATAATGAGACTTTAAGATCTATGATTGTATGAGGTTATTTAAGTACTCTTTTATTTTTCATTATCTTCTAATTGTATAAACCATCTGCACCAATAATTTTAGATATATTAGAGGTGCTTGGTTGTTGTGAATTACAAAGTTGAACTTTTATATGCTTGGTTGTTGTGAGGTATGAAGTTGAACATTTTATATGCTTGGTTGTTGTGAGGTATGAAGTTGAACATTTTATATGCTTGTTTATTGTGAGGTATGAAGTTGAACTTTTTATATGCTTGGTTGTTGTGAGGAACATAGTTGAGTTTGTTTTGTATGCTTGGCTCTGGTGAGTTACAAAGTTGAGCTTGCTTTTTGTGTTTGGTTGTAGTGGAGTACAAATTTGTGTTTTGTTGATGAACATTACACTAGTAACCAACTTTTTTTTAACTTAGTATAATTATAAGGTTTTAGAAGATGTAATTTTGACAAATAAAATCTTAATGTAGAGCTAAGATACAGTACTGTAAATGTCAAAATTATCTAATATCTTAAGAATAAAATTTTAGAATAGAAACTTGATTGAATGTGGCATCAGAAGTCAGATAACTCTGTAGTTGTTGCATGCTAGGTGACGGTCTTGGGGTTTATACAGACCAGCTTTTACCCTTCATGGAGGCTGCTTGCCTCACAGGAGGTAGAAGTGATTTAATATACTGATATTAACATTGGCTTTTCTGAGTGAATGCTGTTTTATTGATTTCATCTTTTGCTTTCCTTAACTATTCCATATGGTGCTTTGTTTCCATAAATCTCATTTCTTTTGAATGTTGATGAAGGCCTTTATGATTGTTGTTTTTGCTTTAGTAATACAAAAGAAGTTAATATTCTGTTAGTAGAATTGTGACAGATTTGTTACTAGTACAAAAGTTGATATCCTGTCAGTAAAGTCATGACAAATTTGTGGAGATTTCTCTTGTGAACTTATCACTTTCTTCATTTAACTTTATCATTTCATGGTCTAGCACAGGGTATGGTCATATCATGCAGGTGCTTTCCTTTCTGTCATCTATCTGGAGACCAAACACTGAAGTTTGTGCAGTACAGCAAACAAGTCAGTTGCAAATTATGTTGGTAGTTACTGTATATTTGTGGTTCATTGTTTTCAATATTTCAAAGGAGAGATTGTTTATGGCATCCAGCTCCATCCTTGTGAGAAGATTGAATTTTTTCACTATCCTATTAAAGAATGTTGTTGCTCTGTGAGATAATGAATACCAAACTAGCTCTCTTACTATCTGTGGTGTAAGAATAATTTGTGGCTAAAATGCAACATTGCTGTCCACCATAGTCTTCAAGTAGATGGTAACAAACTTTCTCTGATTTAACCTTTGCTAATGTGCATTTTTTGTCAATAGTGATTTTCACATGTATCTGTGGCATCAAATGTTTATTCTACATAAGTGCACGTGAGATCTGGTGAAGTACCAGTTATCTCAGTTGTGGCTGTATACTAAATATCCACCTAAGACTGTCTCCTGTGGCATCATTTAAAGAATCTCCTATTTTATTAGTATCTGTGGGATCATATTTTGGAGCTGGAATGTCCTAGTTAAAAAGAGCAGTGGCTGAATGAAGTGCATTATCTTTACTATGTGAGAACACAATGAAGAATTTTGCTTTTAAGTGTTTTTGGTGCTACTGAGGCTTGTGAATTGAAGTGTAACAGAGCCTTGATGTGGATATATTATGTACATCCTATGGCCAGCCTTAAACATATGTTTTATATCATTTCAATCTTATCTAGCTGTTTAGCAATCATACATTCATGATCCAAGATTGAGTGTGTAAGATTTTGATGGTACTTATTCAGGTGATGCTCTTCAGTTCTAATATCCTTTCAATGCATTGATATGTTTTGTACCTCTGGTCACTTTAGTGTTAATTTGGATGGTGAACTTGTCTGTCAGAGCATACCTCCAGATATTTCATTGTATATTCTAGAGAAATGGCAGTACCAGCAAAAGATGGTGGTTTCTCCTCATCAGCATCTGCTGTTGAGTGTGTAAAACATTGAACTAGCTTCATCTTTAGATATATTTATAGCTGTGTGTATCTTGTGTAAAGTAAGAGTGGCTTTTGTTTTTGCACGTAGTTGTAGCTCAGATAGGAAATGTTGTAACATAAAACCCTCTTGTATGTCACCCTGTTCACATTGGTTAATGTTTCTGTAGTAGCCATAAGCTTACTCTTCTTGAAAGTCAGTATTAAACCCCTTTTGTTTTCATTTTAATATTTTATCTCTCTTAAACTTTTTCTTCTCCATTTTTGTGCACATTGATATACTACTTTCTCTGCCACAACTTCTTATTTTATTTAATGGACATTTTCTCTTTTATGCCTTTTTTATGTCCAGTGTAATGATTTTATATTTTATCATATCAATTTGTTTTGTTTTGTTTTGACTTGCACTTGGGTAGTATCCTTTATTATTACAAAAAAAACCAACAATTTCTGCATTCTATATGTTTATTGTACTTCATCTAAAAGACATTCTAACTGTTACAATATTGAAAGTAAGAAATAAATGTCATTACTGTGTGAACACAATGTGTTCTAACTTTTCATATTTTACTCCTTGCTCATTGATTGTTACAGAAAAAACAAGTAAAACTTCCATTCTATTCCGGCATTTAATATTGTTACAAAGTACAAGCAGAAACACATTTTATTGGTGTAAGAAAGATAACTGTAAAATGAATATATAATAAAATTATCTAGCAAGTAATTATAATAGCACAAACTAAATGTGTGTGTGTGCAGAAAAAATGAAACTGTTCTTAAATTACTGTGGCTTTAGAGTTTAGCAGGTATGATGTTCTGTTGATAAACATATTTAGTAATGCATTTGCTAGATTACCAATTGGCAATAATTTTAGACTGTTGAGAAAATTAAGCTTGTAATTAATGTTCAGTTCTTTCAAAATTGCCATGATCAACCATAAAGTTTACTTATAATGTTCCCTTAAATGGTATACAGTGAAAATTGTTTCACTTGACACAAAATAAAGAAATTAACTTGAATAATATGAACTTCTAAATTTTTACACTGCAAAATGTAATAGAAAAGGTTAGGAACAGAGATTCACATTTGATTATTGATGTTGATCCTGTTTCACATGCAAGAGATGTAGGCAAGACCAAAGTAATAAATTTCTTAAAGATGGAGGTGTTAAAACAGGATAGATCAAGGAACTTAAAATATTTTTCTTGCACCTAAATGAGTACTTTTTTTTTAATATTTAAATTTGCAGCACACATTAAATGTACATTTCTTTTTTCATTTTTTTTTTTTTGGGGGGTATCTAATGAACAGAAATTGTCATTTTTAACAAATTTGTTTCACCCTTCCTTAGCATTACTTCTTCATCAAAGGGCCAGATTAGATATACTGAAAAGAGAATTAGAGAATGTGAAAAAATTAAAAGAACAGCTCTGTAGTGAGGTTCTTACTATGGAAGAAGAACTATGTAGAAGAAACACCAATAATTCTCCATTTGTAAATGTAAGTACTTACCAACTGTGTCATGTTTTAGTGGATGATTTTCAACTAAACCTAGA
Organism: Tachypleus tridentatus; assembly: GCF_004210375.1. Taxonomy (NCBI): domain Eukaryota; kingdom Metazoa; phylum Arthropoda; class Merostomata; order Xiphosura; family Limulidae; genus Tachypleus; species Tachypleus tridentatus. The sequence continues at coordinate 45,154,845 of NC_134832.1, forward strand.
ATATACAATTGTACTTTACCTATTGAAATATTTGTATTAACTAAGCATCAGACAGTGCCAAAAACATTGTTTCTATTTCTACTAAATAAATGTGAAAGAACCTTTGGTAAACATAAGATGGTAACAAAGGATTGAATAGTAAGACAACTGGGTTTAGTTGTTCACTGTATTGAAACTTGTGGTTTAATTGTATGGCATTAGAGCTTCTCTTAAGCATTTTGGAGTGTAAAAACATTTAAAGGGGGGAAAAAATCATACTTGCCAAAGTATATTTAGAAAGTGAATTAGCAGAAAGTCCACTGTTTCATTGGATGTATACATAACTATCTTTAGATATGTTATTTGCTCTCTCTTTCTTTCTTTTTTTTAGGCATCTTGGTACACAAAAAAGATAATTCAACATTATTTAGAATTGATGCAATCTTCTAGCTCCACTAAGACTGACTAAAAGGAAGTTTATGTGGGACTATTTTAACATTCAATTCTTGGTAGGAATGTTGTGTAATTTAGTGATGTTTACAACAAACATTCACTAAACTTAAGTATGTTGATGTGTGTTCAGTAAATTTAGTAGGAATATTGCTTGTACTGATGTGTACTGCAGGTTTTTGACTAAGCTTAAGGGGAATGTTTTCTGATTTGTTGATTTGTACCACAGAATTTCACACAAATGTGGTAGGAATATTCTCTAACATGTTTCTATATTGCTGCAGTTCAGTGTTAACATTTTTTCATAGTTTAATAGGAGTGTTATATGATGTGTTATGTTGCTATACATTAGTGGGGACATTTTTCACTTGAATTTGGAGGAATATCATATGATGCAATAATGTACACACATAGTGGTTACATTTTCACTTGTCTGTGTAGAAATATAAAGTGTTGATTAGATTGTTTTACTGAGCTTGATGGCAGTGTTATTTAGTGTGTTGATATAGACTTTAGAGCTAGAGTTAACTTTGTTTAATCTATGTATAATTTATTACATTGGTTAGTGTCAAGTAAAGTGATCATTCAGTCAAAATTATCTTTCAATTAATTACTATTTAAATGAATTTTCTGATTATTAATTTATATTATTCCAACTATCCAAATGAAGAAAATGTTGCCATTATACTTCTCATTATTATTGATTAATTCATGGGTTTTCAGCATAATATTTTTTACTATTATGTTCATGAAAATAAACAGCTAATCAAAATTCATATATTAGATTATTACAGTTATTCCAAGTACCTAAGTCTTATAAGCTTTGTGGATTACTTAAGCTGGCTTGATGATTAATTAATAAACAAATTCCATGAAATGCCTAACTTTAATATTCATACTACAGTCTAATGGCAAAATTTTTCAGTGACTGATAGGATGTAATAGTGTGTTCATGTATTTGTACAGTTTAGTAGTAGAAATATCATCTAACCTCATATACATATATATTGGTCCAAAATAATTTTTTCCCCTTTTACAATTTAATAATTAACTAACTAAAGAAATACAACTATTCAATTTTTAATATCTTGTAGCCCAATTCAAACAGTTTTTATTGACATATTGGTAAACTTTTATGTGTCCAGCATTAGGGACTCAAGATATGTCTAATTGATATTCAATTTCAGTCCACATTCACTGCGTCATATTCACAGTTATAGTGGTGATGGTATCTGTTATCCTGGTCTTTAGCTTCGTGATGTTTGCTGTAGATGTGCAATACATGATGCTTTTAACACACCCCCATAGTTCTTTCCTATACTGGTGTCTGTAATTAATGTTGCACCACAGTAACTGACTTTGTCTCTGGAAACTAGACAATGCATTGAACTTTTTCTTGCATGGTTACCATTTTATGGAATAACACAACTCACTGGAGTAAAAAAGAATGTGACAAAAAGTGTTCAAGTTTGATTACAAGATGTTGAACTGCATGGTTTTTTTCATTAGTTATTTTAATAAGTTTAAAATAGGAAACTTTTGGACCACACAAATACACACTTAAAGCTTAATGGTGACTTTTTTCTTTCTTTTTTTAACTAAGTTATTCATTTTGTTGCTTGAGTTCTTTGTATTTCAATAACAGTTTTTGGTTTTAACCATGAAACATTATACATGTATGGTCTTAGTAGATGTTAATAGGTTACTTCCTACTAGTGAGGTTGTAACAAAAAGGCATGTAGTATCTCAAGAATAATTTTATACTTTTAGAGTAAATAAAATTAATGTGGTAAATGTTTCTATATTATGGCTCCAGTATTAGTGATTGGTGAAGAAACTTTACAAAATAACAGACAAAGGATATGTAAGTGTTAGAGAAGAGTAAGAATACAATAGTGTTCTACATACAATATCACCAACATCACATGCATTGAAGTATCTCTACATGTGTAGAGTATTGCTTGCTGTCTTCATTATATTAATTGGTCACAAGAACTACATTACACTTGTTATTTGATTTTTGTTGATCACATCAGAAAACAATTATTAAGGACATTACTAGTTCTAAAATAGAATAGCAGTGAAATGAGTTTTAGAAAATATTTGGTGAGAACTTAGGAGTGAGAGAATTCTGAACATTTTTCTCAAACTTAGCAGTGTTCTATATCTTAGATATAGGAGTGAATCCGATGTTTTCAGAACTTGTATAAGGTAGTTGCTCGTTTTGTACTTGTACATTCAACAGGCAGTATTATGTGATGAAGCAATTTATACTATTATTTTAAATGTTTGTATAATATTCACAGACCATGTGATAGTTGTATGTTTCATACATTTAAAAGAGATTCTCATATGAGATAGAATTTTGTCCTTTTGTTCACAGGTCATGATGGTTTTTGTGTTTGAATTCAGTGGTGAAAGTCATGAGATTGTTTTTGCCCTTTACAGTTATGTGAGGTAGTGTTTTGTACTTTTATGTTCACAGGTCATGACAGTTGTGTGATATACATTCAAAATTTAAGATCATGCAAATAGCATTTACAGTCATGAGTCTTGATAGTCCTTCATTTGTACATTCAAATTAAATTTCTGGTGACATTAAATTACATTGTGTAGTGAAATGTCATTGTTTGTATTAATTATTCAAAGTTGGTGTGCAAAAATTGTTTGCAGTGTAATGTTAATGAGTCATTTAATGATAATGTAACTGTTATATATTCTGAAATGTTGAGAGGTTGTGTTGTTATTTTTAATGTACATCAAAAGATTAAGATCAGATGTTACACATGCAGAGGTTATTTTATCTGACATAGGGGTTTGTAAATATCTGTTTTGGGTTCTTTATAATTACATTCTCAGGTCAAACTCAAGTTTAAATGTTCATACTAAATATTTAATGCCCAAGTCTCAGTTTGGATACTTGTTTGTAATGTAAATTCAAATGTTTAATAAAGTATATATTTGTACTACATATTCAAATGCCATGTAATATATTTATGTAACATAGAATAAAAGTGTATGGAGTTAAGTTCATACTGCATCACATAAGATAAGTTTAGGCACTTTTTCATTTTGTATTATACAATATGATGAAAGCTAAAGATGACAACTTGAAGCAGTTTCACTGTATATTAAAAAGTTAACTTGAGTAATTTTTTGTACTTTATGATCTAAATGTATTTTTAGTGTTTTAGATGTATTTTTAATTATCCAGTCATAGTAAGAAGTCAAAATCCATTCAGATAGCTGTTTTTATGCTCCCCTCCTTTGGAGCTACAACATATTAATATTAAAATAATTGAAAAATTATTAATTTTAATGAGTTTAGATGTTACTTCTTTGTCACTTTATTTTACAATTGGATTTGGTTTTGTTTATATGAAATGTATTTTCTGAAAACAGCATAAAATAATGAAATAGAAGATTATATCTCAAAATAAACAAAACAAAAAGGTGCTTCTAAAGATTTAGGTCATGGAAGGATGTTCTACAGTAATCAAGTTGTATTACCTTATGTATTGGAGGCTTAATTAAATATTTATGTAGTGTTTGTTTTACTTTGTGCTAACAGGCAAACAACACATGTCATATAAGAAAAGTGGGTGAAGTTGGATTTTTCTTATTATTAATAACAAGATGAAAGCAATTAATGAAGATTGAATCCTTGTAATAGTACTTCAAAATACATTATTTTTATTGTGCATTTTTATTCATTGTTTGAAATTACTGTTACATTTCTCCCTGCATATAAACTGTTGATTCAATAATTCATTAGCAATGTGTGCTGAGGAAGGAATTATCCAGCAGCCATATTTATATTAATACAATGCATTCCTTAAAGTTTAATTTTCTCAGAAGACTTAAAGGAGTTAGTAGATTTAGATAATATTTTGTTAAATCCCACAAAATACTTTTATTTTTAGAAATATGTGTAGGTGTAATGTAATAGTGACAAAAAAGTGAAATGAGATTATACCTAATTTATCATACCAATTCATAAATTTCACTAATGCTTTCAAATGTATGTTAAACATATGTTATTGTATTATATGATCATCCATACTTATGAGAAAGCATAATATTATTCAAGTGAATCGAGAGAGAAAAATAACTTGTAGATGGAATAAATAACTGATAACCTTGGTTAAGCCACATAGCTAAATGTATTGAGAAGATCAGTAAGACGTGGTGATAGAGTTGCAAGAGAACTTTCCACAAAATGTAATTCATTAATTTTATATATAGGTACAAAAATATGCAAGAATCTTTATAAAGAATTATTGTCTTAGGTGGAGTAAATCCTGTGTGTGATGGTTGTAAAGTGTTATTATACATATATTGATAGATAAAATATTCTTCATAATAGATGGTTGATTTTTAATTATTCTCTTTAATAAAAATCTGTCAACCTGAATTTTTTTTATAGAACATTTTTGACTATATATCAAATACCTTTGAGAGGAAGAAATAGATCATGTGAACTTCATGGGCATATGTTCCCTTTTTTGTCTGTACTATACTATGAGCTTATTGACCTTGAACCTGTTTATATTTAGCATGTCTTGACTTTTAGAGAAATTCTAAAAGAACTTTTAGCCAAAGACAACTTTTATTAATGATTTTGAACTTCACATTTTGTATTATCACTCACAGTGATGTTTTTTGTTCTTATTTTAATGAATTACCAGATTATCAGAGGAACTTGTATTAGTGGAATTATCTTGGGTCTTGTATATACTAATCACAGTCAGAGAATTGTCTCCAGAAGTGTGCAGAAAATTCTTCTTGCATTTAGAGTTATCAGGTATTTTAGGCAAGGGTGTGTTTTCTGACGTCAAAAGAAAGATATTTTTAGAATGGAATGGCTTTGGCACTTTGTTATAATCTCTTACTTCCAGATGTTCTTCATATCATCACAGATGTTGTTATAGTAACACGAGAAAGATAACTCTGTCATTGTTTATTTTATTGCTGAGTTAAATGTTTGTTGGACAAGGTAATGCAATTAATATATATGTGTATATATACATGATCTGTCATGTAGTTTCCAAAAATATATTACATGATATACCTACGTCTCGGGGATCCCTTACTGAACAATAAGAAAACAACTTGTTATTGATGATGTTCTTTGTCTCATATATTTACATCTGTGTTTAAGGATATGAACCAGTGGTTCTAGGTTGATTGTCATTCATTTGATTTAACTTTCCAAGTACAGAGTAAATGTTACTGGCTTTTTGCCAGCAGCCAGTTTTTATTAGGCTCATTTGTGTAGAGCAGTCACCTGGCACCACTGTCCTGACAGTAGGGGAACTGTTCTTTATTTATAGAGACTCTTCCATTGAATGGCTTATCACACAGTCTGATGCTGTCTAATAAGTTAACATGTTTAGATTGTTTAGAACACTTCACTCTGCAGGCCACCCTGAATTGGTTGTTTGTTAGAATGTATACCACCACATCATGAATGAAAATTCTCAATAGTTAAGCTATTCAAAGCAAATTCATAAAAAAAAATTACATCATGACATAAGTAATTATTTTTTTCATGTTTTACTTGAAGATTGTTCATGGTTTGTCCGGTGTGCATGTGGCTTTTTAGTTGGTTTTTAAAAATATATTTTGTATTTCTTTCTGTTTGCTGCTGGTTTGTTTTATTTTATTTTTTAATTCTACAATTAAATAACTGTTTCTTATAAGTATTATATGATACTTATAAGTATCATACTTCATTTCCACTTATATGGAATCAGTAATTCAGCTAAACTCCTCTTAGATACAAACAGTCCTAATAAACCATTAGCTTACTTAAGCTATCAAAATGCATACAGCTGTGTATTAAAGCTTGACGATTAACCTGGTTAACTGATATAATAATTTATCTGTGAGATCATTATTTAATTTCTGTAGTGCATATTGGTATATAGAAAACATATTAATACTAGAAATAAATGGTTTTTTTTAACACCAAAATGTTTATATTTAACTGGACAATGTTTCACTTAACAGCCTCTTCAGGAGTGTTCACTAAGATACAAATGTTAAAGCTGTAAAGCAAAATGTTGAGTGTCTAATTAAATAAAAACAACATTTTTAGTGTTATAGGATTGTTTATTTTTAGTATTAATTTACCTGTGAGCATTGTTTAATGTCACATAAACCAGTTAGATAATCAAAATTACAATTAAAGGGATCAGTATCATGAAAACTGTCAATTAGTGTTTCCAATTATTGCTATTTTAAATTATTCCAAATATTCAGTAACTGAAATTAATGTCTGATTATCACTGCTTTTAATTCTAATTACCCAGCAATTGAAATATTGTCATTATGATTTTTGCTGTTTTTTTAAGTTAATTTAAGTTTGTTCAGCTTGTTTATTAGTGTCACAACTCATAAAAATAATCAACTAATTGAAATTAAGGTTTACAAAATATTGTCATTCTGCTTTTTCAATGTTTAAATACAGAACTGTGCACTGGATAGTATGTAATTGGCCCACCAAGTGCTTTGAAACCTGATTTTGAAAATTATAAGTTTTTTGTTGTTGTTGTGTTATCTCATTTTAAGAATACTTAATTGTATGTAATTTATTAATAAGCTTGATGATTATTCACATAGCAAATTCCACTAGTCACCTAGGCCTAATCTCTTGTATAATGTGAAAATTCAATCACTAAAGTTTTAATAGTTAAAGTTGTTGTAAGTGAAAGTTCAAGGGTTGAGAAATTTTTACCTTATCACTAGTCTACATGGTTTATAGTTTTTATCCTTCACTAAATAAGTGGTTGTTAAATGCATTTGAAGTAATAGTATTAAATTATTCTACTGAAATTAGTAAGTTATTGCAATTTTCATGAAACTTTATATTATTGAAATAGTATTTTTTATTTACATTATCTGTGTTATATTCTATCATTGAATTTCAGTGTCTTGATTTTTAGAAATTGGTGACACTACCATAAGTAAAGAAAAATAGATTCTCCTATGCAGTTATCAGCTAACAAAATAATTGCCTCCTTGTTTTTTAAGAATTGTAGATGTCAGTATATGTATATGTGAACATTTTTACTTGATTAGTTAAGATATCTTCTAAGTACTTTGGACTTGGTTATTATCCACATTAGTTTTTATGATAAGCTTAATACCCATGAAAAAAAAAAAAAATCAGCTGCCATATTGCTATTTAACAAGTACAAATTCCTAAGCCTTTTTGCTTGGTAATTCTTAACTAGTACTCAAAGCCAAAGTCTCTGATCTAGAGCTAAATTATTCATACATAATGTTATACATTATTTTCAGATGCATATTTATATGTGTTAATACTTATTTTCAGCTATTTTAGTGACTTGTCACTTGTGTCGTGTGTCTCTTAGTTTTGTTATGTTTCTTTCTCTTTTTTTGAGTTTCGTGAGGCATCCTGTGTAAGTTTGAGTGATTGCTCTTTCTTGCAGTCTGAGCTGATGACAGCTGTAAGACTGTGGCCAAATCTGTCTTTACTTAGGAATCTTAACAAGAGTGTTGAGCTAGACCTCAATAGAAACTGTTTCAAAAAGATATATTTTCAGGAGTCCTACTGACCTAGTTTTCTAAATATAAAAACTTTAACAAAATATTTAAGTTAAATAATTTTGAGAAAAAAAATGCAAGAATTATGCCATAGACATGTGTTTAATAATGTTCAGTTGTTAATTATTAAAATTAAATTTTTTAACCTTCATTATTTCTATTAAGATGTGTAAATGTTTTCATAAGACTATTGTTTTTAGTAGATATGATTGTACTGTTTATCTAGTTAGTTTGTATTAGAGTGTAATGCAAGAGAAATGAAGAATTATTCTAATAATTGCTATTTGATTATTTTTGTTTAATTGTACTTTTTCTTAATACTATTAATTTGCCATACATTATCAATTAACATGAAATCATAACCAAAACTTATCAATATATTTGTACATTCATAATATTTTGTTTCATTATTGCCATTGTTGAGATGTTAAAAGTGAAACACTTTAACCTTTTGTAACAATTAACTACATTATAATCATGAAAATGTAACACTTAAACACCTTTGATTAGTGGTTTTATTTTGAGAAAGCTTATTGTTATTATTAGCAGATGTACTAGACTTCTATCCTTTATCAAGTTATTTACATGCATTTATTTAGAAGTATATAATATGAGAAGTGGATTAGTTTCCTTTTTCATAAGTTTGCCTGCACATTTGAATTGATTTATTTATTAGATCAGGATGTTGAATTGTATTGATATCCAATATTATCCACAAGTAAAAATAATTTTTAAACTGATTATAATGTATTTGAATTTCAGGTAGAAAATTTACAAAAATATCAAGAAGAAAAAAGAAGACTTCAAGTGGCTTGCCACTGTTTATCTAGAGAAGTTGATTTATACAATGAGGGGCAGGGTAAGAAATCGTATAATTCAAAGACATGGGCACCCACAGAAGTACTTAGGGGTGTTAACAAGTATGTAGGGTATCAGCTTTTGCAGTGTAAGTCAACATACCAAAAGAATGTGTTATGTGCTTAAACACAAGTATAAATTTGCACTTTTAATAAGAATTACCAAAAATATTTAGTTTAACCAGTGTTATATTACGTCATGTAATATGTGTAACCCAGTTCTTCGAATTTGAAGTACGCATAGAGTCTTATTAATCAAACTCAATCTGCATGAAGAAAAGGTAATTTGGGACATTGATTTATACAGTTAATGGTTGTTAAATATATCAATTTGTAAAATCTTACTAAAAATGGGTTGGGTGTGGCAAAAATGTGATCCACACTTTAGGGCCATGGGTACACTGTAGGAAAGTGACAGTCAAGTTACATTGTTCAGGGAAACAAGGGTTACCTGCATATGCTATTGAATAACTGCCTTGTGTGTTGTCTATTAACTTAAAATTAGGAACATGTGTTTGAAGTTGGTTTTTGTGTTGTGGTTTTCACAGATTCTAAGGGAAAGTCCTAATTCATACTAAAGTAGATTAAAACACAGTTTGATTTCAGGGTTGTTATTTTTGTATCCATACTTTTCAAACAAATATGTATTGACATAATTTCTGAACAGTAACAGTAACTTGTATACTTATTGTTACAGGGTTTAAACTTTTAGTAGGTTAGTCTTACTATGTCAAACTTTGTGTTGATATTTGTTTGTGAAATCATCTGATATTGTGCCTGTATCACAAAAGGGTTAAATAATACTAATCAAACATACTTGAATTTGTCAGTTGAGCAAAAATATGTAAACTACTGGTATTACTTACCACAGTCTACAGCCAAAGAGATTTACTGTATTTATAAAGTGTTGTTATTTTGTAATATCTCTATCACATTCCCTTCAAAAATACAAAGTTAATGTTGTATGTATGTGTTAACGATTTATTTTTCACCAGAAATGAAAAGAGAATGTATCACCTCCAGTTCTAAATTTGATATATTTTACCTCCTTTCACAAAAATGCATTCTTGACTTATACTGCCCTCTGTTGGTGCAAATTTTTACTCCCTCCAAATGATTGTGTAGTAGCCCTCCACCTATAGGAGTATGAGACTACCACTGCCATTACTAGGTTCCTTTCTAATCATGTGCATCTTAATCAATTCTCAATTGGTAGTCCTTTAAAAATACTAACTGATGTTTAGGAATAATGGCAATAAAATACTTGCAAAGAGTTCAGGCAAGAAATGGTTGGCCCATTATTTCAATAGTCATGTTGTCTGAGAGAAGTAGAAGAGAACACTGGTGTAGAGTCTGGATGGAGATTCTTTGGTTGCGGGAGAACTGACTTTACGCTAGTTACATGAGTTTTAATCGATTTTTCCTCAGTATCCTCACGATCTGCCAAATAGTGTACACAACTACCCACAAGTACTTCCAGTACTCAATTGGTCATTTTCTATGTGATCATGTGCAACCTCTAGCAACAAAAATAAAACCGCTTGTCCATTGGTTACAGATAGAGACAGTGATTCATCAGCCTCTTGTATATTCACCCACATTCTTGTTATCAATACTTCATCAAAGTGCTGGCTTGTTTCCTTTTTATTTTAGGCAGTTTTAAGCTCAATAATCATCCATCATCCACAGCTGTGGCATCTCCAAGCTGTCAGAGAATCTTCCTAATTCCATTTTGTCAATGCAGTATCCATAGCTTGCATAATCCTTTTACTGACCTTGATAACATCAGCTCATTACAGTATAAACAGAGCGGAACACGTTTCTCCTCGAGTCAGTGTCGTCACGTAACCATTTTTTCATACTTATGTGCCTATACTTCACTGTATCCACTTCTTATTACAAGCAGTTATTGGAGAGGTAAAATATCCAACGATGCATCATTCCTAAGTTCCACCCCTGACCTTCCAAAATGTTCTGATCTCACCACCTTTGTTTTTGCAGGTCATAGCTCTTTGAGACATCATAGTGCTGTTACTTTTTATCTTTTGTGGTAAGTACTTTATTAATTTTTCTTTGCTGGGGCTTTTATTGCATTTCAGATCCCACTCTGTGGCGATTGTTGCCTGACAAGGTATACTTAGTCTGAAATCTTCACTGTGCAACTTGTGAATATGCTAGATAATTGTGATGTTGAGACTCTTCCTACCATGGACTTCATATACCATTCCATATTCTGCTAGGTGCTGGTTGCTCGACTGTTCAGAATGTCCTTTCTGCATTGATATAAAATAAAGAAAAAGAGACAAAATTGCATGTGATGAGATCAAATGAGGTCAAATGTTGTTGGAGACTGGATGTTCTGCTGGACAGTTTATAGGTGTACCCTGCAGTCATTTCCTTCATAAATATGTTCCAGACCATGCACTCATGGACTAATGTGAGTAAAGCAGACAGGGATTGCTGCCCATCTCTGATCCATGGCATTTGACACTCATCCAACCATAGATTTGATATACAATTCCAGATAGTGCCAGGTGTTGGATGATGCACTCCATTAACGTGATCATTTTGTTTTTCAATATAGGGTATTAGTGATCACCCATTACACTGTCTGAAGTACTGCATTTCTAGTTTAGGGAAATATTAACTTCTTTTCAGTTTCACCTCTGGTGAAAGAGAATGGGAAATCTTTAACACGTATATACATCCATTAGAATGTTGGTCTGCTATATATTATTAAATAATTAATTTGATGAAGTATTATAAGTAATTTATTCATTTATCATAATTAGTGCTTCTCTAATCATGTAGATTGGTCATAACTAACTGAACTAGTTCATGCCTATATTAATTTAATTTACTATATGGTGAAGTAAAATGGATCAAAACTCTATAAGTAAAAAGTTTTGTTTGTATTATTTAATTAGATCGTGTACATTTAAATGCATTTTTACCAACCGCTGTAGTGGTAGAGTTAATTTTATTGTAATAATAATGAAATGTAGATGGTAGGCACTGGATCATCCTTAATTTTTTATCAATCATTTATGTGTTTAGTCATTTTTTTTAATATAAAATTGTGGTTGTTTTATATAACTACATTATCCTTATTTCAAGGAATTTTGTTAAACATTCTAAGCACATCTGTTGATTGTTAGTTGATGTGATACCATATAACTAAATAATATCAGTCAAATGTTTCTTTAATATAACTGTAGAAGTTTTAGTAATAAATGTGTATGATAATACTTCATCTGCACACTGCGTATCACCAGCTGCTGCCAACAAGACATTTCATCCAGTACCAGAAATCATTGGACTTGCAGTATGTGAAGCCCCAGCTGAAACGTTATTTATTATAGGATTGTGGTGTATAATAAGTAAACAGGATATTTTTGTCAGTAGTTTGTGGTATTACCTTACAGTAAGGTTGACAATAATTTTGACAATATCTTTCTTAGCTGGAACTCTCTGGATTTTAAGTAAGAAGAGATCATGCATGATAACATTTCATTTGTATACTATACTGGTGTCACATCATTGTTAATGTGGCCTTATTCTCAGTACCAACATTCTTCAGGTTTACAGGTCTTAAAATGTGCAAAGTATTAAGTACAGAGCTATTCATATCAGTTATTTACAGTGGTGGGATTCAGTTGGTTTGCAAGAACCTGTTCTTAAAATTTCACGAGTTCACCGAAACGGTTCCTACTGGCTCTTAGCCCTCTGATGCTAGATGTACAATGTATCGACTGCCACTATGGGGATTCTTGCTACATAAAGTCACACCCAATAACACAATTATAAATTAGTACGATAATGTTTGAGGCCGGATTTGCACATCCCTCTACAAGGGACAGAACAGCCATCTTAGATGAAGGAAGAAAAGCATTGCTGTAGACTAATGTAGGCCTACATTTTCCTGTGTGAACATTTGGTATCAGTCATCTATTGTACTTGGAGCAAACAGAGAAAAGGTGAGTTTGAAAAATGATGTAGTATGTGTAGATTTCTAGCTATTAATATTAAACTGTGAGACTTAATGTTATTTTGTAGGTTTTACTATTCTGGAGCAAAATTAGAAGTTTTTGGATTAACATTTTTATTGTCGACCTTTTCAGTACTGGTTAGTTAATATTACTGTCCCTTGCCTTTTTAAAGTCAAATTGTGCCGGTTAAACATTTAATTTATTCAGACATGGACAAGTTCTTTTAATATGCATATTACCAAAAATGTTGAATGTAGAATGTGATGGTGTATGACTGTGTAAGGGAATAAAATACATCTTGTGTTTTTGCTCAGGATACTGAATCTCTGTTTGCTTGTATTTTCATACTAACAGGATACGAAAGTTGGATACTAGGCTTAGTAGAAAAACTATTCCAATAACAGATATATACATTAACCATAACACCATAGTACTACATTTGTGTTATAATTGTATGGCTTGGTAAAACTATATTTCACTATATTTATGCTTGTTGGTATATGCTTATCATATAAAATTCCTTATGTAAGTAGAACAGAGTCATCTAAAAACAATATTTGCAAAAACAGTTAAATGTTAAATTAATTTTATTTGTTTATATACTTCCAAAAAAAATTAAAAGATGATTAAAAATAGTTTTCATATGAAACTTTATAAAAATAATTCCATATTTTTAGCCCTTGTGGTGAAACTTTAATAAGAAGTTGTATTAATACATTTATTTTTGAATAAAGTAATTTTGGCATTTCAGGCTTCAGCCCCTAAAATGAAATGGCAACATGATATACTGGAGTTTGTAAGAAAAACCCCAAGAACTGAAACTTCAAAGCAAGATCCAATTGAACATCTAATGCCAGCAATTTCAAGAAGTGATGAAACTTCTACTTTTAATACTGTGCAAACTAGGGATGATGAAGATCCAGCAATCTGGAAGAGCAGTATGAAGCAGGCTAAGGAGTTGAAGAAAAAATATGATGGTTTGGTTGTGATCACTGAACCAAATTTGATTCCATAAACTTGAAGGGAATTCATGTATAGATGGAATGGAGAAGCTACAGTGTTGAAGCATCAGGAAGGAATAAAACCATTCAGCAAGCATCTCAGAAAAAAAAATGAATGAACATTTTTCATCGAAGGCACACAATATATGTGCAATGCAATTGAAAGATCATGCAGATTACACAGTTACCAAATGCCTAGATAAAATAAACTAAAAATATATCAGCTCTGCATGTAAAGTTTTTAATACAATCTATAGTGTAGCAAAACAAAGCAGGCCATTTTCTGATGTTGAAGATGAGATTGAGCTACAAATAAAAAAATAGGTTGGACATAGGAGTGGAACTCCATTCTCAGAAAACTACTGTTAGAATAGTTGATCATGTTGCAAAAGAAATTAAAAAGTGAAATATTTACTAAATCAATTGAACAAAATTTAAAACTCATCATTGACGAAGATTCAACCATAACTTTTTACACATCTCAAAGTTTACATGATGCAGGATTTAATAGTATATTTTTGAAAAATAATTTGGTAACATTCTGCTCAGATGGTGCAAGTGTAATGCTTGGCCACAGGTTAGGGATGAGTACTAAACTTAAAAATGATTTTCCTGACACCATAATTTCGCATTGCTTAAATCACTGCTTGCAACTGGTTTTAGATAATTCTATTGCTGATGTAAAACAAGTGAATCACTTTAAAGTGTTCATAAATAAAATCTACACAATCTTTCACCAATCAAACAAAAACCAAATGAAATTTTTCAACATTTCAGAAGAAATTGGACTAGAAATTCTGAAGATTGGTAGAGTTTTGGGACCAAGATGGGCTGACTGCAGCCTAATTATCAACACTTGCTCTATGGCATGCTTATCCAGCATTATACAAATATTTTTCTACTGAGAAAAAATATTCAGGAATGGCTAGCTGTCTTTGTAACAAATTCTTCCTGGAGGATTTAGGAATAATAATAGATATACTACAAGAAAGTTTTTTTACTTTCTAATGCCCTTCTAGCCAGAAATTTAAACTTAGCAAGAACTTAAAAGAAAAAAAAAAGTCTTAAGGCATTTGAAATGCTCAAAGAAAGTAGGGAAACCTTTGAAAAGAAAATTGATTAAACAATTGCTTCTGACCCCTTTAGGAATTTTGAGTTTGTTGAAAACCAAAGATGTGTGGGCCTTTCTCATCAAAAACTACTGAAAACATTAGTAAAAAATATGAAAGGCAGATTGATGGATTGTGATCATTTAAAATCAAAAAATAATGCACAAGAAAATGACAATAAAATTAATGAACTGGTAAACATACTTCAGTCAGATTCTTGGAACATTGATGAACTTGTTGTCCCTTGGAAAGCCACTGAAGAAAAATTGTATGAATTTGGTAAGCTCTTTCATCACAAAATCAGCATTGATGATTTCCATGGCTATGTGGAAAATGTCTTACAAAATGACCATAATCATGAGATTACAAGAACTGTACAAAAGGCTAAAATATATTCAGTATTGTTGTTCTTAGTTCTGCAGAAGCAAAAAGAGAGTTTTCAATAATGAATGTCATATATTCAGATAAAAGAAGCTCCCTTACAGTTGAAAATGTGGCAAACCTGATTATAAGATAATTAATTTGATTGGCCTTCCATTAGATTCATGTGAATCCCACTTCTTCATTTCAAATGTGGCTAAGAAAAAAACCACACAACTGATGACAACAGGGTCACACATGGAAGGAATAAAGATTCTGATGATAATCAAGTGGCAACTTGGAAATATTTAAAGTATGATAAATGAATTATTTCAGTAAAATATTCTTATTGTAAAAAAATGGGGGGATGTAAAGCAAGAAAGAACTGGTTGTTAAAATTTTTGAATCCCACCACTGGTTGTTTATGATATAAATTTTACATATGTAATGCCTAGTGTAGTAAATTGCAATTTCTTAATTGGTAGTTTATCTGATATTACACCTTCATAAAACTGTAATAATACTTATTACTTATTTCCTTGCTGGGTCTGCAAGAATGTAATAAAGATAAGAATGAAGTGTATAGTGGTTGTTAATGTATGTTGATGTAGGTATTTGGCACACATTGAGAGTACCAACCAAATGGGGTCAGGTTTATTGTGGTTTGTTTTTTAAAGAATGAAATAACAAATTACCCATAAGAGTGGAGGTAGTGTTAAAACGTATGAGTATGGTTACTGTAATTTTATTATTTCTTGGTTCCATATTTGGTTATTTTGCAGACTTTGTGTATTACTAGTGCTTAAAAAGTTGATAAATAAAGCTACTCAGATGTCAGTATCATTATATTCTGTATGCTGTTAAATTTGAGTAAGGAATGGCATAAGCTTTACATAGGTTAAGATTATATAGATTAAAATTACACACCACTTGTTTTGTGATACATTTGATCAAGACATAGATTATTTTAGATTTAGGTGTGTCATGAAGGATAAAATATTCTAAATGTTAATGTTCATAGTTTTGTGAAAGTGTCTCTCTTCTTTTCTCTTTACAATTTAGACAAGTTATATAGCCTTTGGGCCCATGGACTGAAAGGTTAGTGGTAAAGATCACATGTGGGGTTAAATTTATTGTAAGCCAAGTTGGAAATCTTGATCCCGAGTTAAGTATAAGGTAGCTCTAAAGTTTATTAAAAAAAATAGGTTGTAACTTTCTTGTCAAATTTCATTAATGGAGTTTATATCAAGCTAATACTCACATATATTAAAACATAATGATTGTTCATTTTAAGTAGTAATCTAGCCAAGTATCTACATGTAGTTTCCTACCTTACTGGGGTGACTTGTCAGCTGTTTGCCAACTGAGTGAATGCCAGTTCTATTTCCTTTCTTTTGTTAGCAAAGTAAACAACAAAACCAATATATATCCTGGTTTTATAAGCATATTATGTTGCTCTAAAATTTATTTAATAACCAAATTGAAACTGGAATATTTTTAAATTAAAAGAATTGGAAATGTTAAATTTAACCACTAGATGATACTGGGGAAGATATTGTACACATGTAAAGAGGAGAGCAGTATCCATAGATATCCATGATACTGAAAGACACAGGACTATAATATACCTAAATATATGAACTGAAAAATATAACAAGTTTTGTGAACAGATTATGGTGTGTATAAGAAGGTAATTGTTTTTGCTAAATCTTAATTTTGTTCTTTTATGCAGAGTTCCCTGTCATCAGAGGAATGTCATACAATCAATATAAAAAACAGTTTTGATATTTGATGCACAACTTTCATTACATATTATGTTTTAATATCATTGAAGAAATAAACCTGTTATTAATGAAATCATTGTTTGAATTATGAAGCCATCAGGCTGCCACTGAATGACAAGAAATTTCCTGAATGTATTACACCGTTCATGAAGTTGTATTTTTATCCTTAATTATGTCTTGCCTTAACAAATCCTGAGTCGAAACCAATCTTGGTTTATGATCTTTAATCATTATGGACTTTGAACTTTCTTAACAACATATACTTATTAACAATGTGATAAAAGCTATCTTAGTATTGTACTAGAAATTATGCAGCTTTGTCTCAAAATATAACTTTTTTTTTTTTCCCTTCAGTTCCTCTAGGTGTAACAGATGAAAACTTCTACAAGAACATATTCACTGGACCCTCTGGACCCATTCCTCCAGCAGTTCCCAAACAAGATAGAGGTAACTTTAGAAACTGTTAAAGTTTCGAAGACATTCATGCTTGTTAACATTTTATGGTTGATCTGTAGTTATTCTGAAGGTTGCAATGCTAGACTTTTAGTTGATTGTTTTCAATTGTTTTTCAGTTTTAAACTCATTTAATAGCAACAATCTTTGCCTTTTGTGGTTCAGTTGCAAGTCTGAGGGTTATTATAATGCTGAAAATAGGGTTTTGATATTTATGAGCATATTGATAGCCAGGTGTCTAGGTTTCTACTTAATAACAAACAAGTAACAAGTTATTTTTTTATAAAATATAAAAAAATGTTTTTATTTAGAGGATAATATTCATATTATTTGTGTAAAACTTCAAATGAAATGCTTTCATGATTAGTATTTCAAATACAAAACTTAAAATCTTTATTCTGAAACTGTTGATAGTCTCAAAAAAAGAACATATTTCATTGTTTTGGCATCATCCAGAGAAGTAAAAAATATAAGGCATGTTAAATTATTTTTACCTTTGTAATTATTTCTGCCCATCATGTTATTCAGATAAGCCAAAGCAGTAGTTTTCATCATATAATAACCAGTAAGGCTTTTATATTTGGCTATAGAAGAATACTTATTTTTATTTTTCAACTTTGCCAGAAATGTCAGCTTTCTGTTCAGTGTCTCTAGACCCTCGTGTTCCTTGTTTATCCTGTTAAATCTTTCAGCAGTGTAAAAAGCAAATCACTATTTTCCTTGATTTATGAACATGAGGATAAGATTATTCAAATATTAAATAAAACTAAAGATACACACTAAATGTAATAAAACATGTTTACAAAGTTGAATGTGGTTGGTCATACATCAGTAAAACTAAAAGAACTGTAACATTTAAAATGAATAAACATTTTATAAATGTTAAAAATAATCAAATTAAAAATTCATTGGTTGAAAACATAAGTTTTACCAGTCTGATTATTTAGTTAGAGAAAAACCTATTTTAGCTCAATCAAATCACCTGATAGCTAGAAGTATTATAGAATCTAGAGAAATAATGAATACAATAAAAACAATCATAATGTTTTGAAGAACATTGTCAGTTTAGCAGGTCAAAGTTTGTTGATGGCATAACATTCTTTAGGTTATGTTATATGTAAACGATAGGGTAATTGATTACATGATCAATTCTGAAAGGTATAAATTTGTAAAACTGTCTCATATTCTGCAGTCTTGAGGATGACTGATACTTCAGACATATAGAATGTTTATTTGAGACTATTGTTGATCATGTATTGTAATTACTTTTATTCAATTATTGATTGATAATGATTTTCTTCATTTTAGGTGACAAAAATGGCAGAAAAAGTAATCCTTTCTGGATCAGTAAACTTTTAGGTTTCAAATTTACACCTACGTATCAAAAGCCAAAACATTAAATATAGATAATATTCTTAATGAACAGTTTTTCACTCATAAATATTTTAGATTTTTTTTTCTTGTTTGTTTTGTAATCCTTGACACCAAAAAACAGTTTCACTCAGATATCAACTCTGTTTGACAAACAAGATGCTAGGGAAAGGAAAGAATAATTACTGAGGGTAAAAGTGAACATGTACAGCTTAACAGAACTAAAGTGTTTGTTTTTGTTTTTACTTTGCTTTGGTTATTAAAGTTTAGAAACAGTGACTATATGAATACATTTGTTAATTTCAGTTAGTGTTATTTGATGCAAGTAGTATTTGCATGTATGAATGAATGTTGACACCACCTTTTCAGTGTACTGTCTTTGAATTACAAAAGTTTAATATGATATTTTCAGTTTGTATAGAGAAACGTGTTGACTTGAAACTGACAGATACATGTTCAATCTAATATAATATGTTCCTGTATTTGTTATTTCCAGAATCTCCCCAGCTATCACCAGGAACTCTCACTCCAGGTAATACCAGTGGAATGTCAGAAGCAGAAGAAAATGATGAAGGAAACATGTGGAAATGTTCTGAGTGTACCTTCCATAATCACCCTGCACTAGATAAATGTGAAGTGTGCGAGATGCCACGTGTGATTATAGGTAACCATAGTGGATTTTACTCTTTGCCAGTTCCTGCAGCTCCTTGTTATTGTCACAAAGTTTGTCATCCTAATTCTCTCTAGATTTTTATATTCCTTCCCCTTCATGATTCTAATTCATGTTTTATATTTATTAATTTGGGATTTTATGGTGGGGGCATCTTTGCTATGGCAGTAGTTCTTGTTTGTATGTACCCATATCTTGACCACATCAGATCATGTACAAATGAAAAGTTACTCATTTGGCTAGCTTCCTCATCCTTTAATTTGTCCTTATTTATATATTATATAGGCATATTTATTGTGGGAAATTCCCTTTATTAATGCCCTCTTGACTTTTATGGTTTAAAGATTTCAATCTTGAATTTTTCAACAACTGTTCATCCAGCATTGTATCTTAATGGTGAGTTTTAGCCTAAATTCTGGCACATTTTAAAAGAAATATGTAAAACTCACAGAAGTTTTTTTTTTTTGACATCCATTTCAAGAAATTTCCCTTCAATATTTTTGTTAAAGTTAATTATTGTAAAATGCTTCATTAGGCTAGTTAATGATGGATAATGATTAAGATAAGTTATGTTTAATTACATGAGAACTGATATATTTTGTAGCTTCTTGAGATAATGGTAATTTTAATAGATCTTTCAAAGCATTGTTTTTTCATTCAGAAATATTTCAAAATATCATAAATCTTTATTTTCTACTTTCAGTTAAAATAACAGATTTACAATAACATACCACATTTTATAATAAAGTAAAAAAAACAGATGTTGCAAGCTTCACCAGGTGCAATTGGTGGAAGGTTTAATGTGTGGTGTACATGTACTTGTAAACATTACCTATAAAAAAAAGTTCGACTAGAGCCATTTTAAGATGAATATTTAAAAGGACTTTGGCTTCCTTTTTTTCATTTCTTTTTACCACTGATTAGAATTGCTTGCAAGAAATTTTCCTTATTACTTTTGTAACAAATTATTTTATCTTTGAGAATGCTGCTATGTTGAGAAAGATGACTTTTTTTAAAAAAAAACGTAATAGCAGTATAACAATCATGTTATCACTGAAGCATTGGTTGAAAACACAATTATAATAAATGATTCAGTGACAATGATTAAGAAACATTTGACTTGTTTAGTCTCAATATGTGAGCTCTCATTTTCACTAAACTTGTGACAGTTATGACCCCATGAAACTACAAATTCTATAATTCAGAATGTACTAAGCATACTTTTATTTAATATTACAAGTCCATTATGTACCAAAAATCAGTATGTTTACTAAACGTTTATCTGTGAACTGACAAAACCTTCACCGAATTTGTCTGAATAAAAGGTGATTTTCATGCTAAGAATAAAAATACTTATTTTCATCTAATAGTTTTCATATTATTTGTATACCTTGTAAAAGCTTCCAAATGAATGTCAAAAGAAGCAAGTTAAAAAACTAAAGGTTTGTGAAAAGTTTTTAAAACTAAAATATTACTGGGAATTACCAGTAATATTTGGAAACTCAACAGAGAAATTAAGAATACATTTTATGATTGATTTTATGTTTGTTCGTTAGTTTTTACTTTTTGTTATCTCTTGTTTATATGAGCATGTACTCCAAAATATTTGACTTGTTTTAAAGAAAATCAGTTTTTATTGTAATTCAAAGTTATTGCTAATTATGATTTTTAATTATTGCAACAATTAAAATGTAGTAGCCCTCGTGTGAACCCGTCAAGTACAGATTTGTTGAACACGTCTCTCCTTTCCTCTGCAGTCTTAATAAATCACATTTTCTGCTGATTAATAATGTGAATAAGCTGATGGATATATGCTGGAAAGTTTTCATGATACTTTATTGAAAAGGAAAACATTTAATAAACAATATCGTAAAACAAAAATCTTGTTCCTATAACAAATTAGTTGGTATGAACAATCAACTTGATTGTTGTACAGTCAGCTTACATGAATCCTTTTTACATCGTGATGCTAAACCATAACAAAGTGCATTCTGTAAGGTATTAGTTATGAACATTCATTTCTATATGGTTGTGAAATTAATTAATGCAAAATATTTCCACATCTTGACATTCAACCTTAACAAGGTGTGTGTAATGCACCATTGATCTTCTATATGAAAAATAATAATAAAACAACTTAACCAACTGTGTACTGAAAGTTTGTAACAGAATGTTGTGCATTTTGTTCAATTTATTCCCACTGTTTGCTGTACTTAAGTTTTGTTACAACGAGTTACTGGTAACGACATCTTTCACTTAATGCTAGAATTATTTAGCTACAATTATACTGTACTTAATTTTGTTTCATAGAACTGAAATCATAAACATAATGCTTTATCAAGTATATAATTTTCTAAGAAGACTACAGAATGTAGGAAATGGTTTTTATATTTTTATTTACTTAAGTCAGAAACAAAAGGTTATTCCATGAACTTAATATACACCCTACCATTTGTATGTTGGTTATGTAAATTGTTTATTACTTCTGTATCATTGCTTAGTAGTCCACTTTTATGTATATAGTTTGAAGGATTATAATATATAGAAAACAGCTAGACCATAGTGGATACCACAGTGATTATAAATTTAAATTTTTTTATTGATTACCTGAAGTCTCCAGTTAGTTTCATGCTTCAAGTTTATAGTAATGTATAAAAGAAAACTGTGTATGAATGTTTATTAATAGCTATAAAGCTTTTGTGTATAACTGTTTCTTTTTTATTTTGTTTTTTGCCTGCTGGTGAGATGACAACAATAGTAAGTAAAACTTGTTTGTACAATGTGCATTTAAAATGAGACCCTGATATCAAAAGTGATTGTTTTGAAGTTTGGATTTCATAGAGTAATTAACTTTTAGGTTTATAATAGTGCAATCAAGATGTATCTAGGATGGCTGGTACAGTATTAATACTTTTACTAATAAAGCAGAGAACAATGTTTTAATCTTCATAGGTTGTCTTCAGGTCAAAACCTGAAGTATAAGTGTTAATACCCATACAAGCCATCCTGAGATATATTTTTACTTCAAGTGGGTTTCTCGTCATCACGAAATGCAGTGAAGAGTTATCTCATTTCAGTTGTTATAGTTATCCCTTTCTGAAGTTATTAAAAACAGGTACATCCTAATTAAAAGCATACATAACATATGTTGTATTATTTTTGTTAGAGATGTGTTTATTGTCTTTGTTAGTTTTACCATTATACATTTATGATTTTTTTATATACTTTTATTTATTTATTTCTTCATTTTATTTAACCCTAAAGGTCAACCACTGTACTACAGCCACTGTGATATGGGGGGTGGGCCAGGCCCTCGACAGGGAGTGGGCCACGTGCAGATCCATATAAGACAAAATCCTTTCCCAAACCAGAACTCTGTGGGCAAAAGTTTGGAGTTACGTTTCACTCACAGATTAGGAGTCATACGTAGATAGCATTTGGTGGTTCAGCATAGCAGATACAGACAACTTGACTTTGCAGTGTTAATGGTGTTTCTCATAGGAGTTCAGCACCCTCGTAAACCACTGAATCAGTCTTCCATTTGAAATAAGTAATTATAGATAGGAAAGTAAATTCTGATTTTATGTTAATTATCTGACTGAATAACAAAAATCAGTGAACTCAGGCTCTGAAGCCAGTTTCCCAGTTAAGCACTAGTCATAGACTTTTTCTTTTAGGGAGAGAAGTCTGTGTACACTCAGCAAAGAAGAAGAATTGTGTGATAATCTGATGATATTGATACATTTCATACTCTCTCTCTCCCTTTTTTTTTTAAAGGAAATGGTAAAAACTGAATAAAGTTTTGTAATATAACAGACCACAAAAGAATTTAGACTTTTTAAGCAAAGTTTTTCATGTTCAAGAACAAGCTATCTGTACAGATGACTAACACCAAACAACCAACAACTATATCATCAAGTGGGTTTATCCACAAAAGTTGTGCACTTGTAGAAAGGAAATTCACTGATGGGAGCTGTATAAAATTTGGTGAGCAAAATAAATTGTAAAAGCTTAGCCACCTGGACTGTTACCAGTATTTTAATGTATAGTCATTTAGATGATTAGTGAAATATGTCCATAAAGATTCTACTAAGGTGCTCTTCAAATAAACTTTCAAAATCTACTTGATGCAGGTAGTCTTCCAGTGTGGGATATATATATATGTATATATATGCACTTCCAAAGTAGGAGTTATAGTAAAATAATTTACCTAGAGAGTTGGCATTTTGTTGAGAAAAATAGATGAATTTATTGGCAGATGTGTACTAGCTGAAACCCAGAAACTGCCCTGTTAAAGAAACTCAAGGATAAGGGAAAACAAAGCTAGAAGAATGTAAAAGTTGACTGACTGTATTGCACTATGTTATTGATGACATCATCTTATATAATCAACTTAGTTTAATGAGCCTTCCTTCCTTATTGAAAACAAAAAAATAAAACTACAGTATCCTAATAGTAGCTGCATGAAAATACAGAGAATTACTCAAAGAAAGCATTTACAAGAGGCGTTCACAAAGTCTGAATGGGAAAAAAACTTAAAAGTGATTAGTTCTAGCTAATGAGAAGACACATCCATAATAAGCAGCAACAGAATTTAAAAAAAAATTAAAATAATTCTTATGTTAACAACAGAATTTGAGAACAAGTAGATGTCATTTTACCAGCTCTGTCCAACAGTGTAAATTACCAGTAGGAAAGGAATTGCCAATATTGTAATACAAAAGTATCTAATAGAAAGGAGAAGCTAGTTTAACAGTAAGTGAAAACTTTCAAATATATATAAATAAGAGAAATCCAAAAAACTGTTTGTAATGAAGAGCCTAATATTTATCATGGACATACCTTTAGACTGATCAGTTGGCACCTGGTACACAGTTCTAACAACTAGAAAACAGCCTGCAGTGACTGGACATATAATACATCATAAATATAGACAAGATGGGTATCTGCTGGCACACAATAGTATCCTAGTAGTAAACAGTCTTTAAGTGCTACCGGATGTGTAATACATGGAATTAAACAAGATAGACATCATCTGGTACACCATTTACAGGTACTGTAGTAAGGATCCTGAAGTATTGTTGGATGTTCTGTACATCAAGATGTAGACAACATAGTTGCTAACATACAGTATGTCTGTATAGTGATAATTCCTTTTATGTTTGGCTTCATGACTGTTGCATGTGCAGAAAGACATGTATCTCACGTGCCTTTGTAAACCCCTTTGTGTTTGTAAAACCTGGCTAGGAAATTAAAGTGTTCAATGTGGGAAAAAAAAGTGTTGCTTATTGGAAATTTTAATGAAATAAACTAGTTTGTCAGTTTCAGAAGTAATACTTTTATAGCTTGTGGTACTTCTGTCTTATCAGTAAGTATTTCAGAAATGATAAGAAATTGCATGGTAAACTACATGTTTTATGTATTTATAAAAGAACTAACCAACAAGCCATTTATTTAATTCTAGGAAGGGTTTGGAATCAAGTACTGTCTAATGTAATTTCATGTATAAACATTGTCATGAAATTTGATATACAAATGATATGGATAGAAGAGAGTTTGTTATTGGTGAAGAAAACTGAACTACAAATGTTTGAATTATTGTGACCTAAATGCAGCATAATTTTGAGTGATTTGGCCTGTGATGATGAGTAAGATAATATAACCTTATGGTTTTTGGTAAATTCACTTGTATCTGACAAAGTTCTACCTATTTTAAAATGATGTACTTGAAATGATTTTTTTTAACATTTTTCTTCCCTTCTACTCTCTCTGCCAGACTTGTTATAA